>NC_139558.1:87101973-87637828 GCF_965112155.1 Podarcis liolepis | reverse complement strand
CCTTTTTGGGCGCAGGAGGGGGATTCTGTTCTGCCGAGTGTGTGTGATTAATAATAATAATAATAATAATAATAATAATTTATTATTTGTACCCCGCCCATCTGGCTGGGTCTCCCCAGCCACTCTGGGCAGCTTCCAACAAAGATTAAAAATACATGAAAATATCACATATTAAAAACTTCCCCTGAACAGGGCTGCCTTCAGAATGTCAGGTAGTTGTTTATCTCTTTGACATCTGATGGGAGGGCGTTCCACAGGGCGGGCACCACTACCAAGAAGGCCCTCTGCCTGGTTCCCTGTAGCTTTGCTTCTCGCAATGAGGGAACCGCTAGAAGGCCCTCGGCGCTGGACCTCAGCGTCCGGGCAGAACGATGGGGGTGGTGTGTGTGTGTGTGTGTGTGTAGTTGTCATGGACTGGCTGGATGTAGAGGAGTGGTGGGGAAAACCATTTGGGGAACCCCCAAAGGCACCTCCAAGGGAAGATGGCTCAGAGCCAGGGAAATGGTGGTGGGATAACGACGAGTGGTCAGAGGGAGCAGACTGGGAGGAGGAGGTATTAGAAGCTAAAAGGCTTAACAGGGTTTAGCAAGCAGGAAAAGACTGGGGCAGAGCAAGGTCAAGAGTCGGACACTGGGCAGGCTGCTGAAGAAGCCAGGGATTCTTCCCCTCTTACTATGACCAGCTCCCCATCTACCTGGCCTCCCGGACCAGAAGAGGTATGAAGAGGGTGGAGAGCAAAGAGAGACAAGGTGGGGAAGTCTCAGGGTGCTTGGGAAGGACCATGGGGAGGAGAGGACTTAGGCAGTTACAGTTTCCCCCTGCTGGCCCAGGGTGAGAACTTCAGTACATAACACCTTCCATCCTCACAACGGCCTCCATTGGGACAAGAGTTGCTGTGACCACTAGGACAGAGCTGTTTTGGTTTCTTTGGATAAAGAGTTAACATCTCTGACATCGGGTGTTTTATTGCTGATCTGCTCCTCACACTAGCTCCTGACAGTAGTTCTATAGTAGAGTTCTATAGTAGTTCTATAGTAGACAGTAGAGAGCCAGTGTGTGTAGTGGTTAAGAGTGGTAGTCTCGTAATCTGGTGAACTGGGTTCGCTTCCCCGCTCCTCCACATGCAGCTGCTGGGTGACCTTGGGCCAGTCACACTTCTTTGAAGTCTCTCAGCCCCACTCACCTCACAGAGTGTTTGTTGTGGGGCAGGAAGGGAAAGGAGAATGTTAGCCGCTTTGAGACTCCTTAAAGGGAGAGAAAGGCGGGATATCAAATCCAAACTCTTCTTCTTCTTCTATCAGTGTTCAATTGTTTTTGAATGATTGGGTTTTTCCTATGTTTTTATGCATTCTTATTTTTATCTGTAAGCTTCCTTGATTCCCCATCAGGGGAAAAAGTGAGGTATAAATAAATATACAATAATAATAATCTCCCTGATAGGAAGCTTACCTAACGCTACATTGGAGACAACCTTCCCTAATGAAGGCTTTTATTCCTAAGGGGGTTTTTTATGTTAGGCAAAGGCCTCAAATCTTTACTGACAACCTCTCTGACCTTTTAATAATTTGACTTATTGAAGGTTGGGAACTTTTCTAAGCACTCCTCACTATAGCTTTATGGCATGCATATTGTTAAGGGTGCATGACTTTGCAAAATCCTAACAAGTTTTCTTTTCTTTCTTTTTTAACCTGGGAAATAAAAATAGATTGTTACTGTCGGCACTTTGACAGAAATTTCAATTATAGAATGGCTGTTGCTTAAGTAGCATATTATAAGAGGCCTTGTTGTAAATTAGCTATGAATGTCACAGAAGGCTGTAATGACCTGGTGCTTTTCGCTGATGCAGACAAACAGCATATATTGAAAATCCATAAGCCAGTCAGAACTTCTATCAATCTGCAATCTGCTCTTGTCTTTTCATAAGGATCATCAACAATCTTGTGTAAACAAAAGGTGTTTCCTTTCTTAATTACTAACTGGGAAGGGATGCAAAACAGACTAATAATAATAATAATACCGGTAATAATGATGATGATGATGATGATGTACACTCGGTATAAGCTTCATTTTTCTACCTATTTCTAGAACAATTATTTGCTTCCAGACCCACAGGTGTCTAAACCTTGATGCACCTGGGCCTCAAAAACCACGAACCTCGAAGTCTGAGGGTGTCCTTAACACGATGCCCCTTACTACATTTATTCCCCCCTCCCAGTGGTAATATCTATATTCAGTTTGAAGGGGCTGTGACCCTGTGTCGCTAAAGTACAACTCCCATCGTCCATAACCATTGGATGTGCTGGCTGGGGTTGCTGGGAGTAAGAGTCCAACAATATATAGAGGGATACAGACAAGCTGTTCTGTTGAGGTCACATGGAATCTGATATTGCAGACTGGACACAAGGCAGTCTACACTGGCTGGGTACAAATTGGGCCTAAGTCGTTTTGCTTGATAATTATACCCCGGTCTCGAGGTTCTCAAATATTTTCCTACTACAGGGTTATCTGTTGCCCCTTCTCTGAGGGAAACAGAGACAATATGCCTCTTGTTTGTAATAGGGAAAGTATAAGTAAATAAAGTATAAGTACAGTGGTGCCTCGCAAGACGAAAAGAATCCGTTCTGTGATTCTCTTCGTAGAGCAGTTTTTTCGTCTTGCGAAGCAAGCCCATTGACGGATTAGCGGATTAGCGCTATTAGCGCTTTTAGCGGCTTTTAGCGGCTTATCTGCTGATCGGTTCAGCTGATAAGCGGCTTAGCGGCTTAGAAAAGGGGGGGAAGGGGGGAAACCAGCAGGAACTCGCAAGACATTGTCGTCTTGCGAAGCAAGCCCATAGGAAATTCGTTTTGCGAAGCACCTCCAAAATGGAAAACTCTTTCGTCTAGCGAGTTTTCCGTCTTGCGAGGCATTCGTCTTGTGGGGCACCACTGTAAATACAAATATAGAATAATAGAAAAAGAACTTAGTTATGCAGATGAACAACCGAGGCAGGGGGCAGGCACCTGCCAATCAGGAATGACAATACTCAGCATAATTTTGAATCCCCGATGTTGTTTATGACAGGAAATTGCACCAATTTCTTTCCAGAAACAGGAACCATCTGATTATTATTATTTAAAGAAAGAAAAAGAGGAGACACTGAAAGCTTCATGAAGCGTATCCGTGTCAAAGCCCTAGCAAGTGGCATTTTATGCTGTCGACCTCATGCCTGGATGAGCAAGCTCTTTCTGTCGTCTAATGATATGGCGCCTTATCTGTGACACGAAGGAAGCTTTTTGAGATGGCGAGATCCAATCGTCCTTTCGAGTGCCCCTTTTTGAAAAACATCACGAGCTTGCAAGCGCAGTGCCAAACCAACCCATTATCTTTGGTAAACATGTTTCTAAATCCATCCATATATCGAAAAGCTGTCCTGGGAAGAGCGTTGTATTGTATTGGATGCCACCTGAGATAAAGATTATCCTTGGTGGATTAGATGCGTACCTCTGAAAGCTACCTTAGAAAAGACAAGAAGTCTTGTGGTTCCTTTATGTTTCAAAACAAATACTTGAGACAGAAGGGGGAAATCATCCTTGGATGTTCTTAGAACAGATTATTGTTGCTGCGCTTTGAATGTTGTCGGCGGAGTGGGTGGTTTGCCTTCGACTGCTGTACAATTCCAGAAAGTAAAGAAGCTTGTGATGCACTGGTTTTAGTCCTCAAGCAACTTTTCCAAACTCATGACCCTGATTTCCTATCTTCTTCCAGTTCGTGACAGTGAACTTTCAGGGCTGAAACCACTCAACCCTTAAATAAATGTCCCTGCACCACCAGATGACCCTTTGGAGAAGTCCTTGCATAAACAGGACAATTTTGTCAAATACGATCCAATACGGCTACAGTCCTGGTTGCATGTACCACCTGAGTTTGCTATCATAAGAACTGATCGTGATATACAATAATGTTGAAAGTAGAACCATGACTGCATTGTCCTGGGAACACCAAGCATCACACCACCCCGCATTGTCCAAGCCAGACACTGAGGTCCAGCTCTGAGGGCCTTCTGGTGGTTCTCTCATTTTGAGAGGTGAGGTTACCGGGAACCAGGCAGAGGGCATTCTCAGTAGTGGTGTCTGCCCTGTGGAACACCCTCCCACCAGATGTCAAACAGAGAAACAGCTATGTGATTTTTTAAAAGACATCTGAAGACAGCACTATATGGGGAAGTTTTTAACATTTGGTGTTATATTGTGCTTTTACTATTTTTTGTTGGGAGCTGCCCAGTGTGGCTGGTGCAACTCAGTCAGATGGGCAACATATAACAACTTCTTCTTCTTTCTTCTTCCTCCTATTATTATTATTCTTATATAAGAATCCAATAAGTAGATGTTAGCTCTGGGATCACAGTTATTTTAACTACGGAAGCAGACCACAGAAAGGAGGAGAAGGAAAGGGGTAAGAACAGAAAAGGCAGAGAAATGGGAATTATTTGACTTTAATAAATGGACACAGTGTATGATAAGAACAACTATGGAGGGGAATGATATGCTACCTGCACATTTACTTTGTCTAATTACTTATGGACTAGTTCCTTGAGTGGCCCAAACAAAAAACACAGCATGTAGTCCTTGCCAAGCATTGTCTACCTTCCCTTGATGAGTTCATAGGTTTTTCCAGCAAATGCTTTTTCTTCTTCTTTTTACTTTAGCTTTATGCTGAGCACACTAAGCAGATTGATTTTGGCTTAATGTCGGAAGAATGCCTGATTGATGTAGGTTATAATTTTAAAACCTTAATTTTCAGTTTCCAAGTACTAAAGTACTCCCCAATTAACTTGAACAGCAGTTTATAAGACTGGTTTTGACTCTGCCCATTTAATGAGAGAAATCCAATCAACCACCCTGTTAGCATAAATGGAAAATACATGTCTGTAAGAATGATAAATAACTGATTGCGGTAGTGATTAGCATAATGTATCTCCTGGGAAGTTGTTTGGTATTCAGGCCTCAATCATGACTTTGAGGGATGGTGGTAAGTCTTACATTGGTATAAGCTTAGGAAAGAAATCTTTCTGGGTCACACTTGACAGATCTACATTTTGATCCCTAGGAGAAAATGGATCTTTCTACAGCTTACCTAGAAATCTTTGTAGACCATTAAAAACTTGTGCATTTATTCCATGACAGTGGCTGCACTGACGCATCATTCAGAAATTTCCATATTTTGTAGTTAACACTAGGTGGACCTTAGAAAGTTGCACCAGATCCACTGTACTGAAATATGAGCTTCTCCAATAGGATGTTCCAAACCAAACAGTTTTCAAAGCTTGTAACACAAAATGTAGATTTCATAGCTGTCAACTTACAGACTTGAAAATAAAGGACCAGCAGCCTCGAAAATAAGGGATCAGCAGCCAAAATAAGGGATTTTCCGGGCACAGGTATGTTCAACTTCTGAGCCCCTCCAAGCCAAAGCAGAAAGCCCAGCCAGCAGCCAAACAAAGCCTCAAGCGGTGGTTCCCACAGCGCAGCAACCCAGCAAACGGGATGCAGCAAGGAAAACCACCGTCACCTTTCCGCTGGGAAGCACTGAGCAAAGCAAGTCCCCAGGCAATGTGGCCGATTTGATCGGCACAAGGCATGCAAGCTCCACCCCCCAGTCGTTCTTAGACTCCTTACTGGGTGAGCAACACAGCCAAGCAACACAGTTGGAGCCTCCCTCCTCCCTGGCCAGCAGGGAGGGAGGGAGAGGAGCTGCTTCCTTTGAAACCCGGGGAATTTAAGGGACATCATTAATAAGGGACAGCAGCGGGACACGGCGCTGGGATAAGGGAGTTTCCCGCCAAATAAGGGACGGTTGACAGCTATGAGATTTTCTGATGCATCCATTTCCTGTGTCCACTCTGTGTTCCATATGCTAGCTTTAAAAGCCTGCCTTCCGGTATCTCTGCCTTTGGACGTTACTGGAGAAAGTAGTTTTTCACGGGTGGCACCCAGTTGTGAAATTCCTCCTCAAGGCCTGGCATTATAACATTGTGTGGATGGGTAAATGCCAGGGCTCTGAAGCCCTGCCAGGGACCAACACTGGGCCAGTTGGAGACAGATACAGATATTTCCTCTGCTGATAAAAAAATATCTGGCAGAAGCCAGATAATGCCTATTGGTCCTATCCCTGACATACCACCACTCCTAAGTAGTAGGGTTGCCACCTTTGGTCTGGCAAAATATAAATCAAGGCACGTGGGTGAGGATAGAGGGGCACACACACTCTCATGACACCAATTTTTCCACCGGAGTCCCCCACATTCGGCCTCCTGCCTCCCTCACCACCCCAGCCCCGTTCTGCCACTTGACTCACATAGACGGCCAGGGGGCAGAGGTAGATGGCCGGCTCCCAAGTATGATTTGAGCTGCAGCTCCAGCCTCTTGCCCATGCTGGCATCAGAAGAGACTCAAGCGTGAAGCAGGACAAGGGAAGAAGGAGGACAAGAGGTCAGGTTAGGGTGGCAGAGGGGGCCAAGGGGCAGCGAACCAACACCATATTAGACCAGTGGCAGCATTTGAGGAGGAGCACCAGTGAGAGGGAAGGAAGGAGGGGCGAGGAAGGGATAATAATAATAATAATAATAATAATAATAATAATAATAATGGACGCGGGTGGCGCTGTGGGTAAAACCTCAGTGCCTAGGACTTGCCGATCGTATGGTCGACGGTTCAAATCCCTGCGGCGGGGTGAGCTCCTGTCGTTCGGTCCCAGCTCCTGCCCACCTAGGAGTTCGAAAGCACTCTTAAGTGCAAGTAGATAAATAGGGACCGCTTTATAGCGGGAAGGTAAACAGCGTTTCCGTGCGCTGCACTGGTGCTGGCTCGCCAGCTGCAGCTTCGTCACGCTGGCCACGTGACCCGGAAGTGTCTTCGGACGGCGCCGGCTCATGGCCTCTAGAGCGAGATGAGCACGCAACCCTAGAGTCGGACACGACTGGCCCGTACGGGCAGGAGTACCAATAATAATAATAATAATAATAATAATAATAATAATTTATTATCTCTACCCTGCCCATCTGCCTGGGTTTCCCCAGGCACTCTGGGCAGCTTCCAATAAAATATTAAAAATACAATAAAACATCAAACATTAAAAACTTCGCTCACATCAGGCTCCTTGACAGCCGAACCAACTACAAAGTAGGCACCATTTTGAACTCTAATATGGATGGTCTAGAGGTCGCTGGGAGCTGGGGGCACTGTTATACTGTGGTTCTGCTCCTTCCTCCTGGGCAGTGTCCAGAAAGTGGTGGTGGGGGATGTGTGTTCAGTCCCCTGGGCTCACACTTGTGGGGTGCCTCAGGGTTCTGTCCTCTCCCCCATTCTTCTTAATATCTATATCAGGGGTCAGCAAACTTTTTCAGCAGGGGGCGAGTCCACTATCCCTCAGACCTTGTGGAGGACCGGACTGTATGGGCAGGGGGATGAACCTATGCCCCACAAATAACCCACAAATAAATAAACACACACATTCTACTCATGTAAAAACACCCGGCAGGCCCCACAAATAACCCAGAGATGCATTTTAAATAAAAAGACACATTCTACTCATGTAAAAACACGCTGATTCCCGACCATCAGTATGCATCAGTATGCAGATGACACCCAGATCTACCTCTCTTTTAAATCAGAACCAGTGAAGGCGGTGAAGCTCCTGTGTGAGTGCCTGGAGGCGGTTGGAGGATGAATGGTGGCTAACAGATTGAGGTTGAATCCTGACAAGACAGAAGTACTGTTTTTGGGGGACAGGGGGCAGGCGGTTGTTGGGGACTCCCTGGTCCTGATTGGGGTAACTGTGCCCCTGAAGGACCAGGTGTGCAGCCTGGGAGTCATTTTGGACTCACAGCTGTCCATGGAGGCGCAGGTTAATTCTGTGTCAAGGGCGGCTGTCTACCAGCTCCATCTGGTACGCAAGCTGAGACCCTACCTGCCTGCGGACTGTCTCGCTCTAGTTGTCTCCTGCTTGGACTACTGCAATGCGCTCTATGTGGGGCTATCTTTGAAGGTGACCCAGAAACTGCAATTAATCCAGAATGCGGCAGCTAGACTGGTGACTGGGAGTGGCTGCCAGGACCACATAACACCAGTCCTGAAAGATCTGCATTGGCTACCAGTACATTTCCAAGCACAATTCAAAGTGTTGGTGCTGACCTTTAAAGCCCTAAATGGCCTCGGTCCTGTATACCTGAGGGAGCGTCTCCACCCCCATCGTTCAGCCTGGACACTGAGGTCCAGCGCTGAGGGCCTTCTGGCGGTTCCCTCATTGAGAGAAGTGAAGTTACATGGAACCAGGCAGAGGGCCTTCTTGGTAGTGGCGCCCGCCCTGTGGAATGCCCTCCCATTAGATGTCAAGGAAATAAGCAACTATCCTATTTTTAAAAGACATCTGAAGGCAGCCCTGTTTAGGGAAGTTTTTAATATTTAATGCTGTATTGTTTATAACACTCGATTGGGAGCCTCCCAGAGTGGCTGAGGAAACTCAGGCAGATGGGTGGGATATAAATAAATTATTATTATTATTATTATTATTATTATTATTATTATTATTATTAGTCCATATCGGACAGGTGACACTTTTCCCCCAAAACAGGGTGATCAAATATGAACATGTCAAGGGTGATGACTAGGCCAGAATCCTTTTCTGGCATTCCCAACTTACTGTGTGCAAGGAGCTGTTTCCATTATAGGGAATCATTCTGCCCTGCAACATGCGTGCCTACAATCTTAGGTGGTATAGTTCTGGAACAGTTTTACAAAGCAAGGAGAGTTTGGGTGTCCCTCCATCATAAGGGGTACCTTTCTGTTGATGCTTTTGAATATTGATGCTTTTGAATTATGGTGCTGGAGGAGACTCTTGAGAGTCCCAAGGCCTGCAAGAAGATCAGACCTATCCATTCTGAAGGAAATCAGCCCTGAGTGCTCACTGGAAGGACAGATCCTGAAGCTGAGGCTCCAATACTTTGGCCACCTCAGGAGAAGAGAAGACTCCCTGGAAAAGACCCTGATGTTGGGGGAAATGGAGGGCACAAGGAGAAGGGGACGACAGAGGATGAGATGGTTGGACAGTGTTCTTGAAGCTACAAACATGAGTTTGACCAAACTGCGGGAGGCAGTGGAAGACAGAAGTGCCTGGCATGCTCTGGTCCATGGGGTCATGAAGAGTCGGACATGACTAAACAACTAAACAACAACAACACCTTTCTGTAATATTGCCAAACCATTTACTTCAATGCCTAACCAATTTGAACAAAGGAAACCCCATAGCTTCTGAAGTGAATCACTTAACAGTTCAAATTAAAGCAGGTTTAGATAATGGCTCCCATTTTAGGGTTAAACTACCTCCTAGAGATTTGGTGTAATGAAATGGAGAGATAAATTGCAGCCTTTTAAAAGAAATCATTGGCTAAATGAGTTGGGCTGGGGGAAGCCGGAGAGGTGAGCGTGGCAGTTTCGTTTAATGGTAACAAAGGGAGTCCTCAAAGCCACTCGCTCAATTAAAACAATCAGTTTGCAAAGGGGTGACGGTCGTGAGCAGCTAAGTGAGGAGACTCTCAAGAGATGCTTAATCTAAGGGTACTTTTCAAATAGCACTTCTTAAAGTGGCTCTAAGGACCACACGGTGAATACTTGGGTCACCTGTAAGCTTTTTTTAAAATGGAAACTCATCTTCTTTCCCCTGAGAGCTGCTGTATTTGGTCTATTTCTGACAGTTTTCGACTGTTATGGCAAGGGGTCTAACAGACTCATGCCCCATGGGAAGGACTTGGGGGCAGAGATCCAGGACCCAATTGGCACAGTGAGTAGAAAGATCTCCAAATGCAGCATGGTTGGTTTATCACTCTTCTCAGTAAGAGAAGCCCTTTACCATAGAAAGGGAGGCACATGATGATGATGATGATGATGATGATTAAATTATTATTTGAATTGTATGCTGCTCAGTGCCAAAATGTGCTTCCTCAAGCAGTTTAGAAAGTATAAAAACCACATATTCATTCAAATATAAACATTAAAAATTGAAACAACGCAAGAAAACCAGGAGATATGGGGCCCAAAAGTCATCAAGTCCAGGGTCTGAAATGTTAAGTATAATTGTTTAATTGCCCACTGAAATGAAGAACGCATGTATGTATAAAGCTGAAGGGGTTTAACACTGGAAAATTGTTCAGCATACTAAAGCTCTCTCTGAGCTCTTAACAGGTTGATAATTAACTGTTACTGTTCTCTGCTAGCTTTCATGTGAGTGTTTAACCTTAGATCATATGCCTGAGGTATTCAGTTGCAAATCCTCTTTCTAAAAGGGAGTTGCCTCTTGGTCTTCTGTTTCCAGGCACAGAGAGTCGAAGGATGTTGTATAAGGATGTGATAAGATGTTCTCCAGGAGCTGCATAGCCTTAGAAGAGTTTGGATTTTATATCCCGCCTTTCACTCCCTTTAAGGAGTCTCAAAGCGGCTAACATTCTCCTTTCCCTTCCTCCCCCACAACAAACACTCTGTGAGGTGAGTGGGGCTGAGAGACTTCAGAGAAGTGTGACTGGCCCAAGGTCACCCAGCAGCTGCATGTGGAGGAGCGGAGACTCAAACCCGGTTCCCCAGATTACGAGACTACCGCTCTTAACCACTACACCACACTGGTTCCACACTTAGGCTGGATGCAGGCTAATGCAGGCTATGGGAGGCACAGAGCTTTGATTTTTGCTCTGATTCTAATTATGTTTTAGATTTAAGAAGAAGAACCTATGTTTGAATAAGCACATGCTTTATACAACTTTCTGGATGTATCATTGATTGTTTTGCACCTGTTTTCAAGAAGTTCCGATTAGTAAAGAATTGAATAATATTTATAGGACTGGCAACTTTTTATTTCCCAAAGGAGTCAGTTTTTAGGCATCCAATTGCTTTAAGCTACACAAAACTATTTCTCAGCATCATATACATATATTGGCATTTAGCCTTTCAAAAAGAATTTCATTAAGCATTTCAGTGCTTCCGCATCTCCATCATAATTAGCAGAAATACAAACATTACCTGTAGGGTCATTAAATAAGCCAGCATTATTTCTCCTTGTGAAATCAACGGTCACTAATGTTCATGATTGCTAAGCACACAGTTAAATCAATGTTGTTGTTCATTGTGGGGGTTCGCCAAGAATTCAGCATTTCCATCCTTTGCCTTCTGAAAATACGTCTTTGTGTGCCTGGTCTTGTTTTCTTTTTAAGAACTAGAAATTATTCTAAGTGGTACTCAGTTGTGTATTCTAATTAAGATAAAGCCTTTTCAGAATAAAAATAATAAAATTATTCCCAAAGACACAGTAGGTGTGTCTCTGTCTATTAGTTTGTATTTTGCTTTGACCCGTCAACTGAACATGCTAAGGAAATCAAATGAGCTAGAAACTGCTCCTAGCAGTGCTTCGAATTCAGACCCTGACAGGGCAACCCTGTGTAGATTCACTTAAAAAGTAACCTCTCTCCATATATACCCAACTGATCATTGCATTCAGCAATGGTCTCCTGCAAATACCATCTCATCAAGAGATCCAATCCCTTCAATGTACGAATTGGGCATTTAGTGTGACAACATATACCCTTTGGTAAATCTTACATGAGGTAGGTATCATCACGTGGGTGGCGCTGTGGTCTAAACCACTGAGCCTCTTGGGCTTGCCGATCAGGAGGTCGATGGTTTGAATCCTCGCAATGCAGTGAGCTCCCATTGCTCTGTCCCAGCTCCTGCCAACCTAGCAGTTCAAAAGCACGCCAGTGCAAGTAGATAAATAGGTACTGCTGTGGTGGGAAGATAAACAGAGTTTCCATGCGCTCTGGTTTCCATCACGGTGTCCCATTGCGCCAGAAGCTGTTTAGTCATGCTGGCTACACGACCCAGAAAGCTGTCTGTGGACAAATGCCGGCTCCCTTGGCCTGAAAGCGAGATGAGCGCCACAGCCCCATAGTCACCTTTGACTGGACTTAACCATCCAGATGTCCTTTACCTTTACCTTTTACCTCTATCTGTACCTCTTAAAGATCTCCCTTTTTCAACAGACCTTTAAAGTGAGGGTTTTTATTCCTGTTAGAATTGGATTTATTTTTTACACATTTTTTTAAAAAAATTGTTCTTATAGATGAAGCAATTTTACATATTTTTTATTACTAATTGGTTGGGGAAGAGTTGTAGCTCATCTGTATGGAGGTGGTCCCATGTTCAGCTCCCCAGTGGCATCTCCAGGTGCGCCTAGCAGTGTCCCCTGCCTGAAACCCTGAAGAGACGCTGTGTCATGGATTGGGGAACCCCCAGGGAAGAAGACTCAGAGCCAGGGATTTGGTGGTGGGATGCCAATGCTTTGTCAGAGGGAGAAGAGGGGACAGACTGGGCTGGATCTAGATACATCAAAAAAGCATTTCAGGAAAACGTGTTGTAAACCTCATAGTGGGAAATAACGTTGGCGAAAGACAGGACTCCACAGCGCCATCTGGCATCACAGTGATATAACGCTTTTTCTTTACTAATGTAGCTGAGTCCTGGGAGGAGGAGAGGTCAGAAGCTGAAGAGGCAACAGGGTTTAGTGAGCAAGAAGAGGCTGTGGCAGAGGGCAGGGCAGACTCCGAAGCTGAGTGTAGGCAGGCTATGGAAGAAGACAGGGAGTCTTCCCCTCCTGCTGCGATCCACTCCACTCCCGTCTGGTTTCCCAGAACACACAGATAAATCAAGAGGGTGGGGCAAGAAGAAGCCAATGTTTTAGGCAACTAGGGAAGGAATATTCAGTCCTCGCAATTGCTTCACAAGACCAGACCCTCCAAGTATCCCTATTTTCCAGGGACAGTCCAGGATTTACAGACGCCATCCCAGTTTCTGATTTGATCCCAGAATGTTCTGCTTTTCCTTAGGACGTCCCTATTTTCATCAGATTAATGTTGGAGCGTATAGAGTTATGCGACCCCCGAGCAAAGGAGATAAGTAACATGCAACCTTTCGGAGACATCTGAAGGCAGCCCTGTATAGGAAGGGCTTTTGGTGTTTAATATTTTATTATGTTTTTATATATGTTGGAAGCTTCCCAAAGTGGCTGGGGCAGCCCAGTCAGATGGGTGGGGTATTATTATTATTATTATTATTATTATTATTATTATTATTATTGAATAGGAGGTTCTTATTTTCATCAGAGAAATGCTGGAGGGTATGCAAGACCTCTTGGAAAGAGTTCTTGAGACCACTAGACCTGAGCTGCAGTTTGTTTCCATGAATAAAGAGTTAACTTCACTTGCCTCGGGTGATTTATTGTTTCATTGCTGACCTATGTCCGATTCCAACCCTGACATGCATGTCAGTGTAGGCAATACTGACTACGGTGTGCCAGTGGTCTGATTCACTATAAGACGGTTTCCTGCGTTTCTATAGGAAATGATTCATAAATGGAATGAAATCCACCAGCCCCACTGAGTTCCATGAGGCTTTGTCCCCAAAAGTCCCTGTGTGACGGATTGCAGCCGCCGTCAGCTAACCAGTGCAAAGAGAGGGATAGAAAAGGAGAAAGCACAGCGCCAGAGAACTATAATCAGTTTAAGAGATTTGGGGTTGAGAAGAAGCTTCCTCTTATGACTTACAGCGTTGCCAATCTCAGCAGCTCAAAGTTGATGCTGTTTCCGTTTGTCGAGGGCAAAAGGCAGGCTCAGAACATGTGAGGCTTACAACTAATTTCTGTTTTGGAACAGAAGTATAGATGCATAATTGAATAACAACAGGGTCCTCTGCACAGCAAGCTGACCTCCCCTAAGAAGAAATGGATATGCATTTTCGAAAGATAGGTTCAGAACAGATCTGGGGCCTAAACAATTGCGCCGCGGTTGAGATAATGCAGGAAACGCCTCATCTCCAAAACAAACGAGAAATTCTCATTAGACTAAGCAGTCCACCTCCCTCCCACCCATCCGGTCCCCCACAGCTGGTTCTTTGGAAAATAGAGAAATGCAAGATACACACATATACATAAGCAGAGACTGAATGGAGTAAATATTTGATTAGCTTTGCAAATACTCACATACTAACTCGAGAGTCTCGTCTCATTTGCGGGCTAATCCACAGTATCAAATTCAAATGTAGGTGGATGTTTTAATTTGTTTAAATTTAATTTTGAAGATGCCAGCAAAGATAAACACAGAAATCCAGCGACGATAAGCCTTGGAATGCCATGTGCCAGAGGGCGAACAACAGGGAAAAGGCCGAGGGGGAAGAGAAATTCAAAGTGGCTGACATTTTAATACAAAAGTACTTAAATGTGATTGAAATAGCATGTAGACCATCTCACGTCTGAGCATTCCAGAGCCCATCCATCAGTTTATGTCAGATAAGGGCTGATTTAGGCATTACTGGAAGCATATGCATCAGAAACTGAGCCTGGGGAAATGTGACTTGTCCAAGTCTAGCATAGAGGGATGGGGACTCAACGGCTGAGCTGAGATTTGAACTCAGAACTTCTCAGATCCCACATTTTAACCAACGGTTTAGTATGGTTCTGAACTGCAACCATTCCCCCATCCCCCTGCTGGATGCAGTTCCATATATATACAGGTAAAGGTAAAGGGACCCCTGACCATTAGGTCCAGTCGCGGACGACTCTGGGGTTGTGGCGCTCATCTCGCTTTATTGGCCGAGGGAGCCGCCGTACAGCTTCCGGGTCATGTGGCCAGCATGACTAAGCTGCTTCTGGCGAACCAGAGCAGCGCACGGAAACGCCGTTTACCTTCCCGCCAAAGTGGTACCTATTTATCTACTTGCACTTTGACGTGCTTTCGAACTGCTAGGTTGGCAGGAGCAGGGACCGAGCAACGGGAGCTCACCCCGTCATGGGGATTTGAACCGCCAACCTTCTGATCAGCAAGGCCTAGGCTCTGTGGTTTAGACCACAGCGCCACCCGCGTCCCCATATATACCTTTTATTCAGATGAAGAGAAGGCAAGTGAGTAGAAATGATACCGTTGCATAATATATTAGCAGAATTATCTATGGGGTGTCTGTTTTGCAAATTTTCATGAGGCATCAGCAGCTGTTTGCAAACAAAGCATAAATCAAAAACTTAATGGGAGGGAAAGAAATTAGTCTGACTCCTTACGTTTATTTTATTCATTTTTTTAAATAAAAAAAGTAGCCTACTCAGCTCTAATCTGTAAAAAAACAAACAACAACCACACAATAATATTCCAATCTGTGTAAACAAATTACAGCCCGAGTCGAAATAATAACACACCATTTTAAAACCCACCCTTCACTCAAAAACAGCCCATTTACCGTAGTGATAAAAAAAAAACACTGTTTCAGAGATGAGTAGACGTTCCGCCGGCATTAGTTATGCCACTTATTATGGCAGAGCTGGGAGGGGATGTGCCAGGCAGTTGCTAAGGGAACAGACTTTATGTAAGTGTTATCAGAACAAAAAACCCTACACCGTGAGCACTATGGCTAGGGAGATGCCGTGAGAGTAAATGGATGAAGGCGTGGGAGCATGCATAGGTCCTTGAAGGTCGTGATTTGTGGGAGGGGGGCACAAAAGCGCTGTAGCCCAGTGTTAGAGCACTTGCATGCAAGGAGACCCCGGTTTGATGCCTGACATCTCCAGGTTGGGCTGGCTTTTAAAAAGGATCAGACATATTTGGATAAGGCTACCGGCCACGATGATGGCTATGCTCTCTCTCCCATGGTCAAAGGCAGTAATGAGCACTCACACTTTACATTGTGGGTGCCCTTTGCAGGATTGCGTGCAGTGCTACAGTTTCCAGGGAGCTTACTGGCAAACAGGGGCTGGCTTGCCTCTCAGTGTTAATTTTTGGATGTTCACGCCCAGCCTCAGAAGTCAGGTTTCATTGATGGGAGGTGGGCCAGTCCCATTATTTATAGGGGGTGGAGCCGACAGTAGCCAGGCAGTTGGCTCAGGAGATTCACCCACCCTCCCATCCCTTAGTTTAATGTTTTCTTGTTTGCAGGTCAACTTTTTCTTCCTGTTTAGCAGGCGCTGCTACAGTCTTTGGTCGCTGTTGAAGGACCAGGAATAAATTTTCCTGTATTGGCAGGTTTTGTCTTCCCCGTAGCAATTCGTCTCAACTTTGGCGATTATGGCCTTGGGTGGAATACTTTAGTCTTTTCTTCCCTATAATGGGGGGAGGGAATGAAGTGGTGACTCACCCCCCTGCGGCGGCGATTCCAGGGTCCTCTCTTAAAAGGGTTATATAATGGAAGGCCATACACTGAAAGGTTGTCAGTGAACTACCCTGTGTGTGGGGATATGGGCTAGGCTGCCTGCGTACACATACATCTTGCATTGCACCCCCATATTCCACTTACCCTGATGTGCCCCAGTTCCCCTGGCTGGGGGGCTGGGAGGGATACAGGCTCAAGGCCTAAGCCAAGGTTTTCCTACAATCCAAGGTTTAATAAAGTTGTGGCCTAATTTAAATTCAATAATAATAATAATAATAATAATAATAATAATAATAATAATAATTTATTATTTGTACCCCACCCATCTGGCTGGGTCTTCCCAGCCACTCTGGGCAGTCTCCAACAAAGATTAAAAATACATCAAAATATAACACATTAAAAACTTCCCTGAACAGTGCTGCCTTCAAATGTTTTCTAAATGTCAGGTAGTTGTTTATCTCTTTGACATCTGATGGGAGGACATTCAACAGGGTGGGTGCCGCTACCAAGAAGGTCCTCTGCCTGGTTCCCTGTAGCTTTGCTTCTCTCAATGAGGGAACCGCCAGAAGGCCCTCGGCGCTGGACCTCAGCGTCTGGGCAGAACGATGGAGGTGGAGACGCAACTTCAGGTATACTGGGCCGAGGCCGTTTAG
Organism: Podarcis liolepis; assembly: GCF_965112155.1. Lineage (NCBI taxonomy): Eukaryota > Metazoa > Chordata > Lepidosauria > Squamata > Lacertidae > Podarcis > Podarcis liolepis. Next base: position 87,620,967 of record NC_139558.1, on the reverse strand, counting down.
GGCTTTAAAGGTCAACACCAACACTTTGAATTGTGCTCGGAAACGTACTGAGACCCAATGTAGGTCTTTCAAGACCAGTGTTATGTGGTCTCGGCAGCCACCCCCAGTCACCAGTCTAGCTGCTGCATTCTGGATTAGTTGTGGTTTCCAGGTCACCTTCAAAGGTAGGCCCACGTAGAGCACCTAACACATTGTCAGTCTTTATTCCTTTCTTATGATCTCTGGGGGCTGGGGCTGTCACCACCTGGTCACGCAATGTGGTGCCATTTGCTGGAAACTGCAGGAGGGGAGAACATACCAGTGCCTGCTTATGGGTCTAAACGGGCTGTGGGCCTGATCCAGCAGTTTTATGTTCCCAGAGCTGTTTCCAAGCCAAGGTCAACAACACTGAGCTAGCTGGACCAACGCTAAGCAGTGGAGTAATGTGTATATCTGTGCTGGCCGAGTGTTCCAGAACTTACAGGGAACCTCCAAGGATGTACAAAGGGTTCTTTGCTGTTGAATTCTTGGATTTGGAAAGTGCGGGAAATAGTTACAGAAGAGGTGGAGCCAGTGTGGGCAGGGTAAAAATGAAATAAGTGAGGGGAATGGCTGGTGAGCTGCTTTGCGCTTGGTGGGTTAGTGGTTGCACAAGGCTGCTTGAGAGACTACTCTAGGCCTCGTTCCGCTCCGGGTAGTTTATTTCTCTTAAAGGATCGTAATGGGAAAGGGAGCTGTAAGTACAATTATTTCCACTCGCTTTAGTTCTGGAAGAAAGGTCATCAGTATCTTTAATACATTCCGGGTGGGAACTTTTCTTTTTTTCATGCACGTTGGTATGGCTTGTAAGCTGCCTCTCCCAGACATAATTTCTCATGTTGAAGCAATTTACACCGGATACTCCAGTGCTTTTACATGATTGCTTAAATGCTTAAGTACAAAAAAAATACTAACTCGGAAGAACTGCATGGGTCCTCCCACGTGCTGGAAACTGCAACAATATTTATGGGAAGAGATGGGTGTGTGTGTCTGTAAACTGACCACGTTATCTAGAATCTCCGTAGTGATGGTTTATGAAATGGCCTGTAATGCTTTGGAGTGGTTGCATCCATGTACTGGGAACTTAATTAGCAGGCCTAAACAAGACTTCACTTTGCCTGCATCAAAGGCCCCAACAGGATGATGATGATGTTGTTGTTGTTGTTTAGTCGTTTAGTTGTGTCCGACTCTTCGTGACCCCATGGACCAGAGCATGCCAGGCACTCCTGTCTTCCACTGCCTCCCGCAGTTTCATCAAATTCATGTTGGTAGCTTCAAGAACACTGTCCAACCATCTCGTCCTCTGTCATCCCCTTCTCCTTGGGCCCTCAAGCTTTCCCAACATCAGGGTCTTTTCCAGGGAGTCTTCTCTTCTCATGAGGTGGCCAAAGTATTGGAGCCTCAGCTTCACGATCTGTCCTTCCAGTGAGCACTCAGGGCTGATTTCCTTAAGAATGGATGCGTTTGATCTTCTTGTAGTCCATGGGACTCTCAAGAGTCTCCTCCAGCACTATAATTCAAAAGCATCAATTCTTCGGCGATCAGCCTACTTTATGGTCCAGCTCTCACTTCCATACACCACAACTTTAACTATACGGACCTTTGTTGGCAAGGTGATGTTTCTGCTTTTTAAGATGCTGTCTAGGTTTGTCATTGCTTTTCTCCCAAGAAGCAACAGGATCATAGGAAGCTGATATATACCTCAGACTGTTGATACATCTAGCCTGGTATTGTCTACACTGACTGGCAGCAGCTCTCCAGGGATCCATCTTCCCCAGCCCTCACTGGAAATTTCAGGGATTGAACCTGAATACTTTTGCAGGCACATCATGCCCTGTCCCACTAAACTACGGGCTCTTCCCCCAGAAGCTTGTGCAACACGAGAGCCAGACAGCAGCATAGTGCTGATATAGTACATGGGCAAATTGAAGGCTAAATATATGCCAATGTATAGATTATGACAATTTGCTTCTTTGTGGGAAAAAGACTTAAGGGGCATAAGAACTGGTCTCACACAGACGCAGACCATTGGTTCATTTACCAGCTCATTATTGTCCTACAGCAGTCCTCACCAGCACCTCAGTCAGAGGTCTTTCCCTTCAGAAGTTTGATTGGCAGCAGTCTGTCTTGGGAGACAACGGAGTATGCCTTCAGGGGTGAGGTCAAACTGTTGGAAGGTTGCAGCATCTGCTGTGGCTCTGGAGACTGATGTGGGAGAGACATGTTTTGTTGCAGATGAAAGCATCCAGTTGTGCTGCTGCAGATGCAACATAGCGTTTTTTCCCTCTGTGTTCCTCCCAGTGGCCATTCCTCCTCTGGTCATTGTTATGGATGACTGTGTCATCTGCAAGGGATTCCCACATGCTGGGATTGATGTTGCCAGCCTTCTTTCCATGTTTGCAGAAGTCTTTGTAGCACAGAGTTGGTCTGCCAACTGGCCTGGTGCTTGAAGCCAGCTCCCCATAGAGCACATCCTTGGGGAATCTTGCCATTTTCCATTCTGTGGACATGACCAGGCCAGTGTAGACGTCACAGAGACAGAAAATGCTATAAGCTTAGCCTGGGATCTTCGGGATGTAATGTATGTGGTCTACCACTAAAAATTGGGTCCCTCTCCAAGACGGGACAACCCACCATAGAAGCCAGCTTCTATGGGTCTTGAACCAACAGCCTTGTTGACCCACTGAGCTAGGAAGCCGACAAGATTTGGCGCTTTTCCCTGAAAGTTCTGTAGACAAGCCTAACTTACGAAGATAAAAATGCAATGGAAGAATTGTGAAATGCTGATCATCAGCTATAACTCTGTTTCATGGCATTGAACCCTGACTCAGTCGGGGGCGTGGGTGGCGGAATATATTGTCCTTGTCCCCGGCAATTATCTTTGGTCTATTTGTGTTCCAGCCAAGAGATTACTTTTCCTATACACTGTAAATGACCTTGGTGTCAGAAATTAATTAGGTCTACTGTACAGACAGACAATCATCTTCAATCAACTACACAAGGAAAATAAATCTCCTTGCAGTAGATCTTTCACCTTTTATATATATATATATATATATATATATATATATATATATATATATATATATGCACAGTCTAGGAAACTAAAAATGAAACACTTGCAAATGGAACACAGGCGTGCTGGCCTTTTTACTTTATTTTTAAAAGAAATTATCAGATTGCATCAGCCATTCCACTTTTACTGATGTTATGCAGTTGTTTTAAACAGGGTGGTTGTAAAAGTTTGCTTAAATTGCAAAATAGAGGCACCTGGTAGATTGAGGATGCCATTTTAAGCATGCTTTCTTAGGAGTACACTCTACTGAGCTCAATAGGACTTATTTCTGAATACAGTGGTACCTCGGGTTACATACGCTTCAGGTTACAGACTCCACTAACCCAGAAATAGTACCTCGGGTTAAGAATTGCTTCAGGATGAGAATAGAAATCGTGCTCCGGAGGCGCAGCGGCAGCGGGAGGCCCCATTAGCTAAAGTGGTGCTTCAGGTTAAGAACAGTTTCAGGTTAAGAACAGACCTCCGGAACGAATTAAGTACTTAACCCGAGGTACCACTGTAAATATGGATAGGATTACATTGCTGATACTACATAGGCCAAATTCACAGTGTACATTTCATGGGTGCCAACTTGAATAAAATATCATCCTGCACAATTGATCACAAGACACGCACCACTTGAATGGCAATGCCCATCAACTTTGTGGGAAGCCCTGCCCCTTCAAATATTTTGTTGGGGAGGCCAAAGGAACTCCGGCCCCTAGGAGTTGGCTCCCATGATACATTTAAAGCATTATGTTACCATTTTAAACAGCCATGGCTTCTCCCAAATAATTGTGGGAGCTATTGTTCACTAAGGGTGCTGAAAACTGTTAGGAAACCACTATTCCCCTCCCAGAGCTACAATTCCCAGAGTGGTTTACAATTGATCCCTCTTCACAGAGACCTCTGGGTACTGTAGCTGTTTGAAGGGGACTGGACTCTCCTTGAAACTCTCAGCAGCCTTAACAAACCACAGAATTCTTTGGGGGAAGTAACAACTGTTTAAAGTGGTGCCACAGTGCTTTAAACATGTGGTGTGAATGTGGCAATAGTTGGTCCAAATTCTGATGCAACACAGCTCATCTGCAGCCTGGTGGGAGTCTGCATGATGCTTGCCTCCGTAATGTCAGGAATGAGCCAGCTCCAAGAGAAGGTTTGCAGCCAATTGCAGAAAGCAGCCAGGGACAGTGAGGGTTAGGTGTTAGTCAGGCAGAGGAGAGCTGGTAGCTGCAGATTTCGGCTCTTCCTGTCCTTGATGGGCAGGCTGATAAGGCAGTAGCTGAGAGCAGACTAGAACACAGCCAAAGCTTGCAGTAAGAGGTTGGAGCTGATCCACTAAGTCCAAAGAGTTGGCGAATGGGAAGGCTGCTAGATAGGAAGCAAAACAAGAGATGTAAGGGTCATAAGTTCAATATCTTCTGTCAGAAGGGTCATAATGATGCCGGAGGCTTTGTTAAGAGCTGTCCAGAGCTATCTGTTTATGCAATAAATCCCCCTTTTTAATTACTTACGCTTACTGTGTTATCAAGTGGGGAACCTGGACTCCTGACATGTAACTCAGGGGCCTCTCTACCTGACCTCTGCAAATATCCCAGACAACACTTCCTCCTCAACCGCGCTCCCTCTCCCCAAGCCACGTCCCTCACCACCTCTACTTTGTATGTTCCTTGATGTCCCGTTCCCCCCGGCTGGAACTCCGATGCTGCTGCTTCGCTGCCTGGACAGGTGGAGAGGGGTGCTTGGATGCGTGTAGAAACTAACCTACTGTACAAAAGGTAACATCATTTGCAGTTTTGGCTCCTCCCACATTTGCCTCTGGCTCCTCCCACTGCTGGTATGTTGCCCCTGGAAGGTTTCCCAAGGGGAATGTGGCTCCCAAGCTGAAAAAGCTTCCCCACGTCTTTTCTTCGTACATATTTGTGAATAAATGGGCAGAGCAATTCTCAGGTGGGGCCTGGTGGAATGGAACGGTCCATCCACATCCCGATTTCTGCCAGCTCGTGTCAGCCAGAGCACACAGAGAAGGATGTGTGGAATCTAAATCTATCTCCCTAACCTTTTTTCTTTAGACTGGAGTATTTGAGACAGCTGAGTATCGAGACTCTTGGGGGTCTGTAAGGCTTTGGAGCCAATGGCTCTAAAGACACCATCTTGCCACAGAAACAGCTCGACAAAATGGCACATGTACTAAGCTTTCTGCTTCCTAGAGCCAGTAACAGACCAACTAGCAATAACTTTCCACCCACCTGGGTCCCTGGGAACAGTGTTTGCTCCCTGGTAAGACTGCGGCCTAAATAATTTGTGTGGGGGTTGGGGAGAGAATAATTCATTATTTAAAGTTTTGCCCGTGACAATATCTAAGTACATTTTAAATCTTCTACTCATTAAAATATTTTCACCCTGGTAAGTCGCTGCACACAGCCTTTGCAGTTATGAACTGGACCCCTATTTCTGGCCATTAATCATTACATTTTAAAATGTGCTTCTTAAAGAAAGATTCTACCTTGACAAGTTGAAAATGCCCTTTTGGCTACATGAAGAACAGCAATTTTCCACTTCTCGTTAATGCCTCGGACAATCCCTTTTTCTAAAAGAGAACAATGGGTCTGTAAAAAAATATCTTTCACCATATTGGACTTCTTGAAAATCTGTTTAACAGGCCAAATGATCCTTACCCTTCTAAGAAGACAGTGGTGGGGGCAGGAGGGAGGGGTTGCTAAGCAGAACATAAAATCTCATCTATCCAGTAAAATGCACTTGGGGAAAGATCACAGAACAGCGATTAATGACATCCCTTGAACAGAGTCTTGTAGACAGGAAGGGTCCTGAAAGAACACTATTTGACTTAACTTCAAGCACAAAAGGAATTGAAAAGTCCCAAACATTGTAACCTTCCTTCATAGCAAAGTTGTTCCAGCACCCCGGTCATTTTGCTTGCCCTTTTTCAGCTGTACAATGTCCTTTTTGAGATGTGGCAGGCAGAACTGCTATTTCTCTTTCCTTTTAAGAGGAAGGATCTGTGCAAAAGAGTTACTGCATGAAGAACTTTTTGGCTGCGTCAAAACCTGTGTGCACACTGTCCATGCCTCAACAACCCATTTGCAAAATCAGCCCCTATCTGGAACCACCCTGCGTTGCCCGTGGAGAGATAAGAAGGCATCGTTTCGTTTTCCTCTCTGTATTCATCGCACGCAGCACTGTTTCCTTTCCACTGCAGTTCGCCTTCTGCCCAGAATTGCATTGTTTGAGAAATTTAAAGAATATTTCACCAAATATTGTAATATAAGATGTTAGAAGTTACTTGAAAGTACCTAACAGGCCTAGGACTAGAATAAGAATGAATTGTAAAAGATCGTGGACTAGATTATTAAGAAAAGAGAAGAGGATAGTAAATTGAAAGTGTTAATTTTATGAGAAAGATGATCTTGGAGAGCTGTTACAAAGTGATTCAATGAAATTCAGTTAACAATGAAAGTTAAATTGGGTTTTAGAAGTAATAAGTCTATTATTTTTGTTTTGTTTTTCTTTAGTATTGTAATGTATGTTTCTTTTCGTGTGTTATGTATGTTATGTTTGTGATAAATGTTGAAAATTAATTTTTAAAAATGGAAAAAAACAAAAAGAAAATTGCATTGTTTGCCTCACTGCCCGCTGTGGCAAAATGACACGACTTTTGTAATTTACTTAATTATGTAAATTATATAAAATTATGTAAGTTACACCATCATTATGCTATTCCACTCAGGAACGAATCTACCTGCCCCGGCACCTGGAGTGGCACGTGGGCGGGGCTAGTCGGCCTGTGGGGGCAGAGCTAGCCACCCGCATGGTGAGCGTCCCTAGCCACCTGCCACCCGTGTGGAGAGTGGGGGGCGTCGCTAGCCACCCGCGGCAGCAGCATCCCTAGTGGTCCGCACCCCTCTGCCAGTGATTCCACCCCATTCAGTTCGAGAACTCACTGTAAATGAGGAGGAGAGATGTGTAACCAGTTGCACCTTGTTTGCAGATTGAAAGCAAGTAATGATTGTATTTGCTGGATTGATTTCTGTTATGGGCATGGGATAAACAAGTGAAGGTCAGCAATTTTGGCTCTTGCTTGTGTTAGAATTCTGCAACATCCCTAATGGAGACCTACTTAATCCTAATGGATTAAATTTTCTGCCCACATTTCCCACCCACCCCATGCATCTCAGCAGCCTTTGGATTGACAACCAGAATCCACCTTTGAAAAACCGAGTAACTAAGCTAAAATCTGTCCATCTTCCTTCCACTTTACAAACAAAGATGTCAGAGAAAAAGCAGGAAAGGGCTCTTTTCCATTTTACGCTGCTGCTTTTGCTGTGCCTCATTACACCGTCTGCCTGCCTTGGCTGCCTTCATTATCAAAAGCATAACCTGACAATAGCGATGTTTCTTAACTGCTTAAAAAGTGGGTGAACAAAGACCATCGTTAATATACAAATAGAAGAAGCCATGAATTTTGGATGACGTGCCCCCAGTTCACTGGGAAGGCAGGTGGAGAGAATCCGGATAATTGAAAGGAGAAAAACATGTCACACTGTGGCGCGGAAGGAAATGCTCACTGAAGACAGAGGCGCTTGCAGGACAGAGTGCGTGAGCTTACAGGAATGAAGGCCATGAAGAGCTTTGAAACAGAGCCGTAGCTATGGGATGCGAGCTGCCTGGTGTTTTCTGTGTCAGAAATCAAGGCACTTGCATTCAAGAGCTGGTGGGAAATGTACGTGCGTGCGTTGCAAAGAACAAGTCAAAGTTTCAGATAGGTGGAGAGGGCATTCTGGCACACTCCTCTGAACCCAGCAGTAATCTGCTCCTTGAGTCGGATACAGGAGACCTTCAACCCCGTCGACTCCCGCCACTTGCTCGATGCAGGCAAGTGTTTGTAATAAAGAAATTAAGCTCGCTCTCGCTAGAGAGAAGGCAAGGAGGTGCCTCTGTGACAGGGCTGCTCCTCTTGATGGAATCAACCAACGCATTCCCCAGCTCGGCTTGTTGTTGTCTGCCACGTCGTTGCCAGCCAAGGCTTTGCAGGATGGAAGAATCTGAGCTTGCCCTCCAAACATCGCCTCCATTAAAATGTGAGGGTTTCCTCTTTGAACAAAAGAATCAATACTGTTTTGATGACTTAAAGTCTGTGGATGTTCTCAGTGTTTTCTTACGAATGTCTTCGGCTGCTCGATATAAACTGCTCAGAAATTTTTATTTCATTTTTCTATTAAGTGGTCTGTGGCACTGTGGGTTAAACCACAGAGCCTAGGGCTTGCCAATCAGAAGGTCGGCGGTTCGAATCCCTGCGACGGAGTGAGCTGCCATTGCTCGGTCCCTGCTCCTGCCAACCTAGCAGTTCAAAAGCACGTCAAAGTACAAGTAGATAAATAGGTACCACTCCGGCAGGAAGGTAAACGGCGTTTCCTTGTGCTGCTCTGGTTCGCCAGAAGCAGCTTAGTCATGCTGGCCACATGACCCAGAAGCTGTACGCTCGGCCAATAAAGCGAGATGAGCGCCGCAACCCCAGAGTCTGCCACGACTGGACCTAATGGTCAGGGGTCCCTTTACCTTTACCTTTAAATTTTGTTAAATAAAAATAAAATAATTTAAGAGGAGCCAAGTGTCAATCTGCATTTGCTTTGACCTCTGGGAATGCAACACAGAAGCCCTGCATTTAAAACTGCTATCGCCCCCCCCCCCGGCGTCCTGCTTTCCCTGCTTTACTGTTGTTCAAAACTGCCATTTCCTTCTCAGTTCCTTCCATTTCTCCTTGACTCAAGCTTCTGCAGTTGTTTTAAACTACCACTCTCCCCCGTCACTGTCTTTCTCTTCTCACTCCCAAAATGAAAGCCTAAGGCTATATTTAGCCAAATGCATTGATCCAGCCCTGCTTTTACCCAGGAAGACTATTCTCTTATACAAAATGGGTATGTGGGTGCCTGCAACCTCTTGCTTGAAACCCCACCCCCCACCCCCCAAAAAACCCACTTAGAACCAATATTATTACCTTCACATTTTTCTTTGTTTGCCTGAAGGGGAATCACAGTTTAAAAACCAACACATTTCCCATAGAACTAACCACTCTGCCCTTGTTTCCCTGGCAGGCTGCCTTTTAACAAAGCAAGCACTCGGAAGAAGAAAAATAAATGAGCGTCAATGCCCATCCAAGTTGGAGAACTTTCCTTCTGCAGCCATGGTGGAAGCACAGCTTTTATTTGCATGTTTAAATAGGCAGGATTTGCATGCCTAATGATTCAGCTGTTTGGCCATGACAGATGGGAAATGTTCATGGGCACGTCTGCAGTTTTAGTTTAATATACTGGCTTCAGTTCCATGTAGAGATTAAGAGTGCTATGTCTATTAACAAGCGAAAACCCATCGAGAAAACCTGTCTTGCTCGGTTATATTTCACAGTTTCTGGTCTTATATCATGTGTTGATGACAACTGGTCATGCCGAAACATCTGTTCTTTCAGGAAAAGAACTGTAAAGCCCATTTAAGTTCCGAAAATGGTTTGAATGCAAGTGAATTCCTCACCATGTGTCTTCAACACAGACAGATGTCTGTCTGTGCTCCATTGTTGCAATGAACTACCGTACCTTTCTGTGTATAAGACTAGGGTTTTTTCTTTAAAAGGTATGCTAAAAAGTGGAGGCCATCTTATACATGGATAGTTCATAGGGTGGATATTTGATTGGTTGCTGCCATGGCTGTCAGTAGCTATTTGGCGTGTTATTGGCTGTTGCTGCGTCAAGGGCTGGTGTTGATTGGCTGTTGCTGCGTCAATTGGGCGGGAGATTTGCACCTTCTGCCGGTGATGGGACAGACGAGAGGTGGATTCTGCGGCATGTGTGGGTGAGCGACTTTTGGCAACTCTCCCTAAAATTTTAGTCCCCTAAAATAGGGGGCGTCTTATACATAGGGGCATCTAATACACAGAAAAATACGGTATGTATTTTGAAATCTAGAAGTATTTTTACCTGAATTTTTTGCTGCCTTTGCAGCAATACAAGACTGTTAAGTAAGTAAATGCTATATTCTAAGCTTACTTTATAATTTGTTGCCTGGTTCTTTTATTAAGGGGGGGAAAGGGGGAGCCAGCTAATCTTCATTAGCTAGAATAGCTCAGAAAAGGAAAGCATCGCCTCCAACATTTCTTTGATGAAAATAGGGACATCCTAAGGAAAAGCAGGACATTCTGGAATCAAATCAGAAACTGCGATGGCTTCTGTAAATTCAGAAATGTCCCTGGAAAATAGGGACACCTGGAGGGTCTGAGGAAAGGTTTCACAGCCTAGTTCCAAAGCTTCTATTTTGGTTTTCAAGGATGGGATCTTAATATTCTGCTTAACCCACACGCATGGGAGACTGGAGGGATAAATTATGTTTAGTATATCCTCTCCTTGCCATCAATAACCCATCCCACAGCTTCAGTCCAGGTGAGGTAGGAAAAGGCCTATCCATTTGTCTCTATGACAAGAGAGCAACATTTTTGAACATGTAAATGGCAGTACTTAACTGGCCAGTTAGGCCATAACCTTAACAAAGGAACTGGTATATAACACTATATATGTACCCCACATTTCCCCTCCACAAAAGAAATTGCTCAAATAAGTTTGCAAATCTGAAAGAGAACATAAAAACAGCAGTGATCCCACCATCAATATAGAAATCATCGAAGGAAAAACATGCAGGCAGATGCTGAAGAGATAGGAGGTAGTAAAATAAGTTATCCCTGGAAGTATTTTACAGGAAGCTTCACAAGCCCAATTCAGATTCGAGCAACTGCATTGGCAACTAGAGTTTTCAGTGAGTGAAGTCAGGCTCTCCTCCCATTTTGGCATTCTCCTTATATGGTGCTCTGATTCATAACTGCAACATTTTGAAGACAGCCTGGCTTTAGAAGGCTGTTCCAGATAGGCACAAATCACTACAAATCAAAGTGGGCCCACCCAACTCTGCCAAGGGGAAGGGCTGTAGTTCCGTGGTAGAGCACCTGCCTTGCATGCAGAAGGAGCCAGGTGCTGTTTTCAATATCTCCATAATGTCTGGGAGAAACCCATGCCTGAAATCCTGAGAGCCACGGAAAATATGACCAGCAGCCTGACTTAGTATAAGGCAACTTCCTATATAATGCAATTTATCTGTGAATGCACCTGAGAATGGGATTGCACCCCTTAATAAATCTTTACGATTTCGCCTTCTGATTTCTCTTCAGAGGGTGACCTTGCAAAGGTAGCATGCGATTAAATAGTGCTGCTATGACAATTTATAGGCCACTTACATTTCATCTTCCTTTGTTGGGAACGCTGCTTTATCCTATATGTGATTAGAATTGATGTGGCAACCCTGCAAGAGCAGAAGAATTTCAGCCATTGGAAACTTGGCGAAATTGGCTCTTGTAAATCCTTTCACTGACTGCAAAATAAAACCAGCACGACTCATATTCTTTTTCCTGTTTCAACTTGGGGTTGTTCTCCCACTGTATTTTGTTGCATGAAATCTCACGAGGTGTACATCCCTGCTTACTGTCCTATGTGAAGAAGTAATTCCTTTTATCTTTCTAGAATCTTCCAACACTCCTCCTTCCTTGGAGGTCTTTAAGCAGAGGTTGGATGGCCATCTGTCATGGCTGCTTTAGTCGATATTTTCTCCAACCCATGCTTAAGTGTATAAACTTCTATCATGTCACCTCTCCCTTGCCTTTCCTCTAAACTTCTCTGTTGTTTAAACAAAGGTTCTCAAATGGCAACAGAAATGTGGAAAAACCAAATTTACTTATTTATTTTTTGAAATAATTTTTATTTGACTTTACAAATATAGAACTATAACAATATAAAATACATATCCATATTTAGAGATTTCTCTGAATCGCTGAACTTCCCACCTTCACCTCCATGGGCCCTATTGTCAACCTTTTCAGCTGCATATTATTTCATAATCCATATTCTATGTCTCTCCATTTTGTCCATAATATTTGCTACTTTACAAGTCTTATTACAATACTGCTAATGCTTTCATCTGCTTACAGTGGTCTCTTAGAGAAATTATAATCCCACCCCCCTGTTCTTTATTGAAGTTTTGGTGTTCTTGGTTCCTGAGCTTTTCTGGTCAGTTTTGCCATTTTGGCATAATCCAACAGCTTTGTTTGCCAATCCTCTCTGGTAAGGACTTTGTCTTCTTTCCATCTCTGAGCTAGTAACACCCGTGTGGCTGTTGTTGCATACATAAAAACTCTTTTTATTTATTTATTGTAGGTTCTGATATTCCAAAGGAGCATTAAAGACTTTTTAGGAAAACCAAATTTAAAATGGGGGGGAGTGAGAGAACCAGAATTGACATATGCTTCCATTGGCTCATATCTAGTGATCGATTTTATCACCCCTAACTTTCTTAATCATCTTTTTATAGAATCATAGAACTGTAGACCTTTTGAAGGGATCATCAGCTTGAGCCCTCTGCAATGTAAGCTAAGATTGTGGCCGTTTACCATAACATCTGTCAGAAGAGTCAATAAGTTGATTGTATGTTACAGGAAGAACTTTCTTTTGATAATAAAGTGGGGTTGTGGCAGGGCTAGAACCCACACTTCATACTCCTCACAGCAGAATCCTAAACGCAGAGCCTCACATTAAGCAGTAATCTAAGCTGGAAAGGGTCTGGTATGCTTAATAATAATTAAACATAAATGCTAATAATTAAAATATAACTAATATTTAACATGGTGTGGGTGTAAATTGTTTTTAATTAAAAATGTAATTTAATTATTTCTCATGGAAAATATTGCAAGAAGCAATCATGAATAAAGTCAAAGAAAATATTAAATAGTGGTTTTGTTATTATTGGTATATATCAATTCAAGACATTTTCTCATTTTCTTTAAGGGTTTTTTATTATTATTTCCTTTGGAAAGGCACAAAATTATAAGGCTCCAGAACTAGTTTGCAAACATGCCCTCACTCTGGGAACCAGGAATACTTCTAACAAGATGGGGGGAAATTCTGCTTTTAGGGGACAATCCAAACCTAAAATCTGTTGGGATGAATGTGTTGGGATCTCAGCTCAGGTACCTCAGCTCAGCCAGGGAACTCCAGTTTTAAGTCCCCAAGTCCACCTCAACCAAAGATATGCTGCCGTAAACTCCTCCTCCTTCTACTGCATGCTCTGGTAACTTCCAGATTGGATTGTTGCCGTGCGCCGCACATGGGGCTGCCCTTGAAGACAGCATGGAAACTTCCATTGCAGTGGCTGGATTGGGGGGGGGGACCCATCACTGTTAGAATGGCAAAACAAACTCTGCGAGTTTGTAGAAATGGCAAAATTGACGGCAATTATTAGAGGCCACTCAAATCAGAGAATAATTAGAGAATGGGATGGAGTGAAGGAATACATGAAAAAATATGGTTTCAGAATTGAAATATTAATAGAGAATGTGTAAAATGTGCAGGGGTAAGCAAGAAAATAATAATAGAATCAATTGAATAATTATTAAATTATAACAACACAACAAGATGGAAGAAGTAAAATATTGAGATCACACATGGGTGAAGGGGAGTGGGGGGTATATGGGAACCTATCATATCATTTATAATATAATTTGTTAATTGTGTTGTATTTACATACAGCAAAGGGAAGCCTAGAGCAATTAGATATATTTTAATTTAGGTAATCTATGTAATAGGCATATGTTAGAAAATGAATATGGATTTTGAATTTGATGTTTGTAAAAAAATGGTTTTGAAATAAAAAATATTTTTTAAAAAATGCAGTGGCTAGATTACTGGTTGGGGTTCCATTTAGGTTTCATATAAACCCTGAGAGTGAGTGGGGGCAATGTCTCCTAGACTGGATGCTGTAGATCAGGGACATCCAACTCCCAAGAGACTGCAATCTAATCACAGAATAAAAAACTGGCAGTGATCAGGTTTCAGGGCAAAGTTGTTATTACCAGGGATTGACCAGTCAATCACAGTCGACCTGTTGGACATCCCTGCTATAGATGATCCAAAGCTATCAAGCATCACACTGTGGACAGGATCACATCACTCAAAATTGACTATGCTACTGAGGGCAGTTACTTGATGCCACCTGAAAATGAGAGCAGATTAGGACAATGATTCTAAAGGAACACATAGATTTTTTTCAAGGAATATCCAAGAAGCATAAAAAATGAGGATGTTCTAAATAAAATAAAATAAAAATCAAGAAGCCATTTTTCTTTGTCATAAAAAAAAAATGTGGCTTTACTGGAATGGAAAACATTGTCATCTTTTTTTTAAAAAAAAGAAAGTTTCTTTCATATTTTCATGTGATATCATCCTTCAAAGAATAATTGCAGGTAATCATATCAAGAGAAGAAACATATTCTCTCGGATGGGTTACTTCATGCTGCTTTTAATTGAATCATTTAGCTATTTGTTTCTGCCTTTCCGAAATGTATGTTTTATGTGTTTTGGCTTAATTGGGAAGGAATGATCAGATATTTCAGTTTCGCAAATAATCTGCCCCCTTTGCTTACTTTCTGCTACATAATTGGCACACGGGCAGGAAGACCCCCTCCCTCCAGAATTAGACTAATGATTCAACTTTTTAATTAAACTTTAAAAGCCTTTAATTAAACGCCTAAATTGCAAAGAAACTGCTTCAGTTTAAATTGTCTTTAGATTGCTGGATGTCTTCCTGTTGCATCTTTAGTGACCTGGAAAGTAACAAAGACCAATAAATCACGTTTACACTTCTTAATTGGTACCATTAACACTTCTTTCATTATCCTGACAGACGAAAACTGGGTAGGAAATGCTGCAGGTAAAATAGAAACTAATTCTAGTAATTGGATGGTTCCAAGCCTTCCTTTCTTGCTGCCTCTCGCTCTCTGCAACCTTACTCGTGCAAGCATTTAAGACATAGACACAACCAAGGTTGGCGCAGAAGTTCGTTTGGCTTGGAGGTTAGAAAGGACGCTACCGAATTTCCAAACCAAAGCACAGCTATCCTTAAAAATGTGCGCTACTTAGAGACGGCGGTGATGAAGCCATTTACAGCCAGCTGAAATAAATCAGAGGTTCCCAAATTTATTTGACCCACTGCCTCCTTCTCAGAAAAAATGACCCAGCACCAACCTGGGCTCAGTCCGATCCATCCCAGGGCCAGCACCACAGTCCATCTGCCATTGGCCAAATGGGCAAGCAAACTGTGGTCCACTTCCCAGGTCTTGGTGAAGCTGAAAAGAGTTTATCCAAGGCTGGGGAAACCCCTCATCTCCAGCACAACCTGGCAGTGAGCATCATTACACAAGAAGAAGAAGAAGAAGAAGAAGAAGAAGAAGAAGAAGAAGAAGAAGAAGAAGAGGAAGAAGAAGAAGAGTAGTAGTAGTAGTAGTAGTAGTAGTTTGGATTTGATATCCCGCTTTATCACTACCCGAAGGAGTCTCAAAGCGGCTAACATTATCCTTTCCCTTCCTCCCCCACAACAAACACTCTGTGAGGTGAGTGAGGCTGAGAGACTTCAGAGAAGTGTGACTGGCCCAAGGTTACCCAGCAGCTGCATGTGGAGGAGCGGAGATGCGAACCCGGTTCACCAGATTACGAGACTACCGCTCTTAACCACTACACCACACTGGCTCACTGTTAAAACCGTGTTCATGGAAGACAATCTTACTCAGTTTCGAGTGGTGGCCAAAGAAGAAGACTATGTAGGGATATGCATAAATACCAGTTGTGGCTTCTCTCCATTTCTCATTTTTTTCAACTTAAGTTGAGTTTTCTACATCACTTTGTAATTATTATTTTTTTAAGTCCTTGTGAAAATCCCCCAGCATTTTGATTAATTTTTTTCCTAATAGGACATTTTTCTGTGCAATTTTACCTAACATACACCCATTTGCAAATCAATTTTCCCCATAATAATGGTTTTTTACATTAATTTCACTAATATATGCATTTATACACATTCTTTCCCCTATGCATTACTTGGCTTGAGAATTGCATCGCAAAATTCAGCAAAGTGCAAATGTCAATGGGTGGCTGTTTTTTGGTTTGTCCATTGTTTCAGAAAGTTCAAATTAGGTAGATCCTCCATTAAGTACAGAGCGATTTGCATTTCTCACCCATTCCTAGTCCTCTGTGAGAAATTATGGGTTGCCCCCCCCCACTGGCATACAGAACAAGGAGGACCAAGAGTAAAGGTAGCCTTTGACACCCATCCACCCCAAAAAGGCTAGTTTACAGCTATCCCTGGAACAGGAAGATTTCCTAAGGTATTCCAGTGAGTTCATTGCTGAGTTGAGCTATTAAACGTCCCCATTTCACAGTCTTAGGTGTTATACTACAGCAACTCTATTATTATTAAAAGTTGCCTTCAATAAGTGGAAACTGGCAGCAATTATTCAATCTTAAAAATTAGGTGACAGGGTTGGCAAAGTTCCATTTCTTGCAGAAAAGGAGGAAAACAACAACAGCAAAGCAACCTCTATTCTTCTTTCTGAAGCCATATAAGCTATTAAGCTTTACCAACGAAGAAAGCATAACTTTCATGGGCTAACTTGGTAATCCATCACTCTGAACCAGCTTTGTATTCCTTGCTTCCCAACTCTTCAGAGGGCGTGCTTTCAGAAACAAAGCTGTGTGTCTAAATAATGCTGGCGAGGGGGGATAAATTAATTCAGGCAAGGTGGAGTTTCTGTACAGCTGGGTTGGGGGAACCACTTTTGTCAGGTGGAATGGATCAGAAAGTGCCCAATGAGGCACATTTGACAGGTGGCGGGTACAAGGAATCCCCTAGCTTGCAAATGATCAACTGGCACGCAACTGATTAAATAATTTAATTCATACTTGGAAATGAAAGGAGAGATATGGAGAGTCCTTGTGGCTCCCGAGGACACCCTCCCTGAACCCAAAGTGGAGTTCATTGAGGGTGGAGAAGAGACTGGAGGTTCAATGGGGCGTTGTTGAGGCTGCTCAGCTTCCCCGCCTAACAGCTGATGTGTGTGGCAGCACAGCAGCAGCCTGTGTGTTTTTCCATATGTCCTCCAGCCTCCAGCCATCCCCAGAGCTTCAATTCCAGTTGTGGATATTTGTGGTACATTATCTTTGATCTGGATTGGAGAGAGAGCAGCAGAAAGGGCATTTTAAAGGGAGTTTAGAAGGTGCTCCCCACTTACGTGATTTTCACTTATGCATGTGGGGCACTGGAGCATAACCCCCCCAGTACAGGGGTAGTCACCTGGCAACCACCTGGCAAAATATGCATTCAATGCCAAAGTTTAAAAGATGCTAAATGTTAAGCCAGGGTTGCAGAAGAACAGTAAAACACCCCCTGCCCATTGTTCAATTGCAACCACAGCTTTACTAGCCTTGCACCTGACTAGGGAGGGCATTCTACAACTGGAGAACCACCACTGAAAAGGCCCTGTCATGGCTCAGCATCAACTGGACAGCACTGATGTCAGGGACTAGACCAAGGAGGAACCTTCTCCTGAACCTTCTGAGAAGAGGAGGACAGTATAGATTTACAACAGTGGTTTGCAGAAGTTCAGAGGCTGCAGAAGGGAGAAGATGGGAAATATTGGGAGAGGAGCAGCAGGAAGAAGAAACACCAGGGGAGAGGCAGATGATAGACTCAGTGTCTTTAGAAAGCACTCCTGACCTCTCCCTCCCAGGACCAAGCGAGCATTGAGAGTAGTAGAACAGAAAACTCAGGGGCAGATCAGCCGGTGCAGGGATGACGTACAATAGAAGTGATGGAGGGGGGTGGGACTTTACTCGGAGCAATGCCATTATATGAGAGACTGCTTCCTACGTCTCTTTCTGTGAATATTGAATAAAATACCTTGGTAAGAGTTTCTTGTTTTTTTTCCATTACTGGCAGCCTTCCGTGAGCGAGGGGGATCAGATTCCCTGGAGCCTGACAACTGGTGGCAGCACCACCAAACAACAGCAATATATATATCTTATCTCTTTGTGTTGGTGTGACCAACAATATGCCCTCCAGGTGTTCTGAATCCTAACCCCCATCAGCCCCAGCCACCATGGCCCATAGTCAGGGGTGATTATCAGAGTTGTAGTCCAAGCATATCTGGAGGGCAACCATTTTGTCTACCCTTGCTTTAAGCAATATTTTAAGGCCTGCAAACTTATGAGATGCCGTATCTTTTGGCGTGGTACAGAAATTGAATTTCTGCCAAAGAGCACTGTTTCTTTCTCTCTTAAATTTATATACCAACATTTTAGGGTTTCCCCCTCTCTCTTTCCCACCCCCTTCTCCCCCCTTTGCTGTAAACTAAAAAAAAAACAAGCTGTTCAAACAATAGAGAAGCTGGTACCTGTGTATATAGCCAACTGGTGTGATTAATGGAGAACAAGATCAAGGTTTCATGCAATTTTAATTTTAATGCTGTGGGCTTGATGGGCAAAGGATTTGCGCCGGTAATAGAACGGTTTTGATCACTGTAATACACTTGGCAGGGAAATGAAACGGCAAGAGCTTGACTCATTAGCTCTGCGTGAGGCGAAAAAAGTGACCCGCAGTCTGATCAACACCAGTCTTTCAATTAGACAGAGACTGAGATCTCATTCTCACTGGGGTGGTAAAAGTGTGCCTGGGGTATGCGACTTCAGATTGCGCTCCCTTGACCGAATGCAGCACCATCCAGAAAATATCACAGTTCACACAAAATATGAGAATTCCAGTAAGAAACATGGGCTTTTTGGTAGCCCGGGGATGGAAACAAGGTACATCAGGAAATGGGCCTTAAAAAAGCAGATCATATTATAGTTACAGGAAACTCACTCACCATCTCAGAGTCTTGCAGGGTATTGCAAAACCAGAGGATTATGCAACGGTGTAGTAGACTTTCCTGACGTACATCAGTAATCACCCACACCTTAATATGGTCTCGGCCAAGGAGGAGTTTATCTGGAAATACAGTGGTACCTCGGGTTACATACACTTCAGGTTACATACGCTTCAGGTTACAGACTCCGCTAACCCAGAAATAGTACCTCAGGTTAAGAAGTTTGCTTCAGGATGAGAACAGAAATCGTGCTCTGGCGGTGCGGCAGCAGTGGGAGGCCCCATTAGCTAAAGTGGTGCTTCAGGTTAAGAACAGTTTCAGGTTAAGAACGGACCTACTGAACGAATTAAGTACTTAACCCGAGGTACCACTGTACCTCTGACTTTTACCCTGGCTGCCTTTCCTCTTTGTATCTTGGAAAATGCTTTCATTATCTCCCAGCTTTGCTATGAATATGTTTTACACTGCTATCCATTCTTGCAGTGGTTTTCAACCAGTGTGCCATGGCACCCTGGGGTGCCTTGAATGATGGTCAGGGGTGCCCTGGGCAACACTGTCCCCTGTCCCTCTTTCCTTCCCTCCCTCCTCTGATGCCCTCTTGCATCTTTGCCTCCCAAAGGTTTGCAGGGCTGTTTGTTGCAGCTGTCCTGGCTACAAACTCCCCTGGTGAATGGGGCTTCTGGGGGTGCTTTCCAGGCCCCTGTGAGGCAGTGTGAGGAGGCACCTCTCTTTGGGGCAGAGGGGGCAGCTCAGAGACCAGGGCAGCAGCTGCAGCTGCCCAGAGAACTCCTAAGAAGAGGGGAGAAGAGAGGAGGGTGAGGGAACACTCCCCAAGGAAGGGTGTTTGAAAAGGGGTGAGGGGCTGCCAGCTCTGCAGGCAAGGGGGGATATAACTGGGCTCCTGAGCCCCACAGGGGTGCCGCAGAAAAAGTGTACAGTCATACTTCGGGTTGAATACGCTTCAGGTTGAGTGCTTTCAGGTTGCGCTCCGCGGCGACCCGGAAGTAATGGAACACGTTACCTCCGAGTTTTGCCATTTGCGCATGTGCAGACGCTCAAAATGACATCACGCACATGCGTGGAAGTGGCGAATCACGACCCGCGCACATGCAGGCACGCAGTCGCGGTTTGCGTTCACTTCAGGATGCGAACGGGACTCCGGAACCATGAGGTATCACTGAGGTACCACTGTAGTTGGTCAAGGGAACCATGGACTCAAAAAGGTTGAAAACCTCTGCATTATTGTAAAGCCTCTACTTATTGCTCTGTATCCTTACCATGCTCTTTGCATTCTTTTATTTGGTTCCCTTTTCTCTTACCTGAGGATGTATACCGTTGAAATAAAATAAAACATTTAAACTGAGGGGGGAAAGGCTTTCTCCCTGACTCGCTGGCTTCAGTAGAGAAGGGTGGATTTCTTTCTTTATTTATATACAAGAACATACAATCTTATGAACCCTACGAGAAGCTTGAAGTGGTGCAGTCCAGACACAGGTCTGCTCACTCTAATGCTTAGAGGTGTATAAAATGGTACATGGAGGAAACGAATAGGGAGACAATTTTCTCCCTCCTTCAGAAAACTCAAACTCGGGGGTCATCCAACAAAGCTGAAAGTTGGGAGATTCAAAACGAATAAAAGAAAACACTTATTTGCACTGTGTAGAGTTAAACTATGGAACCCCTTTCCACAAGTTGTGGTGCTGAGAAGTGGCTTGGGCAGTTTTTTAAAAAAAGGATCTGACAAATTTGTGGAGGATAAGGTTAGTGACTGCTAACCACAACGATTATTTTCTGCCCCCACTGTCGGTTGCTGAATACCAGTTGCTTGGAATAACAGGTTGTACAACCATAGAATTGTAGAGTTGGAAGGGAGCCATGGGTCATCTAGTCCAACCCCCTGCAATGCAGGAATCTCAAGTAAAGCATCTAGGATAGATGGACATCCAACCTTTGCTTAGACACCTCCAAGGAAGGAGAGCCCACAACCTCCCAAGGGAGACTGTTCCACTGTCAAACAGTTCTTACCGTCATAAAGTTCTTCCTGATGTTTAGTTGGAATCTCCTTTCTTGTAAGTTGAAGTCATTGGTTCTCGTCCTACCCTCCAGAGCAGGAGAAAACAAGCTCACTCCTTCTTCCATGTGAGAGCCCTTGAGATATTTGAAAATGGCCATCATAACTCCTTTAAGTCTCTTCTTTTCCTCCGACGAAAGAAGAATGGCAGACGAAATTAATGGACTATTCAGAATTGGACAAAATGACAGGAAAAATTCGAAAGCTGCGGGGCCAGAGATTTACAGAAGATTGGAAGAAGTATATGAACTATTTGAAGAGCAACTGTAATCAACAAATTCTGCTAGTAGGATTACAAGAAGTTTTGTAAGGAGAAATATATGAAGTGTTACAAAGTAGAAAAAGATAGAGTTATTGCTTATGAGTTTGAAATGAAATAGGGAAAATAGGAAATGCACACTAAGAGATTAGATTGGAATATTTTCAGACAGGACTGATGGAAGCCAAAAAATTGAATAAGATGTAAAAGTATGTTTAATTACTGTTTAATTACTGTTGGCCTCGGTCCAGTATATCTGAAGGAGCGTCTCCACCCCCATCATTCTACCCAGACACTGAGGGCCAGCGCCGAGGGCTTTCTGGCGGTTCCCTCACTGAGAGAAGCCAAGTTACAGGGAACCAGGCAGAGGGCCTTCTCGGTAGTGGCACCCACTCTGTAGAACACCCTCCCAGCAGATGTCAAAGAGAACAACAATCGCCAGACTTTTAGAAGACATCTGAAGGCAGCCCTGTTTAGGGAAGCTTTTAATGTTTGATGTATTACGGTATTTTAATATTTTTTGGGAAGCCGCCTAGAGTGGCTGGGGAAGCCCAGCCAGAATTGTGGGGTATACATAATAAATTGTTGTTGTTGTTGTTGTTGTTGTTGTTGTTGTATAAAAATTATATATATATAAAAGTCTCCTATTTTCCAGGCTAAACATACCCAACTCTGAAGGAGCGTCTCCACCCCCATCGTTCTACCCAGACACTGAGGGCCAGCGCCGAGGGCTTTCTGGCGGTTCCCTCACTGCGAGAAGCCAAGTTACAGGGAACCAGGCAGAGGGCCTTCTCGGTAGTGGCACCCGCCCTGTAGAACGCCCTCCCAGCATATCAACCATTCCTCATAAGGTTTGGTTTCCAGACCCTTGATCATCTTGCTTGCCCTCCTCTGCACACGTTCATGTTTGTTCACATTCACTTGTGAGTGGCGTTGCTCTCGGGTCCTGCTTTCAATCTTCTCATAAGCATCTCATTGGCCTCATTGAGAACAGGATGCTGCACTTGATGGGCCATTTGCCTGATCCAGCAAGCTTCTCTTACGGTTTTATTTACAAAGAATGCAGCCTATTGTCCCATCCTGGCCATGCAGAGGGAGCTCTGTTACATTTTGTGGCCCCTTATAGGTTCTCCAGCATGCATTCAATTATTATTTTTTTTCATTTTCTTCATTAAATTAGCATAACATAATCTTCTCCTCAATATTTTTGCTGGAGACACTATTAATTTACAGTCTAAACCTTTAAAAAGTTCTCTTCTACTGGCAGCCAGGCTCATAATAATGAGATAATGGGTGAACTTAGAGGGTGCTTCTCTGACAAATTGGTGGAACAAAGTATGGCAAACAGCACTTCTGGGAAAATTAAATAATATGGCACCAGGCCTGAAGCACAAAGACTCCTTTGGAATTGATTGGCACAGCTTTATTATGTATATGGCTACAAATGGAGGACAGAAATATTGTAAAATTAATGAATGTTAGAATGATGTTGGGTAGAAATTAAGTGGTTTTTAGCTGTAACACTATAAGGGAATATGAAAAATGGATTACTAATAGGTAAAAATTTAATGTCACAATATTTTAAGATTAAAGATTAGGATAAACAAAGAGGGGAAGGATTTGCTGAACTAACAAACTGAATTGGAATACAAAAAAGGGAGGCGCGAGGAGGTCCGGGAAACAAGCAAATGAAAGGTAACGGAAAGATGGAGTTGTTTTTAACTGTTTTTTGTTTTTTATTTTTTCATTTTGTAATATTTTGAAAATTTTAATAAATATCTTTTTTAAAAAAAAGGAAATGGAGGGCCTCCCTCACGTTATAAAACTTTTTCCTTAACGCCAACTGATTATCACCTTCTATAGAAATACCAGTCTGGGATAAGAACTTATGTTATTCTGTTGTTATTTTTTTACATATTGCTATGCACCAGCTTCTGGGTCAGTGTCAGTTATTTTATTATGTATTTTTATGTCTTTTTTGTTGGTGGTGGTGTTGAAAGCATTTAATAATTAAAAAGAATAAAAATAAACTAATTAACACAGTCCAACTGTATTATTATTATTATTATTATTATTATTATTATACCACCCTTCATCAAAAGATCTCAGGGCAGTTCACAGAATAAAACACAGGATAAAAAAGTAAATAATTAATAACAAAACAGCAAAACAATACCCCCCTTCCCCCAATTTAAAAGGCAGTAGAATATTTATCAGCTGAAGGCCTAGTTGAAGAGGAATGTTTTTGCCTGGCACCTAAAATATATATCATGAAGGTGCCAGGTCAACCTCCCTGAGGAGAACATTCCAGAAATGGGGGGCCACTGCAGAGAAGGCCCGTTCTCGTGTTGCCACCCTCCAGACCACTCAGGGAGGAGGCACACAAAGAAGAGCCTCAGATGATGAATGCAGAGTCCAGGACAGTTTATATGGGAAGATAAACTTTATATGGGGAAAGGTACATGTAAATGAAAATAATGCTCTGGTCATTCAAGAACAAGCAATTTTTCCCATTAGCAATAGTTACAGATAAAGAAAGCATGACAACTTGCATCAGGCATTCAAAATGAGGAGTAAAATCTTGATGTCTATGTACCATAACTCAGCGATGGAGAATCTGTTTTGCAAGCAGAAAGATCAGTCATTGGCAACTCCAGGTAGAGGCTGGAAACCTTGAATGGCCCTGACTGTCAGCGTAGACTACACTGAGCTGGGTGAACCAATGGTCTGATTCAGCAGAAAGAAGATTCCTATGTTGTGGGTTAAACCACAGAGCCTAGGACTTGCCGATCAGAAGGTCGGCGGTTCGAATCCCCGTGACGGGGTGAGCTCCCGTTGCTCGGTCCCTGCTCCTGCCAACCTAGCAGTTCGAAAGCACGTCAGAGTGCAGGTAGATAAATAGGTACCGCTCCGGCGGAAAGGTAAACGGCGTTTCCATGCGCTGCTCTGGTTCACCAGAAGAGGCTTAGTCATGCTGGCCACATGACCCGGAAGCTGTACGCCGGCTCCCTCGGCCAGTAAAGCGAGATGAGTGCCGCAACCCCAGAGTCCGTCACGACTAGACCTAATGGTCAGGGGTCTCTTTACCTTTACTTAGCTGTAGTCTCTGACATGACAACAACAACAACAACAACAATTTATTACTTATAACCCACCCATCTGCCCAGGCCTCCCCTGCCACTCTGGGCAACTCCCAACAGAATATTAAAAAGACGATAAAACATCAAACATTAAAAACTTCCCTAAACGAGGCTGCCTTCAGATGTTTTCTTAAAGTCAGGTAGCTGTTTATTTCCTTGACATCTGGTGGGAGGGCATTCCACAGGGTGGGCGGCACTAACAAAAAGGCCCTCTGCCTGGTTCCCTGTATCCTCACTTCTCTCAAAGAGGGAACCGCCAGAAGGCCCTCGGAGCTGGACCTCAGTGTCCAGGCTGAACAATAGGGGTGGAGATGCTCCTTCAGGTATACTGGGCCGAGGTCATTTAGAGCTTTAAAGGTAAGCACCAACACTTTGAATTGTGCTCGGAAACGTACTGGGAGTCAATGTAGGCCTTTCAGGACCAGTGTTATATGGTCTCGGCAGCCACTCCCAGTTACCAGTCTAGCTGCTGCATTCTGGATTAGTTGTAGTTTCCAGTTTCAAAGGTAGCCCCATGTAGAGCGCATTGTAGTAGTCCAAGCGGGTAAGATTAGGCATTGTATATATATTTTTCACTCTCACTCATGTATCTTCCAAACACAAATAAATCACGGTTGCTTTTTGAAACCACTGTTCACCCATGCAAATATGTGCAAGTTAATTCTTTTCAGTTGTTCAATAGAAAGTCATCTGATTAATTGACTGGGATTTCTCCCATAGGGTGACAGCCCTGCTCCTACATTCTATCGCGTGTAGGTTCTTAAATCAATGCATCCCCATAGCAACATGGCCTATACATACAGTTGACTGATGAGTATAAATGCAAATGATGTAGCAAAGCAAAATAATTTTTTTAATACATGCCTGTGATAAAGTACAAAAGAATAACACTATTACCTTTTCAAAGATCCAAAAGATACACAGCTAGGCTTCAGTAAAGACAAATTGTTAAATCTTAATACCTTGATGCATTCCTGTTTTAAGTGACTTAAAAACAACTGTAAGATTTAATATGAGATATTATAATGAAAGAATTCAGATGAAGCATGGATTAGGGAAATTCTCAGATGACTATCTTGGGAGATGGCCAGTGGGCATCATCCCATGGAGAGATGATAGAACTGAAAACCTGTTAAACTGGACTGTCTAAAGCAGCAGTCCTATGCACAACGTAAAGCAAACCAGTGTAAATTAAGCTGGTGTGATATTACACTAGATCCAACTTTGTTCAGCAGCAGGGCTGCTGCTCTGTCTAAGTTTAACACAGGGAAAACAAGCCATTTGTATAGTCTTCTACCCCAGGTCGATAGGTAACACAACTAAGCTTAAGGCTTAGAATCCTGTCTAAATCTCCCCTTCCCAGTCCTGTCCCTGCCATGCTTCCATCATGCCCCCTTTTTGAGACTTACACGGGAAGGATAAACTTATGCTTCCTCATCTGCCTAATAAGCCCTAGAAATTTGCCTCCACATTTTGCTTTCTAATTTTCTTTATAAATGCTATATTGACTTTCTTTCTTTCTCTTTCTTTCTTTCTTTCTTTCTTTCTTTCTTTCTTTCTTTCTTCAAACCTAAGGGTCCAAGCCTCCTGCTGGGGGCAGGGGCAGGGAATAATATCAAGAAGAACTTGAAATGGTTCATAGTACTACCCCCAAATGAACATAATTCACCTTCTACCCACCAAGCAATTATGGGAACCATTTTCAGGTGCAGTTCAGGAGATCAGTGAACTCTATTCAGCTGAACTAGTGAATGTCAAACTCTGGAAGTGCCTTGGATTGACCCTGGGACCTTTTGTTTACCAAGATATCCTGAGCCATTGAGCATCAGTCCATTCTGATGCCTTGCTTCTCCCAGGAGATGCGTATCTCCGTTCAGCATTCTTACTGGTAATTTATACTCTGTATTTGCATCATGAACTCTATTTTCATGTTCTTTGAACATTGTCCACCTTACTGCTCCACACTTAGCATTCAGGAAGGCAAATCACATGCAGTAACCATGATGCATTAAACGCTAGAACTGCAGTGCCAGTGGGATTCGGTGTATTTATAGAAGACTATCTATTGGAAACAGATAGGCTGGGTAAATGCATCTGGGCAATTGATGGAACCATTCATAAACGGATGCCATGTTGTTTCAGCTGGAAATGGATGAATTATAACAACTGTTAACATCTTTAATCACTATAAGGCCCTCCACTTCTCTAGATGCAGCCAACTAAATCATAAATGCCGTTGCATATATTAGAGATTGCATACATTAAACATTATGAAATAACATTCAGCTAGCTACTTTAGCAAGTAATTATGATGGTTAATATTATGCAGAGGATAATTAGGAGAACAAACTCCTGGTGGACTATAATGGTAAACAACCTAAGCCAACACTTTAAGCTGTATTCATTGTGTGTATGCATTTGTTTTTAACTCCGTTGCTCTATAATTAGTTATATCAATTCAGAAGAGGTTTATAGGCCAAACATGATTAACCTGACTAATTGTTCATGGACTTCTAATTTTTACAGGAAAATACACACACACACACACACACAGAGAGAGAGAGAGAGAGAGAGAGAGAGAGAGAAGGGTCATCTAGTCCGACCCCCTGCAATGCAGGTATCTCAACATGTGTTCTCCCATCCAATTTGAAACCAGACCGGACCCTGCTTAGCTTTGCAAACGTGCTAGCAGTTTTATTGCTGTGCCATTATTAAAAGTGAGTGTGTGTGTGTGTGTGTGTGTGTTTTTCGTCGCCTCTGTGATTATCCTCTGCCAGAACTGTAGACTTGATTTTTGCTCGGATCACATTTCTTTAAAATTACAAGCAGGTGGTCATACCTTTACGGGCTGATCCCAACCATGTTTACTCAGAGACATAAGTTACGTCAATGGGACTTCTAAATCATAGAACTGTGGCTGGGCTACCTGTTACTGTGCATGTTGAGTCAAAAGTAAGCTCAAGTTAAGTGGAAGTTTCTCAAAGTATGCAAGTATAGGGCTGAAGCCAGACAGCCTGATCACATTTACCAAGAAACAAGTCTCGTTAATTAAATGGAACTTAATAGTGAGTGACACAACTAGTAGGGAGAAACTAGTCCTGACATGGAATAGTCACATCACTGCAGGTGAATCTGTGCATTTCAGTTCCTCTCGATTTCTCTCCCCACCGCACCACCCCCGCTTCTTAGATCCATTTCTCCACATTTCCACATATGTTTGCGTTTTTTAAGAAAGTCCTCTTGTAAATTCCTCAATTACATAAATTCATTAATGCACATTCCTCCTGTTATACAAAACTTTGTACGCAATTTTGCCCAATGTGCACATATTTGCAAACAGAATGCATTTTGGTATGTTATTGGTATGTTATTGTCACTATTTTCTGTACACTTTACCCAACTACCGTATTTTTCGCTCTATAAGATGGACCTAGTTTTAGAGGGGGAGAACAAGAAAAAAAAATCTCTCCCTCTCTGTGCAGCGCCCCTTCAGCGAAGTGGCAGGAGAAACGGAGCCCCTTCCATTTCTCCTCCCGCTTCGCTGAAGGAGCGCTGCGCAGAGGGAAAGCACCTCTCCAGTGAAGCGAAGCCAGGAAAGCAAGAGGGATCGGTACGCACCGATCCCTCTTAGAATCATAGAATCATAGAGTTGGAATAGACCACAAGGGCCATCGAGTCCAACCCCCTGCCAAGCAGGAAACACCATCAGAGCACTCCAGACATATGGTTGTCAAGCCTCTGCTTAAAGATCTCCAAAGAAGTAGACTCCACCACACTCCTTGGCAGCAAATTGGTAGCAAATTCCACTGTCGAATAGCTCTTACTGTCAGGAAGTTCTTCCTAATGTTTAGGTGGAATCTTCTTTCTTGTAGTTTGGATCTATTGCTCCATGTCCGCTTCTCTGGAGCAGCAGAAAACAACCTTTCTCCCTCCTCTATATGACATCCTTTTATATATTTGAACATGGCTATCATATCACCCCTTAACCTCCTCTTCTCCAGGCTAAACATGCCCAGCTTCCTTAGCCGTTCCTCATAAGGGATCGTTTCCAGGCCTCTGACCATTTTGGTTGCCCTCCTCTTGCTCTCCTGGCTTCAGCAAAAGCAACACGAAGCCTCTGGAGCACAGCAGGAGCTCCCGCTGCACTCCGGAGGCTTCGGGCGGCTATCCCTGAAGCTTGGAGAGCGAGACCGACCCCTCTCGCTCTCCAGGCTTTCGCTGAAGCCATGGAGCCTGCATTCGCTCCATATGACGCACACACATTTCCCCTTAATTTTTGGAGGGGGGAAAGTGTGTCTTATAGAGCGAAAAATGCGGTATATGCATTTTTGAAAACATTACTTTGCTGCAGAACGACGTTGCCCATTTTGAAGGATGCTTGTATGAGTTCCCCTATTGTTCTGGGAAGTGAAAATTGGATAGGTTTGCCTTTAAGTGTGAACTGAACTGAAGTTCCCACCCATCCCTACATCTAGGAATCTCCGACACTCAAACCTGGAAGTAAGCTTCATTGATCTCAAAGTAGGTCTACAGGCTGCAATAGCACCACCAAGAGATTTCCCACCACCACCACCATTTTTTAAATGAATATAGTGATCCTATGAGCCACTGTCTCAATGCGGCAGCTCCTAGGATTTGGAGGGTCAGCCAAAATAACATGAAGGAAGACAAGATTGGCTTGTTTCTAAATAGCTCGTGGCAGGTTCTTGATTTTAGCATATGAGATAACTCCAGAAGAAGAAAGGAGAGAGCGAAAGCCACAGGTTACTGAATTGAATGCCATATACCTTAACTTCCAGGGTCCAAATCTATATTGTCTTTAATCTAAGAACATACAATGAGTGTGTCCAGCACATTCTTCTCAAAGTGGCCATAGTGACCATCTTTTGGGAAAGCCCCAAATCAGAATCTGAGTGCAGCAATGGAGGTAAAACAACCATTTTGGCTAGTAACTATGGGTAGCCTTAACCTCCATGGGACAAAAATGAAAATTCTGGCCATTCTGGGGGGCTCCCAACTGAATACAGTGGTACCTCGGGTTAAGTACTTCATTTGTTCTGGAGGTCCGTTCTTAACCTGAGGTACCACTTTAGCTAATGGGGCCACCTGCTGCCACCGCGCCACTGGAGCACGATTTCTGTTCTCATCCTGAAGCAAAGTTCTTAACCCGAGGTACTATTTCTGAGTTAGCAGAGTCTGTAACCTGAAGCGTCTGTAACCTGAAGCATATGTAACCCGAGGTACCACTGTATTAAAAACACGATACAGCAATAAATCAAAGTCTGATCTCTAATTTTCAGTCTAGGCTTGGACAGAAATGTTTATTGCTCACCATTCTGTTTTCCTTCTTCTTCAGTCAACAGAAAAGCATTAAAACTAGGCTGAACACAGCTATCTACTTTTTATGACCCTAAGTGATCCCTCATTGATTTGTCCCCAGCTGAAACAGCATGGATGGGACTTTTTATTTTGGCACTCCAAAGTATTATAGACCTGTGTATCTCATAAGCTCTTTGGCCTTTTTAAAAAATAATAAAAATACAGAAATGCTGTCATCTCGTCCTTTCTCGGCAATTAGACTGACTCATCTTGCGGCATGAATGAACAAATCACAAAACAGGGAAGAATGTCAGGGATTGCCACTAAGGAGAAAGGGGTGTGTGTTTTAATAAGGAACTGCCTAATTCACCCTTTTTGAACAAATCCATGAGCTGAAATGCAGCTATCCTAAATGTGCGCTTCTCTGAATTTTGCAATACAGTTCACCAACCCAATAATGTGTACTAAAAGGCATTTTATTAGAGGGTGGGACTGCTTGCCAAAATGGGAGCAATGGGTTTGGCTTGCATTTTTTAACTACCTGATTTGCATTTTCTGAGACAATGCATGGACTGAAACACAGCTACTCCGCGAAATGCACATTTCTCCAAGTTCTACAATGTACTTTCCCCACCAAATTATACACACACACACACACACACACACACACAGTGGTACCTTGGGTTACATACGCTTCAGGTTACATATGCTTCAGGTTACAGACTCCGCTAACCCAGAAATATTACCTCGGGTTAAGAACTTTACCTCAGGATGAGAACAGAAATCGCACGCCAGCAGCGTGGCGGCAGCAGGAGGTCCCATTATAGCTAAAGTGGTGCTTCAGGTTAAGAACAGTTTCAGGTTAAGAACAAACCTCCGGAACGAATTAAGTACTTAACCTGAGGTACCTATATATATATATATATATAAAAACCGACACCAGAACCAGAGGCACACAGAACGCCATCACCAATCAACCACACCAGACCCAAACCCAGACCCTCTCCACAGATAAATTACAGACACCATCCAGTAGCCAAACCATAGTGGCACCTCCGGATGCTGCACCCCCCTGCAATCCCTACACAGATCTGGCTGGCACAGGGCACAAAACCACAGCTCGCCCCTATACACGAAGCCAAGCCAGAGCACAACTAAGTGCAGTACAGCCATCTTCTCAGAAAAACTCTTCACAAGCTCAAGAGGTCAAGACACGAAAGCTTTAGCAACTAATCCACACTTAATGACCCTCCTAAGTGGTACTCAGAATATCACTCAAGAAATCACTCAAGATATCCCTCAAGTAATTAAGGAACAAAAGAAGAAAAGGCACACTAACCTGGGAACTTCCTCTCTGCCCAGAACGTCGGAGGCTATACACCACACCCCCTCAACAGTATTTATAGGAACTCAAACACTGAGATCCTGCTCTGTTCCAGTAACAAGAAGCCGAAAGCACCAGCCTGAAGATGACGAGTGAGACCTCGTCGAAACGTCGCCTAGACACCCCAACTCTTACACGGGAAGACACCCGAAGACACCAAAACCTGCATTCCTGTACCCGTGAAAATCTACGAAAGCATATATATATATATATATATATATATATATATATATATATATATATATATGCAGGTTTTGGTGTCTTCGGGTGTCTTCCCGTGTAAGAGTTGGGGTGTCTAGGCGACGTTTCGACGAGGTCTCACTCGTCATCTTCAGGCTGGTGCTTTCGGCTTCTTGTTACTGGAACAGAGCAGGATCTCAGTGTTTGAGTTCCTATAAATACTGTTGAGGGGGTGTGGTGTATAGCCTCCAACGTTCTGGGCAGAGAGGAAGTTCCCAGGTTAGTGTGCTTTTTCTTCTTTTGTTCCTTAATTACTTGAGGGATATCTTGAGTGATTTCTTGAGTGATATTCTGAGTACCACTTAGGTGGGTCATTAAGTGTGGATTAGTTGCTAAAGCTTTCGTGTCTTGACCTCTTGAGCTTGTGAAGAGTTTTTCTGAGAAGATGGCTGTACTGCACTTAGTTGTGCTCTGGCTTGGCTTCGTGTATAGGGGCGAGCTGTGGTTTTGTGCCCTGTGCCAGCCAGATCTGTGTAGGGATTGCAGGGGGGTGCAGCATCCGGAGGTGCCACTATGGTTTGGCTACTGGATGGTGTCTGTAATTTATCTGTGGAGAGGGTCTGGGTTTGGGTCTGGTGTGGTTGATTGGTGATGGCGTTCTGTGTGCCTCTGGTTCTGGTGTCGGTTTTTGTGGGGAGGGCTAATTTCCAGATGTCTGGCAGGCGGGACGTGTCGTCACGCTTGTTCATGTTGTGAGGGTGTTTCTCTATCTCGATGGCTTCCATGATTATTCTCTTGTGGTGATGTTCCATGTTAAAGAGCAATTTGGAATCTGCAAAATTAATTTCGTGTCCTGTTTCTTTCATGTGTTGGAAAAGAGAGGAAGTTTTTTCTTCTTTTTTGACGGCATTCTTGTGTTCTGCGATACGTGCATTTATTCGTCTGTTTGTTTGTCCAATGTACGTGGCTGGGCAGACTTTGCAGGGTATTTCATAGACCCCTTGGTTTTCCAACTGGATTTTATCTTTGGGGTTTCTGAGGATATTGGCTATTTTTTGGTTGGTGCAAAAGGCTGTTTTGATATTGTGTTTATGGAGGATTTTGCTAATTTTATCTGTAGTGCCCTTGATATAAGGAAGGAGGGCCATGCCATTGTTTTCTTCTGTGTCTTGGTTTTTGGGGGGTGTTTCTTTTTTCTTTCCAACACATGAAAGAAACAGGACACGAAATTAATTTTGCAGATTCCAAATTGCTCTTTAACATGGAACATCACCACAAGAGAATAATCATGGAAGCCATCGAGATAGAGAAACACCCTCACAACATGAACAAGCGTGACGACACGTCCCGCCTGCCAGACATCTGGAAATTAGCCCTCCCCACAAAAACCGACACCAGAACCAGAGGCACACAGAACGCCATCACCAATCAACCACACCAGACCCAAACCCAGACCCTCTCCACAGATAAATTACAGACACCATCCAGTAGCCAAACCATAGTGGCACCTCCGGATGCTGCACCCCCCTGCAATCCCTACACAGATCTGGCTGGCACAGGGCACAAAACCACAGCTCGCCCCTATACACGAAGCCAAGCCAGAGCACAACTAAGTGCAGTACAGCCATCTTCTCAGAAAAACTCTTCACAAGCTCAAGAGGTCAAGACACGAAAGCTTTAGCAACTAATCCACACTTAATGACCCACCTAAGTGGTACTCAGAATATCACTCAAGAAATCACTCAAGATATCCCTCAAGTAATTAAGGAACAAAAGAAGAAAAAGCACACTAACCTGGGAACTTCCTCTCTGCCCAGAACGTTGGAGGCTATACACCACACCCCCTCAACAGTATTTATAGGAACTCAAACACTGAGATCCTGCTCTGTTCCAGTAACAAGAAGCCGAAAGCACCAGCCTGAAGATGACGAGTGAGACCTCGTCGAAACGTCGCCTAGACACCCCAACTCTTACACGGGAAGACACCCGAAGACACCAAAACCTGCATTCCTGTACCCGTGAAAATCTACGAAAGCATATATATATATATATATATATATGCACATTTTGCCTATTAGGAGAAAGTTTGCATTTATTTATGAAGACAACATGCAAAAATGCATTATATTAGAGGAATTTGCTTGCAAAATGATGTGTATATTATTCAGCATTGTATACAAAAATGTGTTTATTGGTATGCTAAAATGCTAAGTTTATTTTCATGACGAAGTTTGAAATTTCAAAGAAGGAAATCAGACATAGGGATCATTTAGTACAACTCCCTGAAATGCAGGAATATGCAGCTGCATCAAACCTGCAACCTTGGTGTCGTCAGCACTATGCTCTAACCAACTGAGCTATCCAGCTATGCAGAAATATGGTTGTTGTTTTAAAAAAACATATTGCAGCTGAAATGTGGAGAAGTAAATGTAAGACTGGAAAAACAAGAAGCTAGGATCACCAATACTGACACTACATCTATCCCTAATTGCAGCCTTAATCAACTAAAAATGTGCCCCCTGATTCATTTCACTTATGTGTGTGTGTTATTTATATATAATATAATTCTTGATTCGAGTACTACTTGTAAAAACTGCAGATGGCAAGCTCCAACCTTTTAAAAACTAGTTCTCTTCAGAAGGCTGGAGATAAAGTTTGGCGAGAAGGACATTCAGCGCTTCCTCTGACCTCCCTTACTCTATCTCTCCTCCCTACTTTCTAGACCTCAGTTGATCTAGCATGGAAGGTTCCTCCATTGGCTTTAATTGATATAAAACTTGGAAGAAATTAATTGTGCTGAACCATACAACCCTGCCACTTTCCAATTTATTCTCCCTCACAATGAGGTTTTGTTAGCTTAATCCTTGTGTTAAGAACATAAGAGGAGCCTACTGGATCAGGCCAATGGCCTGTGAGGATAACCAGAGCTTACAGGGTTAACAGCTCATGGGAAGTTACTTCCTGTCACTGGGGGTATGTTCATTTCTTTGTTATGTGAATGGTTTACCTTCTGTTTTGGCCGCGATTGGAGAGGCATCATGCCGCCACTCTCTCCTGGCTGAACTGTTTGAACTGTGTTATGTACTGAAGTTCTCAGCCTCGGCCAGCAGGGGGATACTGTAGGTAGTTTTCACTCAGGTCCGCATATGCAAATAAGGAATTGAAAGTGACGTCCAGTGATGGGATAGTTACAGAAAGTTGTTACTGTTGCTTTGTAGTTGAACTCTATATAAGCAGGCTGGCTGAACCCTTCAGTTCAGTTCTGTTCTGGCCTTTGAATAAACAAGAGCTGTTTGAAGAATCGCTGTGTTATCTGATATGTTCACCCACAATTTATCAAACTGTTTATTTGTTTTGCTGCTGTACTATAAAAGCTTCGTAGAATAGGAAGCTGCTATACGTGAGTTTTACTGCATGGCTGAGATTCTTCCACACAGGCACACTCTGCGCAAGTTAGTCTGCTGTAGATGGGAGGAGCAGGTTCGCACAGTGGAAGCGGACTGTACACACAACAGTCCCGCTGTTCGCAGCCGAAATGGACATTCATCAGAACATGGCCCACCTAGTCCAGCATTCTGTTCTCACAGTGGCCAGCCTGATGCACTCTGCTCACCTGCAATTCCCAGCAACTGTCATTCAGCCTCGGTCCAGTATATCTGAAGGAGCATCTCCACGCCCATCGTTCTACCCGGACACTGAGGTGCAGCACCGAGGGCCTTCTGGCGGTTCCCTCACTGTGAGAAGCAAAGCTACAGCAAACCAGGCAGAGGGCCTTCTCGGTAGTGGCACCCTCCCTGTGGAACACCCTCCCACCAGATGTCAAAGAGAACAACAACTGCCAGACTTTTAGAAGAGATCTGAAGGCAGCCCTGTTTAGGGATGCTTTTAATGTTCGATGTATTACAGTATTTTAATTTTTTTTTGGAAGCCGCCCAGAGTGGCTGGGGAAGCCCAGCCAGATGGGCGGGGTATAAATAATAAATTATTATTATTATTATTCAATTTCCTCTTCACAAGGGGTGAGCAGATCGGAATCTACTGGTAGATCTCTGGGTGATCTGAAGGAGATCACCCAGCAATGACGTTACTGAAATGACTCCTGTTATACTCCTGAAACAAAGAAAGCTGGTGGGTCAAGGAGAGACAGAGAGAGCTGGAGTGAATTTTTGTGTGGAAACATTCTGAGTTCAATTCAGTTCTGGTACTCAGAATAGATGCTTAGGGGACAAGGCGTTCTTAATTCTAGGTTTGATTCGAAGTGTTCTGGACTGCTCTTAATTTCTCCCCCAACCCATTACTATGATCAGTCCAGCCACCATTTTAATTTCCCACAATGCCGCTCACCGTTCAGGAACATTTGGGGAAATTGAAATGGCAGCTAGTTCCTGCCGCTGCCACTGTTTAACCATTTACCAGTATTCTACTGTTTGTCAGGAAAGTCCAGCAAGGGAGGAAATTCATGAGGCAACACTTTCCCCAGTGTGTGTGTGAGAGATAGAAAATTAAAATCTTGAGCCATCCCTGACGGAGAGCCGCAAATCTTTCATTGTTGCTGTCAATATTTGTAGGCTGCTTTCCCAAATTATGTTCCTCAGGGCAAGAAGTGCCCTGCTAAAAATAAGGAATAACAGATACAATCTTGCTTAAAATGTATATAGGAAGTGCAGTGCAAGCAATGGAAGTTAATCAATGAAATTATATTATTATTTTCATATTGAGATATTTGTAGAATAAATTTGGAAGAAATTCTTCCAACTTTTCTTCTTCTTCTTTTCTCTTTATTTCTTCTTCTTTTTTCTCTTTTGTTCCTTTTTCACATATATGTGCTTATTTGAAATATATATGTATGTATGTATTTGCAATATTTTGCTTATATTTTGTAACAATTATGTTAATAATTTTTTAAAAAAATTGAAGAAGAAAAAGTGCCCTGCTAGAGTACATCAAAAGCAGGGGAGGTCAAATGGGTCAGTGCTCCACCAACTTCATTCAGCCCTCAGCCAGTCCCACCTGCCTGCCTTTGAAGTTAGAGCTGGTCCAAGGAGTGGCTCCACCTGGTGGATTCTTCCTTCTTAGTCTCAGAGTTGCCCTTGTAGAACTCAGCTGGAAGGAGGACTGGCTCTGGCTCCAGTTGATCTTCTTGCTTTCTGCCTCACCAGTCCCAGTGCTGAAGAATTACAACCTGTGCCGTTAATAATGATTGTGCAACCCTTATAGCATATAAAGGTAAAGGAACCCCTGACCATTAGGTCCAGTGACCGACTCTGGGGTTGTGGCACTCATCTCACTTTATTGGCCGAGGGAGCCGGCGTACAGCTTCCGGGTCATGTGGCCAGCATGACTAAGCTGCTTCTGGTGAACCAGAGCAGTGCACAGAAACACCGTTTACCTTCCCACCGGAGCGGTACCTATTTATCTACTTGCACTTTGCCGTGCTTTCGAACTGCTAGGTTGGCAGGAGCTGGGACCGAGCAACGGGAGCTCACCCCGTCACAGGGATTCGAACCACCGACCTTCTGATCGGCAAGTCCTAGGCTCTGTGGTTTAACCCACAGCGCCACCCGTGTCCCCTATAGCATATAGGGGACAATTATTCACACAATTAATATTCTTGTTGAAAAACAATTTTTCACCATTTATCAGATTTGTGAGAATAAGACAACTACTTACAAAGTGCCATGAAAACTTATAAGCTATCTAAAATAAAGTGAACTTGCAGAGTTAGATTTTACTAAGTTCTTACAACTTCTTGACTCATTTTTTTCCCCTTGTATTTTAAGTAAGTTCAAGAAGAAGGTGGGTAAGTTCAATGATGTTCCCCGTAGCTGTGAAGTGCAGATGGAAGACAGGGTGTCAGCTTTCTATCCCCATTTCGCCCTAGCAGTCCATAAAGTTGAAGAGCTGCTATTTCGCCCCCGACAGGGCCAATATTTTGGGGTTATAGAAACAATTTCTTGGCTTAAGCATAAAGAACTGAATAGCTTAGCAAGGTAGCCATGTTTGATTACAGATATATATATACTCTCATTTTAGCAGGTGTTTTACCTTAATAAGGAGGAGGAGAAATGGAGGAGAGGCTGGAAATGATACTATCAATGCTTACATCCTCTCCTCCGTTTCTTCCCCTCCTTGTTAATGTAAAACATCTGCTAAAAAGCCCACAATGAAAGTATATACAGTATATCTGTAATCAAACGTGGCTACCTTGCTAAGCTATTCAGTTCTTTATGCTTAAGCCAAGAAATTGTTTCTATAACTACATGTTCTATAACTATAAGATAGTTCTATAAGAAATTGTTTCTATAACTACATGTTTCTATAACTACTATATGATTCTATATAAGTATATAATTATGACCCTTTGTGTTAATTTTGTATTTAATTGCATTTAATTGAACATTTAGAAATGTATTATGATGATTCTATTGAGATTTTGTTTGAATTCTTATTAGTTAGCACTAATAGTCACTTTAATGGCTGGAGACTACTGAGGAAGCCCAGAGAACTGTGCTCAGGGAGTGGGCTATCAGCCAACCCCAATAAATTGGCCCTGTCGGGGGCGAAAAAGCAGCTCTTCAACTTTATGGACTGCTAGGGCAAAACGGGGATAGAAAGCTGACACCCTGTCTTCCATCTGCACTTCACAGCTACCGGGAACATTGTTGAACTTACCTACCTTCTTCTTGAACTTACTTAAAAAACAAGAAAAAACAAAAAATGAGTCAAGAAGTTGTAAGAACTTAGTAAAATCTAACTCTGCAAGTTCACTTTATTTTAGATAGCTTATATGTTTTCATGGCACTTTGTAAGCAGTTGTCTTATTCTCACAAATCTGATAAATGGTGAAAAATGGTTTTTGAACAAGAATATTAATTGTGTGAATAATTGTCACCTATCACCAGTCCCAGTGGGCACAAGCCACCACAAAACCAAAGGCCTTTCTCATCCAGGATGCTGCTTTCTACAGCGGTCAAACACATGCCAACAGGAAGCCCACCACCAAGGTATGACAGCAATAGCTCTCTTCCACTATTGTCCCCTGGTATTCAGAGGCTTGGTGGCACTGAAGAAGGCCTATTTTTCTGTACAACATTATTCGTTAGCTGATCCCGACTGTTTTATTGAAGTGAGTGTTGAGTAGATAGAGTGGAAGAAAAGTGAGATTGTTGAGCAATTCTCTATGTGGTGGCTGTGTGTTTAGATTGGATTTTGGAATATAATCTGCATGCGAATGATTTTGCTGATTGTATTATTATGTGTGCTTCTTTTTGTAATATTTATGGGATTTTCATGATGATATATACTGTAATTCTGTTGCATTTTAATACATCTTGATGTGTGTGATTTGCTTTGGTGGTTCTTGGTTGCTGTAAATGGGCATCTTGTTTAGAGATATTTATTACTGTTCACTTACATTTTTTTTTAAAAAAATGAATTAGTATTGTTTGGGCTTTGAATGTGGGATTTATATTGTATTTCTTATACTGATCAATTTTTGTTGGGATATGCATTAATTAGCCACTTTGAGTTCTTCTGAAATATGAAATGGTATATAAATTAAACTGTACCAAAACAGTGGCCCCCACTTCATCAACTGGCGGGGCTACTCTTATTTTCATGCTTAGTTAAATAAATTCTCACCACCCTCTGTGGGAAGATGGCAACTTATCCCATAAACTACCCCCCCAGACTGCAATGAATTACAAAGTAAGAGAAACACAAATTGACTTTGGGTTCTTTTGTACAATAACTGAGTGCACTTTCGACAGAGTGTATCTCATAAAACACTGCCATGGCTGTCATGAATCACACTCCTGTCAGTTGAAAATGTTCTTGAAAGTCTGCTTCCTCCGATTATTGGAGATAATTCCCCCCCTCCCCTGAAATATGCAATTATTGAAATTTGGCTGCCAAAAAAAAAAGAGCGGGGGGTGGGCAGGGAGGAAACTAGGAATGTGCATCAATTAGAAGCCTCTGTCCTGATTAAAACCAAAATGAACTAGAATAAGCAAAAACGAACAAAGATAAGCATTCTTAAAAAATAAAAAAGGCAGAACAAGAAAATGAAAATGGAGCCTAAATTAAAGCGCAGAAGATCTTTTCCTCCCATATACACTTGACAGATGCATTGTCGCCAGAATTATGAGAGACAGAGGAAGTGCAAATGAGGCCACTTTGGAATCCAATAAACCCTCAGTATTATACTTCAGAAAGCTGTGTGCTGGGCCTGAGGCTCAGAATCTGGGACTTTAATGGAACGGGGCGTGTTGTTTTATGCAGTAGCATTATGCTGGTTGATAACTTGCCAAAAGTACGATAGGGGAATATGACAGAGAAGGGACAATTTTACTACTGGGGTGGGGGGCAAAGCATCTATCTTTTTTTCCCTTAAGCAGCTAACGGAAAACTCATCTCTAATACTAGATCCTTTATTGTGCCGTTTAGCATTTCTTGGGGAGAAAAGGCCCTCTCCTGTTTTCACCGGGCACTTTGTGAAAGCTATGAAAGGGAGGCTGGGGAAAGGTTCAGAAACAGGCAACCCAAATGATGGAGGTGGGTTGGAGGAACTCCCTTCTGGAGAAAGCTTGCAACGTGTGGGTCTTTTCAGCTTCGAGAAAAGACAAGCGGAGCGAGAAGGCTTGAGAGAGATGCAAATAATTTCTCCCTCTCTCATCATAGTAGAACTGAGGGCCACCTAATGAAGCTGAACGTTGGAAGATCACAGAAGAAGAAGAAGAGGAGGAGGAGGAGTTTGGATTTGATATCCCACTTTACCACTACCCTAAGGAGTCTCACATAGGGACGTGGGTGGTGCTGTGCTCTAAACCACAGAGCCTAAGGCTTGCCAATCAGAAGGTCGGCGGTTCGAATCCCCGCAACGGAATGAGCTCCTGTTGTTCGGTCCCTGCTCCTGCCAACCTAGCAGTTCGAAAGCACGTCAAAGTGCAAGTAGATAAATAGGTACTGCTCCGGCGGGAAGGTAAACGGCATTTCCATGTGCTGCTCTGGTTTGCCAGAAGCGGCTTAGTCATGCTGGCCACGTAACTTCAGAGAAGTGTGACTAGCCCAAGGTCACCCAGCAGCTGCATGTGGAGGAGTGGGGAAGCGAACCCTGTTCACCAGATTACGAGTCCACCGCTCTTAAACCAGACTGGCAGAAGAAGCAAGGAATTCTTCCCACAGTGCATAGCTAAACTATGGGATTCGCTTCCACAAGTTGTGGTGCGTCGGATGTCAACTTGGGTGGCTTTGAAAGAGGATTAGACAAAAGCATGGGGAATACGGCTATTAATGGTTACTAGTCATGTAACTACCACTGCCAGAGGCAATATCCCTCTGAATACCAGAGCTGCTTGGAATCACCTGTGGGGGAGATATCCTGCTTTGGGGCTTCCTGTGGGCATCTGGTTGGCCCCTGTGGGAACAGGTTGCTGGACCAAATGGGCCTTTCTGATGCTCCGATTTATTGAGGTTTCCCAAGGGCTGGATGTGTGTTCGCATGCCATGATAGACATGAGATGGTGGAGCAGAGGTGGGCAACATTCAGGGGCGGAGCAAGGTGCGGGCGGTGGGGGCAGACCTCCCCGGGTGTCATTACCAAAGGGGTGACATTACACACACCACCTGCCCACGATTCCTGCCTACTGTGATCCATTGGGGGAAGGGGTGGAGCTGCACTGTTTTGCTGGCGGCCTTCCCCCCTCTCCCCTTTGTTTTGACAGCCCTGCGCTCCTGGGCTCCTGTAGGAGGCAGGCAGGAAGAGGACAGGAAGGAGGCAGGTGAGCAAATAATCAGAGGGTGGAGAAAAGCAGAATCTCCCTCAACCCAGGACCCAAACCCTGTAACCACAGAAAAAGCTCAACAACTACAGTGGTACCCCGCAAGACGAATGCCTCGCAAGACGGAAAACCCGCAAGACGAAAGGGTTTTCTGTTTTGGAGGCGCTTCGCAAGACGAATTTCCCTATGGGCTTGCTTCGCAAGACGAAAGCCCATAGGGAAATCTCCGGGGACCTGTTTTAAATTGCTGGCGGTCGGGAGCAAAGACTTTCACCCACAGCCGGCCTTCAGAAGAGGTCCTGGACCTCTTCTGAAGGCCGGCGGGGGGCAAAAGTCTTTGCTCCCCCCCGCCTGCCTTCCCGGGACAGCGGAGACTTCTCCGCTGCACCGGGCGATCTTAAAATGCTGGCGGGCGGGAGCGAAGCGTTGGCAGGAGCCTCCATAGGTGCACGTCACCTCTCCAGCTGGGAGAGTGCGCGCGGGGCTAAAGCAGCCCCCTGCGACCCTCTCCCGGCTGGAGAGGTGACGCGCGCCTATGGCAGGAGCCTCCATAGGCATGCGTCACCTCTCCAGCTGGGAGAGCGCGCGCGGGGCTAAAGCAGCCCCCTGCGACCCTCTCCCGGCTGGAGAGGTGACGCGCGCCTATGGCAGGAGCCTCCATAGGCGCGCGTCACCTCTCCAGCCGGGAGAGCGCGCGCAGGGCTAAAACAGCCCCCTGCGACCCTCTCCCGGCTGGAGAGGTGACGCGCGCCTATGGCAGGAGCCTCCATAGGCGCGCGTCACCTCTCCAGCTGGGAGAGCGCGCGCGGGGCTAAAGCAGCCCCCTGCGACCCTCTCCTGGCTGGAGAGGTGACGCGCGCCTATGGCAGGAGCCCGCCAGCATTTTAAAATCTCCCCGGGACAGCAGAGATTTCTCTGCTGTCCCGGGGAGATTTTAGAATGCTGGGGGTCGGCAGCGAAGCGTTCGCTCCCGACCCCCAGCATTTTAAAATCTCCCCGGGACAGCAGAGACTTCGCTCCCGCCCGCCAGCATTTTAAAATCGCCCCGGGACAGCAGGGGCTTTTAAAATGCTGGCGGTCGGCAGCAAAGCCCTCCTGTCCCCGGAGCTTGCGGGGCGGGAGGTGGGAAGAAGGGCTTTTCTTCCCACCACCAGCCTTCAGAAGGCTGGGGGTGGGAAGAAAAGCCCTTGTTCCCCCCCCCCCAGCCTTCAGAAGAGGTCGGGGGACAGACTGTCCCCGGACCTGGTCTGAAGGCGGTTTCCCTAGGAACGCATTAATTGATTTTCAATGCATTCCTATGGGAAACCGTGCTTCGCAAGACGAAAAACTCGCAAGAAGAAAAAACTTGCGGAACGAATTAATTTCGTCTTGCGAGGCACCACTGTAGTTTTCCATAGCATGTAAATGGTAGTGCCTGGGCTCTTCTGAGGTGCTTCCTCCTGGGGCAGCCCCACTTTCATGATGGGAAACTGGCCAACTAGCCTGCAGATCCCATGAAAGGCCTGAGAGAAGCAATAGTTGGAGAAGATGGCTGAGAGAAGACAACAACAATCACAATGGGTAGATCATAGCCAGTCTTTTTATACTGTGAGTAGATCGCAGTATCTTGAGAGTCCAACTAGATTTCAATGTGTGTGTCTGGGG
Source organism: Podarcis liolepis (assembly GCF_965112155.1). Taxonomy (NCBI): domain Eukaryota; kingdom Metazoa; phylum Chordata; class Lepidosauria; order Squamata; family Lacertidae; genus Podarcis; species Podarcis liolepis. The sequence goes on along the minus strand of NC_139558.1, from coordinate 87,578,319 downwards.
GGTGGGTGACAAGAAATTCTTCGCATCGGGTACCACCTGACCTTGCTATGCCACTGGCAACATTTTTCCCTGCCATTGTTTCCAACATTCCATCACACACCAGCAAGAGACAGAAACCAGCACGAGTCTGTGCAGGTTAAGAGGTGCAGAGATACAAATAAGAAGAGACTTGATTTTCAGAAGCTGTGGTCACTCAGGGTGGGGTGGGGGGCAAGTTTAGGAGGATGCCACTTCGATCTCTTTGGAGGACAGTTGGGGTGCAAATGCAGTACGTAATCTATGCTCCTGTTTTTCACTGCCTTATTGTAACACTGTTAAAACAAAATGACTGCCTTAGTTTCTTCCATCTGTCTGGTCATTTTAACTGTATCTAGTTTTGAAATTGTTTTGTGGGTCTTTGGACCGCAATAAAGTTTTGATTTGATTTGTAACGCTGCTGCATTGACAAAGCAATTAAATCCAGAAATTAAATGGTAACCTTTCGATCCTGATTTTTATTTTATTTTTTTTGTCTACTGGCATTTGAGTGATTTGAATTAATTGATGTCAGATTTGTTAAGTTGAATATGTCGTGGGGCTTGCGACAACTGTTCTTGTTTATGAAACAAATGTTTTCCATATGTTTAAGAAAGATTTAATAGTATCAAGTTTGTTAGCTTGCTCCTGTGGATATGAATTTTGGCTTGCATTGACGGTCAAACCTACTCAGAGTAGACACATTTAAATTAATGGACATAAACTGAGTTGGGTTCAATAATTCCAACAGGTCTGCTATCGGTTGGACACAGCCCATTATTTTTATGTACCTGGGATAACTGCTGATGTTTTTGTTACAACTATATATTGCTCGCTGAACTTGTGAGTTGCTTTGAACGTAAGGTGGGAAAGTGGCATATAAATAAATCTCTTGACAGGCAGAGCAGAAGCCCCGCCCATCAGTGGATGGGCTTTGAGCGCATGAACAATGGCAGGAGAAATTGTAGGTTGGAACCATGCCAGAGGTCATTTAAGGGTCTCGTGTTCATCATCGGTTTAACCTTCATACTGCAGGGACTCCTCCGTTGCTCGTCCATAGCAGATTCCTGCAAGGCTGAGTGAGATAAATATTGCCAGCTCCTTGTCACCATTGCCAAGCGCTGTATCTAAATGATTAAAAAAGGCATCCTGGAAAGGAGCAGAGATTTTGATTAATGCACCGAGGAAACACAAAGCAGTATCAGATGAAGGTCCCTGCCTGCTACCGATTGCACCTGAATGGGTTATCAAGAGGTAACATGATCAATGACAAGCCAACAGTGTTGCTTTTGCTAGGCTGTCAAACCAGTCACATCTTGAGGAATTATAGTCAATGACAATCTTTTTACAGCCATCTAATCAATGTTACATCCCTCTCAGAGAAAGACATTTCAAGATTAACTGTTCCGGCGAAGCTGAATACTTTATTACCAGCAACAGGCAAGCGTTTCGATAATAGCCACGGAATAGCCTGGTTAAGGGATACACACTTGTTTGGAAAGCATTAACGATTGATTGACTTTGGATTCATTTATTAGATTGCTTTAAAAAAGTAAGAAGAAAGAAAATACATTTTTTTTCCACAGTAGGGGTTCCTGGAATTGAGCCAGAAATCTCTAGAGTGAATAATAAGTCCATTGCTTATGAGTGAACATGCTCTGATTGCATTGAAAACCACTTACTTTAAACAAATATCAGGCTCCAGTTTCTCTGAATGCGTATGAGCAAATCCTTACATGCATGGACGGAACGCCCACAATTTCCATTCAACAATGTCTAGCTTTCAAGGGAACACAAGAGCCATACTGGATCAGCCCCAATGCCTCATAGAACAGGCATAGGCAAACTCAGCCCTCCAGATGTTTTGGGACTACGACTCCCATCACCCCTGACCACTGGTCCTGTTAGCTAGGGATGATGGGAGTTGTAGTCCCCAAACATATGGAGGGCCGAGTTTGCCTATGCCTGTCATAGAACCATAGATTTGTAGAGTTGGAAGGGACCCCGAGGGTCATCTAGCCCAACCCCTTGCAGTGCAGGAATCTCAGCTAAAGCACCCAGGACTGGTGGCCATCAACCTCTGCTTAAAAACCTCCAAGGGTCCACAACTTCCCAAGGGAGGCTGTGCCACTGTCAGACAGCTCTTACTGTCAGAACGTTCTACCTGATGTTTCGTCGGAATCCTCTTTCTTGTAACTTGAAGCCATCAGTTCGAGTCCTGCCCTCTAAAGAAGGGGAAAACAAGCTCACTCCTTCTTCCATGTGACAGCCCTTGAGATATTTGAAAATGCCTATCATAAGTCTCCTCTTTTCCAGGCTAAGCATACCCAACTCCTTCAACCATTCCTCATAAGGTTTGGTTTCCAGACCCTTGATCATCTTTGCTTGTGCCCTCTTCCATGTGATAGCCCTTGAGATATTTGAAGATGGCTATCCAGCATGCTCTTTTCCACAGTAGCCAACCAGATGCCCGTGTGAACCCCACATGAAAGGGGGGGAATGGAAGGAGAGAAATGTGAAAACGGGGCTGTAGTACAGTGTCAGGACATCTACTCTGCAAAAGGTTCCCCAGTTTGATCCAATTACTATTATTATTGTTGTTGTTGTTGATTGGTTGGTTGTATCCCACCCATCTGACTGGGTTGCCGCACCTAGATAAAACATTAAACATTTCCCTTTACAGGGCTGCCTTCAGATGTCTTCTAAAAGTCAGATAGTCATTTATTTCCTTGACATTGGGTGGGAGGGCATTCCACAGGGCGGGCGCCACTACCAAGAAGGCCCTCTGTCTCGTTCCCTGTAACCTCACTTCTCACAATGAGGGAACCAGCAGAAGGCCCTTGGCTCTGGACCTCAGTGTCCAGCAGAACAATGGTGGTGGAGTCACTTTACTGGCCAAGGGAGCCGACGTTTATCCACAGGCAGTTTTTCCAGGTGATGTGGCCAGCATGACTAAGCCGCTTCTGGTGAACCAGAGCAGCGCACGGAAACGCCGTTTACCTTCTCGCCGGAGCAGTACCTATTGATCTACTTGCACTTTGACGTGCTTTCGAACTGCTAGGTTGGCAGGAGCAGGGACTGAGCAATGGGAGCTCACCCCGTCACGGGGATTCGAACTGCCGACCTTCTGATCGGCAAGCCCAAGAGGCTCAGTGGCTTTAGACCACAGCGCCACTCGATGTGATAGGGCAGCGAAAAAGGACCAGAGAGGAATAAGCAGCTGCAAGCTCATCTCTGGGAGCTTTCATGCTTGCCTATTCCTCCTAAGCCATTGCTTGCCTTGGCATTATGGGTGAACCAAGTTTGAAATTTAAATTTCCCAGGGTTTAATTCACTCTCACTGCCTTTAAAGATTCTTTGTGAAGTTGGAATGTCTTCTCTCTCTCAACACTAGAGGGCATTTCAGGACCGAGTCATGCAAACTGAAAAAAACTTTTCAGAAGGAGCGGTTCTAGGCTGAAGCAAGTTTGTTGTTGTTTTTTTAAAAAAAAGATATTTATTGAAATTTTCAAAATATTACAAAATTAAAAAAGAAAAATACAAAATAAAAATAGTTAAAAACAATTCACTCTTTCAATGACTTATCTTTCATTTGCTTATTTCCCAGACCTCCTCACACCTCCCTTTTCTGTATTCCTGTTCAGATAGTTAGTTCAGCAAATCCCTCCCCTCTTTGTCTATCCTGGTCTTAAATCTTAAAATATTGTATCATTGGATTTTTACCTATTAATCATCCATTTTCTCGTATTCCCTTATAACATTACAGCGATAGACCACTTAGTTTCTATCTAGGCTGAAGCAAGTTTGAGTGAACCTGTTACCTAATTCATTCTAACTTGGGCAAATATTTGAGCCGACTATTTTTAGGCTTATCAAAAACCTGGCTGAACCTTTCACCTAATACATTTCAACTTGAGCAAATGTTTGCGCGAACTATTTTTAAACTGTGTTTTTAAAAGTGCCACTTTAATAACAGCTCTTTCCCCCTTCTTGTGGGGAATTGTCTGGAAATGTTGACTTTCATTTCTTAAACTGGAAATGTTATGGCTGGAGGAATTGTTTTATTTGCATTGGATGCTATAAGGAAGAAAATAATATTCTAGTGCCGTTTTATTGAAATCATGTTGGGTTTTTATTTTCTTTTTAATGCAGCGAAGCACCTGTATTCTCACGTTTTTACCGTTTTCTGTCAAACCCTCCTCATTCTGATGAGTGAAGCATGCATGTAAAAATGTCTGTGACATAAAACCCATCATGCAATGTAATCACAGCTGAAACCCATGTGCAATAATATTATTTATTTCCTTATCTAATATATTTGCGCATTTTTTGCAACATCAACCCTACTGTGTAGGAATTCCTTGCAGACAATAACAGTTCATGGAGACAGTCAGGTCGTGCATCCAAAGCATTGACCAGAGGAAGAATGACCGCTGGGAGGAGTGCAGAGAGAAGAAATAATAATAATAATAATAATAATAATAATAATAATAATAATAATAATTTATTATACCCTGCCCATCTGGCTGGGTTTCCCCAGCCACTCTGGGTGGCATCCAACAAAACCTTAAAAACACGATAAAATATCAAACATTAAAAACTTCCCTAAACAGGCTGCCTTCAAATGTCTTCTAAAAGTCCAATAGTTGTTTCTTTCCTTGACATCTGATGGGAGGGCGTTCCACAGGGTGGGTGCCACTACCGAGAAGGCCCTCTGCCTGGTTCCCTGTAACTTGGCTTCTCGCAGCGAGGGAACTGCCAGAAGGCCCTCGGCACTGGACCTCAGGGTCTGGGCTGGACGATGGGGGTGAAGATGCTCCTTAAGGTATACTGGGCTCAGGCCATTTAGGGCTTTAAAGGTCAGCACCAATGCTTTGAACTATGCTCAGAAACGTACTGGGAGCCAATGTAGGTCTTTAAGGGAAACTATGGTCAAATGGGCTCAAGGTGTCGGATACACAATATACTTAGAGCAATGGGAGAAATTCTGGCGAGAAGATATATGATTTACTGCCTCTTATAAGATTTAGTTTTTTTTTTGTTAAAATGTTCCACAGGTGTTATTTAACACCACTTAAGCTGGCCAAAATGTATAAATTGAAATTCAATCTCTGTTGGAAATGTGGCAAAGAAGCAGGAACAACAATACACATGTGGTGGGGTTGTGATGAGATTAAGAAATTTTGGTGAGTAATACATGAGGAATTAAAGAAAATGTTGAAAATCCCAATTGTTAAAAAACCAGAGGCATATCTCCTAGGCTTGATAGGGAAAGAAATACTTCAAATGAAAAAAATAATTTTTCTATATGCAACTACGGTAGCCAAGGTAGCGATTGCTTCTAAATGGAAATCTCAAATCTTGCCCTCAAAAGAGGAGTGGATTTGCAAATTAAATGAATATCTAGAACTGGCAAAGCTAACCTCAATCATAAGATATCGGTCAAATCAAAAATTTAAAAAGGAATGGAAATGTTTCAAAGATTATATGTTAAAATATTGTACTAAGAAAAATATGCTAATATGCCTAGAATAAAAATGTAAAGTATAACTATGAATTGGAAAAGATAATAGATAAAAGAAATACAAAGAATGATACATCTGGAGAATGCAAAGATAAAGGTGGAAATAGAGATTCAAAGAAGTTGAATTGTGGCAGAGGGAAGCTGTGGGTGAGTGGGGTATTATATTATAAGTATGTAATATTTGTTTTCAATGTCTTTGGATTGTTTTCAATCTTTCTTTTTTGTTGTTTTGTTCTTTCTGTATAATTTTTTAAAAAAGAAACATGCAAAAAGAAACAGCAAAAACATTTTTTTTTAAAAAAAAAAAGTAAGTCTTTCAGGACGGTCTCAGCAGCCGCTCCCAGTCACCAGTCTAGCTGCCACATTCTGGATTAGTTGTAATTTCCGGGTCACCTTCAAAGGTAGCCCCACGTAGAGCGCATTGCAGTAGTCCAAGCGGGAGATAACCAGAGCATGCACTACTCTGGCTGGACAGTCCAATCCCTTGCAGTGCAGGAATCCTGACCACAGCAGTTCCTGAGCATAGGACCCCTGTCAAAAAACCACGAGCTACAAGAAAACATGTCTCTCTCACATCGGTCTCTAGAGCCACAGCGGGCGCTAAAAGCTTCCAACAGTTTGACCCCACCCCGCAAAGGAGCACTCCACCATTGTCTCCCAAGACCAAGGGATGCCAACCAACACACAGTTTTAAGCGGGTGGTTCTTGCGTCATGGAATAAATTTGATTCGCGGGTCTCCCATCACAGAGAAAGAGTAATCGTTGCTTTCTTTCCTGTGAATCAGAAATAGTTCACCCTGGCCTCTTCGCTTGCTCAGACTGCACAGCTTCCTTGTTCGGTTTTGCTTCATCGCCAAGGTCACCCGTTCCTTTCCTTTTCGGTTCCCATCCTTCATTTCCTGCCTAATTACTGCCCTAGCTTCTGATAATAATAATAATAAAAGCAATCAAAACAACAAACAGGGGAAAAGGAGCAGTAGAGGGAGCCAGAGAGCACCAAAAGGAAGGGGATTAGGATGAAGGGTAAGACCAGAGTTTTGTCTCAGAGAGTTTGGGAATAAGTGGGAGAAGTTTAAATGGGCCTGAACCAAAGTCAAGGCAGTCAACCACCATGCAGAAATTTCACAGGTGATATTTCAGCAATTCCTCATCATGTAAAGCTTCGTTTGTCAAACTGCACCACGTCTGGGCCTGTTAAAGTTGCAGAATCCATGCTGGGGAATTTGCAACACTAAACCAGGGCTAATGAAGCAAGCCGTGTTGGTGCATAGGAATGGGGGGGGGGGGACTTGATTCAGTTTGAGTTTAAAGGTGGATCTTCCTAAGCTTCACTTTCCGAAGCAAAAAGCAAACAGGATCCTTCAAATTTTCTGAATTTTGCAGCAGTTCTTCAACCAAGGAAATTGTACCAAAATAAAAATAAAAATGCATGGTCTAGAGAAAGGGTTTACAAACATGCATATATCTGTGAAAATAACAGACAGAAATGCCTTTAATATTAGGGAAGCCTGTTTTGCAAAAATGTGGACATTAGGAAAAACAAAAATGTGTGTACTAAAGCCGTACTAAAACACTGATAAATGTTTGTGAGGACTGTAAAAATAAATATCAAACTGTAAAAAATCTGTAAAAATAAATCTCAAACTGATGCGGAAAGTGGAGAATGTGAGACTTGAAAAATGAGAAACAGAAACAAAAATTGACATATTCATCCATCCCTGTTACTGTGTATAGAGATCTTTCTCCAGTGCTGGAGACTGAAGAAGATATCCTTAGACCTGGGCCTGTCTTGCATACTAATCGTGAACTCATTCTCCAAGGCAGTCTCCCATTTACAGTGGTACCTCAGGTTACATACGCTTCAGGTTACATATGCTTCAGGTTACAGAATCCGGTAACCCAGAAATAGTGCTTCAGGTTAAGAACTTTGCTTCAGGATGAGAACAGAAACTGTGCTCCAGCAGCACGGCGGCAGCAGGAGGCCTCATTAGCTAAAGTGGTGCGTCAGGTTAAGAACAGTTTCAGGTTAAGAACGGACCTCCAGAACGCATTAAGTACTTAACCTGAGGTACCACTGTACTGGGAACTCACTGCATTTACAGTTCTGGTTTTTAATCCTTCTTTACAGGATGTTATCCAAAATGCATATGTCTCACAAACTTTGTTATAAAACACCACTGTTTGTTGTGCTGTTTCTCAGACCAGCTTCACCCTGATTGGAGTCTTAAGCTGTTCCTAACTCACCTCTAGCCAAGTCTTTGCGTAGGGTTAAAGACACACCTGGTCTGCCAGTGCCCCTTGGTGGATATGCAAACATCAATGAATCTGACACTGATGATGTCATGCTGATGTGAACAGCTGGGGGATGGAGCACTGAGGGAGGGGGCCACTTCGCTGCATCCTAAGGGAGCACACCCGAAAAGTGGACCCTTGTAAACCCATTCTCCAAGCAGCACTGCCCATGCTTAGGAGGGGGAGGCCTTAAAGAGGGGAAGAAACCCAAAACAGCAGTGAGGACTGAGTACGGTCTGTCGCCATGAAATGATGGCAAACTGTTGGAACTGGGAGTGGGGATGAAAAACTAAGTGAGAGGAGGAACAAGATGGAGTATTAAGCTGGGCTGGTTGGAAGCCCTCGGTGCTGCAACATTTTGCTGCAGATCTCACTTGTCACTTTTGTTATTCTAAAGATACATTCAGCCGGAATTTTTTTTAAAAAAAACAATACTGTATTTTTCCGTATATAACATGCCCCCATGTATAACATGACCCCTATTTTGGGGGACTCCAAATAAAGAAAATGGGGGGAGATTGTCCAGAGTTGTTAAGCTTTTTGGAGGGAGGGATTGCAAAAAAAAATCCACTCATCCGTCTGGCCGATGCTGTAAAATCACACGCAAACCAGCAACCCTCCATCGCCCGCTCATTTGCCACACTGCCCAATCGCTGCTGACAATCTCCTGCTTGCGACAGCAACCAATCACCACTCCCCCATATGCAGTATCCGTGCATAAAACGACCCCCAATTTTAAACCTCAAAAAATTGGGGGGGAATATAGTCTTATATGGGACGCGGGTGGCGCTGTGGGTTAAACCACTGTGCTGCTTGGGCTTGCCGATCAAAAGGCCGGCGGTTCAAATCCCCGCGACGGAGTGAGCTCCCATTGCTCGGTCCTAGCTCTTGCCAACCTAGCAGTTCGAAAGCAGACAGTGCAAGTAGATAAATAGGTAGCGCTCTGTCGGGAAGGTAAATGGTGTTTCCGTGCACTGCTCTGGTTCCGCCAGAAGCAGCTTAGTCATGCTAGCCACATGACCCGGAAAAACTGTCTGCAGAAGGCTCCCTCGGCCTTTAAAGCGAGATGAGCGCCGCAACCCCAGAGTTGTTCGCAACTGGACTTATTTGTCAGGGGTCCCTTTACCTTTATAGTCTTATACACGTTCCTCTTGTCAGTGGAACGTATCTTGTGCAATGTGGGGCTGCAAGTACTGTAGTTGCTTTGCCTACCAACCCACCCACTCCAGTACTTTCCCCATATAAATACAGAAGCCTCCTATCATTCTATAAAGGAAAAGGTTAAGTCTGAAAATGAAAGAGCAGTGATTTCCCAATGATCAATGGAGATGTTTGGCCAGTGAGATCAAGTGGATCAAGCTGTCTTTATGACAGATGAGTAAGTGGTGGGACACACAATAGAGGCTCTGTTACAAGACCCACTTGTGAAAAATAACAATTAATTAAGGGCCAGTGGATTCCAGCATCTACTTATGTCCTAATGCTCTGGTACTTGGCTGATGTCACGAGGTCCCTGTCCGATTTTCCATTGCAGGTTCCCGTCAGAAGAAAGCTAAAATCCTCCCCGGGTGACTCTCAAAACAGTGAAAGGGAGAGAAATAAAGCCTGGCTCTATTGCACTGCCCTTGAAATGCACATCCGTATCACAATAACGGATGGCTCATCAGAGCCAGAAGAAGAAGAAGAAAACAGATTTTATGACACATTTGCATTGGGGCCCCGGCTCTGTGCATAGTTTTCCCAGGCTGCAAATCCAGCACATCTTCCAAAATGAATGCAATCAGATCACCCAAATAACAGGATTCCTGTGTAAATCTTCCTTTTCAATAATATTAGACTTGGCAATAGGCTTGCCGCATACATGTTGTCTAAAAAGCAGTACCGCATCACCAACCGCCTGCAAAAGAAACCCAAACAGAATGTGAAGGTCTATAGGTTCCCCATCTCTGATCTAACTTTTTATTTTTAAACAACCCGTAGGGTCTAAGTGCATGCTACCTACCTGCACAATTCTTCAGCCAGTCTTGCCCTCCAGATGTTTTAGACTACAGCTCTCAGTACTGGCTGGGGCTGTTGGGACTTGTAGTTCAAACAACTGGAGGCCACCAGGCTGGGAAAGACTGCCTTATAATCCTCCGTCTTATCCCTGCCTGGCATTCATGCAACATATTTAAAGCACCATGATACCACTTTAAACCATCGTGGCATTCCCAAAGAATTCTGGGAGCTGTAGTTTGCTAAGGGTGTCCTCCCAGGGCTATAATTCCCAGAGTTTCCTAAGAACTGTAGCTCTGGGATGGGAATTGGGCGTCTTCTTGGAACTCTCAGCATCCTTAACAAACTACAGGCCCCAGAATTCTTTGTGTGGAGCCATGACAGTTTAAAGTGGTATCATAGCGTTTTAAATGTACGGTGTGGATGTGGCCTTGGGCAATTTTCTATCTGTTGCTAAGAGGAATACTGCCTTTGACTCAGTCTCCATTTTCTCCCTCTTCCTCTTCCCTCCTCCTGAGGTATCAGGCGGCAGACACTAGCCCACCCAAGTCAACCGGTCCATGCCTCAGGGCTAGACCACAACGCTGTTTATTTTTCCACAAACTTGCGGGCTGTTGTTCTTTGGATTTTGAACCCTGTGGGGGGGGAGGGGAGGGAGGGCTGACCTAAACAAATTAATCATCTATTTTCACAGGCTCGGAATGGACGGACCCAAGATGGTTTATAACGAACGTGATATGTTTTGAATCAACAGATGGGTTTGCAGCTCCTAAGGAAATATCTGCAGGCAGCAACTGAAAATAGTGAAGTGGGTGAAAGATGTTAAAACACCAGCGCTCTCTGAACTGGAATAGGAGAAAACGCACAGAATGGGAAAATATGGATGATAACCATTAAACTGCCGGCGGGAGGGCTCTCCCGTTGCTCCCATAATGCAATGAAAACACCGGGATCGAAAAAATAACAAAGCATCGTAAAAGGCAGAGTGTGTGGAGGGAAAGAGTTCAAACAAAGTTCATTTCTCATTTTCCCCATAAATACTGACTACACTTTTATGGCCAAGTCTATTGAAATATTCAGATTTCCCCCACCCACCCCATTTCAAAAGTGAAGCTTTTTTGGGTTACTGTAAATTTCTCCAGCACCCAATTTTTGGGAGGCTCTGATGAATCATAAAATTAGGGGTGGATATTTTATTTATTTATTAAGGGTGGTGTCCCTAAGCAGTCCGTAAGGACTTTTTTAGCTGGGAAATGAAACTTCCTTGCCTTCTCCTCTGTACTGGGGCTTCCCCTAGTTCTCCAGATTTAGGGGTCACGCAAGGGGCATGTGGAATACAGTGGTACCTCGGGTTGAGAACTTAATTCGCTCTGGAGGTCCGTTCTTAACCTGAAACTGTTCTTAACCTGAAGCACCACTTTAGCTAATGGGGCCTCCCGCTGCTGCCGCTGCGCAATTTCTGTTCTCGTCCTGAAGCAAAGTTCTTAACCTGAGGTACTATTTCTAGGTTAGTGGAGTCTGTAACCTGAAGAGTCTGTAACCTGAAGCATCTGTAACCTGAGGTACCACTGTAATAAGGTGAGCCGAAAGTCCTTGTGCTAGTGGAAGAATTCAGTCGGATACTGCTCCATATTCTTATGTTTAGGCCTGCTTTTCCTGCAAGGTTTTACCGTTCCACACGTTATCCTGACAACAACCCTGTGAGCTGGGTTGGGCTAGGACACAGTGACTGGTCCAAGGTCACTCAGTGAACTTTGTGGCTGAGTGAGAATTTAAACTCTGGTCTCTCCCAGGTCCTAGTCTGACACTCTAACCACTACCCCACACTGTCTTTCAGTACAATTATGATCTGGTATATATAACTGTTACCAAGCAAGCAAGCAGTGGCGGAGGAAGGAAATGTATACTTCCCCCGTCCCTTCCCCCCTGCAGCCATGTGCTTGGAAGGGCTGTGAAAGATTTGGACCCTCTGCCTCGGTTTCCCTACCTCCCTGTCCGTCCCCCCCACCGCCTAGCAGGGTTGCTTTGCCCAAGTTCCATGAATGGTGATGCCGTTAATTATTTCCAGAGGAGTGGCACTATTGGTTCTTTGTAGAAAGAACAACCAAGAGTCTCGTGACACTTTTAAAGACCAGCAAAGTTATGATGGCATCCGCTTTTATAGAAAGCAGTTAGTTTGCTGCGATGGAAGCGTCATTGTGGGGGGTTGTAAAAGTGAGGTCAGAGAGAAATAAATATGTAGCTATCCCTGTCTAAAGTTCTCTGCATTGTATTTCCCGGTGACCTCACTTTTTACTATCGCCCCACCCAGCAGCGAGCTTGTATAATTGCAACTCAGGATAACACTTCACGCATCTGATTAAAGTGGACTATAGTCCACGAAAGCTTATGCGACAAACAATTCTCTTTGTTGTTGCTAATTACGATAACTTTATCCTCTTCCACACATTGTTATATTTATACTTTGCATGGTAGGATTAGCTCTAACCCTAACCCTCATAATATTATTTTTCCGTTTCTGTTTGCTATATTTATTGGGCTATATTATTACTGGCCTGCCTTACAGGGTGGTTGTGTAAGAATTACTAAGGTAATCAATTTGTATGTTCTGCACATGAAATATTACATATACAGTATATTTAAAATGTTTTCAGATTTCTTTTTTAAAAAGTATTGTTTCGCTGACCTGTTTGTCCTACCAGGATCCTCTGAGTGAGGGTGGATTAGAAATCCCACACCCAGATGTATGTATGCATAGGAAAACTTTTGCAGAATTTACCCATTGTAGAAAAACTCAAGCCCTTTCGTTAGCCAATGGGGTAGGCTTAGGACAAAAGTTTGGAAGTTGCTATTTTTATTGGCCTATATGTTGAAATTGTATATATACTGCCTGCTTTTGAACTTCACTGGGTCACAGTCAACTAACTTTCCTTCAAAGCGGATCCCTTGAAATTAACAAACCTAAGGTAGCCATGCTCATTAATTTCAAGGAATCTGCTCTGAGTGAAAGTTAATTGAATGCAACTCAGTAAAGTTCAAAAGCATGCATGGCTATGGGGGTTTTATCCTCTTTTTATTGATCTGTACATCCTATTGACTTTTTACAGCTGTATTTTCAAAAATAATAATATACTGTATGTATATTTTTAAAAGCATACCCAATATACACATGCTAGAGAAATATGCAGCCCACTATAACCTATAACAGCACCATTTTTAAGATAAAATAAAAACTATTTTCTTCTATATTTTTAGAGGGAAGCACTAATTTCTGACTGATGGCTGCATTTTCAAATATAAACACACACACAGAGTGTGTGCGTACGCCCCACCCCCACCTCAGCTTATAGCTCAGTAGGGAGAACATGAGAGTCGTAGGTTTGAGCCACACCTTTGGCAAGAGTCTCGTATTTGTAGTGGGTTGGGCTAGACGACCCTCGTGGTCCCTTCCAACTCTACAATTCCGTGATTCTAAAAAGCATGCACTGCAAACCACTATGACATATATAACAGCATCATTGAAACCTATCGCAAATATAAAATAAAACCCTTTTGTTTTACTTTTCTGGAGGTAGGGAAGCTCTCCCATTTTGATGGGCTGGTAAGTTTTCAAAAAGTTATACTGTATATAAAGCATGCACTATACATATTACTGCCAGATAGTTAGTCGACTGTAACCCATTATGACCTAGAACAGCATCGTTTGAAACCTATCGCAAATGGAAAACAAATGCTTTTTTTCTTTTTCTTTCCCCGTTCCCTTTTTGAAGGTGCGGAGGCTCTCACGTTCGGATGGCCTTCCCAAAAGAACTTTCCCCAAGTCTTGAGAAGGATCCCGCGGGGGCGTGGCCCCGTGGGCGCGGGGGGGGGGTGGCCGGGTGGCGGCCGCGCGCCCTGATTGGGCCAGACGCGCGAAACCAGAACGCTCTCCTCTCGGTCTCCCCCCTGCGGCGCGTCTCCCTCCCTTGACCTGGGAGGAGAGTTTCCTTGGCCCGGCCGAGGGAGCCTCAGAGAAGGGTTAAGCGCGGCGGGGCTGGCGGGGAAGACGGCAAAGCCCGGATCTGCCGGAAGAGGAGTGCGCCAGCAGCAGCGGAACGCAGCCGTCGCCGTGCCGTGGCTCCAGCGATGCGCCTCGGGCTGCGCCATGTAACCAGCTGACAGTCCCCTTTTTGCGCGCGGCTTGGGCTGGAGAGCGGGCGGCGAGACCCCGCACCCCGTTGCCCGCGGGCTTCGCCGACGTCCCCCCGACCCTTCGGCCCGGCATTTCTTCTTCCTCCTCCTCCTCCTCCTCGCCCTCCTTGCCGGTGCCATGGGGCTGCCCACCCTGGAGTTCAGCGACTCGTATTTGGATAGCCCGGATTTTCGCGAGAGGCTGAAATGTCACGAGGTGGAGCTGGAGAGGACCAACAAGTTCATCAAGGAGCTCATTAAGGACGGCAGCCTGCTCATCGGGGCGCTCCGGAGTAAGTAACCGCGGGGTAAAGTGCGGGGGAAGCGGGTGCGGACGGTGCGCGGGGGGGAAATGCCCGGCGGTGGCGCGATCCCCTTTGCGCGCAGGGGGCGGGGAAGAAGAACTGTTCTTTTGTTTGAATGGATCCGGCGAAAGCGCGCCCCTGTCGGAAGGCGAAAAAGTTCTCTCGCGGCGCCGTCGTCCCGGGACTGGGACACGTACGTGCTTGGTGGGGAAGGGGCGTAGCTCCGGGCCAGGGCAACTGCTCGGCGTGTAGAAGGTCCCGCTGGTGGCATCTCCAGGCGTGCGTATGTGTGTCCCCCTTGTGTGAATGGAGAGCCGCTGCCGGTCCGTTTATTGACTCTTATTTATTTATTGCTATTTAATTACTTTATATACCTCCCTTTATCAAAGGATCTCAGGGCGTTGCACAGCGTTAAGAACACATTTTACGGAGCATAATAATAAAAACATTAAAAGTATAATAAATAAATAGCATGATAGTAAAATAATCATCATAACAATCCCTGCCTCCACAGCTATATATGGCCTTAGATTATTTAATGGTCAAAGGCCTGGGTAAAGAGGAGCGTTTGTGCGGGGTAGGGGATAAAATATGTAATGGTGGTGCCAGGCGAGCCTCTCTGGAGACAGCATTCCACAGGTGGGGAGCCACCACAGAAAAGGCCCCGTTCTTGTGTTGTCACCCTCCGAGCCTGCCAGGACTGGGGACATAGAGAAGGTCAGCCTTGTGAGGTAGGTTGGGACGAGAGGCAGTGACTGGCTCCCAGTGAGTTTTATGGCTGAGTGGGGATTTGAACCCAGCTCCTAGTCTAACAGTCTACAGAGCCACTACACCACACTGGCTCTGCTGGCAGATGGGCCAATGGTCGAGCTTAGTAGAAAACAGCTTTAGGAGAAGTGTCATAATTCAGTAGCAGAGTGTTTTGCTTTGTGTGGGTAATGTGTCAGGTTCGGTCTGGGACATCACATTTGGGTGGGACATTCCCCTGCCTTAAACTCTGGAGAGCTGCTGCCTGTCAGTGTAGTCAACATTGAACTAGATGGAGCAATGGTCTTAGTGTAAGGCAGATTGAGGAAGAAGGGTCATAGTTCTGCAGCAAAGTATTTTGCTTTTGCATGGATAGCCTGTTGGGTTCAATTTGGGGTAGTTCCAGGTAGTGCTGGGAGATAGTCCTGCCTGAAGTCCTGGAGAGCTGCTACCAGTCAGTGTAGGCAACATTGAAGTAGATGAATTAATGGTTTGATTCAGTAGAAGGCAGCTTCCTATGTTCCTATGAGTGTGAGATATATCCAATGACATACTTTTTTCCTCTGCTTCAAACTTTCCTTCCTAATTCGTTTTTGATAGCCTAATGGTTTTACTTGTCTCATTCAGAGCTGCTGTACAGAGTCAAAGCAACAATGATGGGTCCCTGCCTCCTAGGAGTTTACAATCTCAAAACTCTTGCAGCTGGATCTTTGTGCATGTTTTCTCAGAAGCCCAACCCATTAAATGGAGCTTACTTTCAGGTAGACTCCTGTGGGTCTGTAGTTGTCCAGTGGGTTTACTCAGAAGTAGACTGCACTGTGGTCAATGGGGCTTACTCCTTAGCAAGTGTGTGTTAGCATTGCAGCCTTAATTCCTTTTCCATGCAGTTGGTGTCCAAGATATTAATTTTTTGCAAGTCGCTTTAAGTAAGTATTGTATTTCCTGGTATATCGCTGTTATAGAAAGAACACGGAATGAATGGGAAGGGTGGAAACCAATTTATAAAACAGAACCAGACAGAATAAATGTGTAAAAACTAAAAACCGCTGGTCGAAACTTGCAAAATACTCCTCCTAAACTTACTGTAAAAGCAGTTGGCAAGTGAAGTTCATCCACTTTCTGCATCAGAAGTTTGTGTTATTATTTTTACAGGGGTGTGTTTGATCTTGCATGGTTCTGTGACACACATTGATAGACACACTCCCACTGAATTGGGTGATGCCTCTTGTCTGTAAGAGGGCAGTGTTATGGCAAGAACCTCTGGGATGATGAACAGTTTAGGATGCATGCAGCAGATCTTTGGCTCGGCTATTTAATTCCTGACTCAGCCTGTGGCTTTAAGTCTCCAGACCCGGCTTAGCTCAAGATGTGCTGGCACAACTTCCTCATCCAGGGCTCAGCCAGTTGAGCCAAGGATGGTGTAAGTCCCCACAAAAAAAGGGGGGGTCCTGGGGACGTGGTGGTAGCAGAACCAGAGAGGGTGGGGCCACTATTTCAAATCCTTGTTGCCCTTCTGCCAGGCTTAGACAGTGGTACATATATTTCCCCCCAGATGGTTTCATACATCATAGAATTGTACTGTTGGAAGGGACCACGATGGTCATCTAGTCCAACCCCCTGCAATGCAGGAATCTTTTTGCCCAAAGTGGGCCTTGAACCCACAACCCTGAGATTCAGAGTCTCATGCTCCTTATAGAATGAGTGGGTATCTGGAATTGTGAACCCGAGCGCATGCCATGATGTGAAAGGATCGTTGGTACTTTGCTTCTGTGTTCCGTTCCTTGAATTCGATTCTGGCTGCCTCTCTTCTTTTCGGTGTAAGTTGACTTCCCATAATTCTCCCCCTGAAATATATTTAGGAAGCCTGGGAAAAGAACAGGAAGCTCTGTTTTTAACCCTTGCCTAACCCTGTTGCTGGAGGTAATGATTGCAACCCCTGCCACTGAGGTCATTCTTGCTAAATGTTTATGCTTGGTCTCCTCTCCAACTGCTATCTTGAAGGGACAAACTAGCATTAAATGTGATAATTACTGGGAGGGCAGCAAGCAGGAGAGAGGGAATTTAACCCTTTCGACCCCTGTTGCGGTCTGCTGGAAAAACCCAGTTCTGAAACTATTAATATGCTTTTGGGGAGTAAATTCTCTCATAGGTGCCAATGGGAAGTTTTTCTCCCAATGCAAACAGCACTTCCATAGGAGGGATTTTCCTCAGGGGAGGAAAGTGTTAAACTCACTTCTCCCCCCCCCCACCCACGGGTATCTCAGTAATTATCAGCTCCTCCCAGCTGATGCTATTTGCAGGTTTTTTTAAAAAAAACTTGCTTGTTGTTAATGTTGTTGTGTGTTTTTTTAATAAATGAAAAATCTAGCCCACCCTTTCATCCATGGCGAGCACAGCAATGAAAATACGGTATAACAAAAGCAGCGGAAAACCCTTCACATGGCAATAAAAATGAGAGGCAAGAATAATGCAAAATGCAGTGGTTAAGTAGTTAATTCATTCCGGAGGTCTGTTCTTAACCTGAAACTGTTCTTAACCTGAGGTACCACTTTAGCTAATGGGGCCTCCCACTGCCGCCGCCGGAGCACAATTTCTGTTCTTATCCTGAAGCAAAGTTCTTAACCTGAAGCACTATTTCTGGGTTAGCGGAGTCTGTAACCTGAAGCATATGTAACCCGAGGTACCACTGTAATTGGTCAGATCAGAGGTTACAAATGAAATGCCTGGGCAGATGCCGCTGTCTTAACTGTCGTTCTACCCGGACACTGAGGTCCAGCACCGAGGGCCTTCTCGCAGTTCCCTCACTGCGAGAAGCCAAGTTACAGGGAACCAGGCAGAGGGCCTTCTCGGTAGTGGCGCCTTCCCTGTGGAACACCCTCCCACCAGATGTCAAAGAGAACAACAACTACCAGGCTTTTAGAAGACATCTGAAGGCAGCCCTGTTTCGGGAAGCTTTTAATGTTTGATGTATTATAGTATTTTAATATTCTTTTGGAAGCCGCCCAGAGTGGCTGGGGAAGCCCAGCCAGATGGGCGGGGTATAAATAATAAATTATTATTATTATTATTATTAACCCAAGGATCGCTAACCTGCAGCTGCCCTGCAGATTTTCTTGAACTCCCAGCAGGCATGACAAGTGATCATGGAAGCTGGGAGTTGTAGTCCAAGAGAGCACCAAGTTGGCTACCCCGATGTCTTAACCTGATGGTGGAAATCTGTAGTGTTGGCGGGCGCCAGTCAAGCTTCCATGGCGGAGGGCATTCCAGAGTCACCATGGAGAAGGCACATTTAACATCACATCTTGTTGGGCCCTAAGCTGACAAAGGGTGCTTCCAAGTGACCTGTTTATTGAGCATTCCTCCTGAATTGTTTGCACAAAGTTTGCGGAGAGGTTACACACTGTTTATTGAGCATTCATTTGTTTGCACAGAGTTAGCAGGAAGGTTATGCGGCCTTTGCGTTCATCCTGATTTGTTTGCAAGCGGGTGAGATGACTTTGCGTCCAGCAGTTGTTATCCTACACTTCCCAGTGCATTTTTCTCTATCGGTTTCCTTGCCATACGAAGTTCTCTTTTGGGGGGTGCGGGGGAGGAAGGAATTCAAGAGCACCAAATATTTTGTAGTTTCTCAAGCTGAGCTCCTCAGTAAGTGAGTGAAGGATAATGGGTTGCTGCATGCCTTGCTGTTGCAGATCTTTCCGGGGAAATTTGTAGGAACTCAAAGCATTGTATGCCAAATATTCAACTGAAGTTTTTCTTTTTTTATTTTATAAAAGGAGGTGATTGCTTAATGCCAGCAAAACAGCAAGAGTCTGAGTAGTTGAGGTCAAAGAACAATAGAAGCATAGTATTGTAGAGTTGGAAGGGACTGCAAATATCATCTAGTCCAACCCCCTGCAATGCAGGAATCGTTGGACTCGAACCCACAACCCTGGAATTAACCGCCTCATGCTCTATCAACTGAGCTATCCAGGGGGAATATGCTATAGACAGCTTCTTATTTTAAGATAGTTACGTCTTTATTTAGACAATTTATATACTACTTGGGATGCGGGTGGCGCTGTGGGTTAAACCACTGAGCCTCATGGGCTTGCCGATCAGAAGGTTGGCGGTTCGAATCCCCGTGATGGGGTGAGCTTCCGTCGCTCAGTCCCAGCTCCTGCCTACCTAGCAGTTTGAAAGCACAAAGTGCAAGTAGATAAATAGGTACCGCTCCAACGGGAAGGTAAACGGCGTTTCCGTGCGCTGCTCTGGTTCGCTAGAAGCGGCTTAGTCATGCTGGCCACATGACCCAGAAGCTGTACGCTGGCTCCCTCGGCCAGTAAAGCGAGATGAGCGCCGCAACCCCAGAGTAGTCCGCGACTGGACCTAATGGTCAGGGGGTCCCTTTAGCTTTTTATATACCACTTAATGGCAGTTGTCTCTAAGTGCTGCACACAGTGTCAGAAACTGAGATGTGAAAACTAGGAGCTGAATGGCACCTTAAGGCTAGGTTATGGCCGCAACAACAGAATGTCTAGGCGTGCTTTTTTCATAACAAGAAAACAAGGCTGGAAATGAATGAACTGCAGCTAAAATATTATGCTCATTTTTCACATGGTCTAGTCCTTCCCCTGCCCACCCCCCTAATATTCTTAAGAGGGTCTCTTCTCCAGTCTTCAGAGAGTAGCTGGAAGTGGGGAGGCAGAAAAAGGTCTTCCTTTTCTTCCACTCTGGATTTTTAATCTGAAATCTTAGGTGCAGTACTGCGCCCAGAGCTTAGAAACTGCTCTGAAATTCCCTGTCGCAAAATGCGCCTAGAAGAATGGGAGTTTTGGACGCCGGCTGTACAATTAGGATTGCAGCCTAAATTACAACCTTCCCTTCCTCCCCACGTCTTTAGAATCAGGTGACAACACTTCTTACTTCCGGCGAAGGGTTAAATATTTGCAAGTGGCTTTCATAAGACTTTGTGCCTTGAGGGGTTGGATTAAATAAATATCGCAGTCTAAAGGTTTCATCACACTGCAACATCGGATCTAGTATAAGGACAGCAATTTTGATAGGTTATTCTGAAGTGTTCTAGTTTGTGTTTTGTTTGTTTTTTGTTTCTTTTTTTTAAATAAGATATTTATTGAAATTTTTAAACAACAAACGTATCACCGAACACATAACAAACAAAAAAGATCAAAGTAGGAATATAAGAAAAAGTAAGAATAAGAAAAGAAAATACAAATAAGATAAAGTTATTCATAAATCATATTTTCATAATCTTTGGACTTCCTCACATCACCCTTCCCTGCGTTCTCAATCATATAGTTATATGCAGCAAATTGTTACCTTACTTCCATTCTTATTTTATAAATTTCAAATATTCTATTCCAACTTTAAAATGTTTTTATCATAAATTAAACTGCTAGACTTGAAGTGTTTTGTTTGTTTTTTAATCCACAAGCATAAAAATACAGTCATTGAAAACATTTTATCGCATATTCAAGATGCAGAATTTTTTTTAATATAAAGCATGCAGCCCAGGAATGTATCCCTAAAAAGCCACGAGAAATAGTTTGCATTTGCAAAAAGATGGCCTGAATAATTCTAGTAGTTTCCTCCCACCCACCTATCCACCTCTGGTCTGAAATTTCTCTGTCATATTACACTTCAGATGTCAACTGCCTCCGTTGTGAGAAAATAGCTCCAAAAAAGGCTGGATTTTGAACATGCCATGTTGATCTCAGTAGCACTCGCTGCTCATAATGAATTTAGGAAAGAGCTGACAAAACTAACACACCATTAGCAAGAAAAAGGCTCGCTTGACTTAATTTCTGCAAATTGAATCTCTGGATCCCTTTTAGAAGGACGGTGACAAAAGCACACCCCCCCCCCCCAACTTTGCTGCCTTTGACTGGGCTTGGCAGCAACAAAGCTAGCTGCTTTTTGCATTTTGCAACTGTTTTGTTTCTGTTTAGGGAAATATATAAACTGCTCAATCAAAAAACAAACAAACCTCAAAGCAGCGTACATAATAAAACCTAAAATAGTGACTGGTAATGCAAAGAAACTTCCTTATAATGGGTCTGACCACCACCAGAGCATCAATTGCTGACTGGCCTGATTTTCGACCAGGTTGTCTCTGAGCCCTTTCTGGTGATGCTGGAAGAGGTTGTTGGACCTGAGACCTGCACAGGTGAAATCAGCAAAAATGTAAAGGTAGGGCTGCCATACGTTCGGGATTTCAAAGGTGGAAGTGACGTCTGGGGGGGATTTCTGGAAGCTCAACAACTTTGGGGTTTGTCTTAGAAAAAGCTCAACTACCAGGCTATCCTGAAAATAGCTCAACAATTTTGGGGTCTTTCTAAAGAGAGAAAGCTCAACAACTTTTGGGGTGTCCTGGTTTTTACTTTTTGAAATATGGCAACTCTATAAAAGGAAGTACTAAATTATATACAGTGGTACCTTGGATGTCGAACAGCTTGGCTCCCAAACAAATTGGCTCCTGAACGCCGCAAACCCGGAAGTAAGTGTTCTGGTTTGCGAACTTTTTTGGAAGCTGAACGTCTGATGCGGCTTCTGCATCTTCCGATTGGTGCAGGAAGCTCCTGCAGCCAATCGGAAGCCGCGCCTTGGTTTTTGAACGGTTCCGGGAATTGAATGGACTCCTGGAACAGATTAAGTTCAACAACAAGGGTACCGCTGTATGTGAATATATATGTGAATACCTTTACTTTACCTTTTCCAAATAGTTTCACTTTGCCAGGATCAGTTTTAAAATTTCACAGTTTAGGTACGCAAATTTATTTTATCGTGAAAGGAGAAAGTACAGACGCCCCACAAGAAATGGCCAATTCATATTTTGGCGTGTTTGCAATTTTATTGATGACAGATACTGATAATTGCACAGGTGTTCATTTTCTGGAAGGAATGCTGCGGGGAGAAGGGATTTTAGACATGTGCTTTTGTTATATTTTTCTGCTTCAACGCAGCAACAGGCAACGTTGCCTTTTTAAAATCTCATTTTCACGAAGAAGGAAAACCCAGTTAGAGCAAGTGGCAAGTTGAACAATGCTTCAATTCCTTGAAGGCCTCTTACGTAGCCTCTGGCGCAGGATTGCTGTTGCGATAGTAAAGATAATTTAAAAGGCTGTGCAGTAATCCTGAGTCACCTTTTCCTGCAAGCATAGTAGCCCGTTTCACCTAGTTAGTACTTTACAGTATGGAGGAGTCTTGTGACATTGTAAAAACTAGCAGCTCACATCACACAATGCATGAAGTGTGATTCTGATTTGGCAAGTGTATATTTCTTTCTGGTATAGTGAGAATTGTAGAGGAGTAAGTTCAGAGGGTACGAGTGTACACTATTTTGATTTCAGGTAATTGTTACTGCTCTTTTTGCATGACGTTTCCCCTTGGCTTCTTTCTTCCACGTTGATTTATTAGTAACTAAGTGAGATGTCTTCATTTCACACAGATTTCAGTCGAGACCCGTTAGTCAAAGTTTGACTCGCTTCCCATCGATTTCAGTGGGAGCAGTTTGGGTGCTTCCAAAAGGTGGCTTAGTTTGGAAAAGCAGGTTCTCCTCATAGCTGTCAAGCGTCCCTTATTTGGCGGGACAGTCCCTTATCCCAGCGCCATGTCCCGCTGCTGTCCCTTATTGATGATGCCCCTTAAATAAGCTACTGAAGGTAACGGGGCCCTTTCTGTGTCCAGCTGTGCTTTGTCAACAACAAATTGTTGCTGTTTTTGTGTGTTGAATATATGCTCTATGGTAAGTTATGGACCTAATAGGTATCTAAAGCCATTTGCATGCAACAGAGTATGTATTTTATCAAAGTTATTGTTGGTCCCTTATTTTGGCTGCTGATCCCTTATTTTCAAGGCTGCTGGTCCCTTATTTTCAAATCTATAAGTTGACAGCTATGGTTCTCCTTCATGGAGAGCACGTGTTGCGGTGGGGGCAACCTCTGTTGCTGGGTGGGTTAGTATAGATGTTTCTGATTGGGCACCCCTCAGTCGTTGGAGGGAATTTGGTGTAGCAGTTTTATGATTGACTGATGAGGGGCTATTTATTCCCTGCACGCAGCGTTGAGCTTCCTCTTTTCGCTGCACGCATTGGATCATCCACCCCCCTCCCTAGATTTAGGGCTGTTCGCATTGACCACACCAAGTGTTTTTGCCTGGCTGGAATGTGTCTCATAATGTTTGCCTGGATGAATCACAGAATTGTAACGTTGGAAGGGACCCCGAGGGTCATCTAGACCAACCCCCTGCAATGCAAGAATCTCCAACAGGAAGACTGTAGGAACTAGCCTGATGTACAAAGGTAAGGTGTATCATCTTAGAACGTTACGATTGCTCCGCCCACCCACCATTGGCATGTGGCCCCCAGAAAGCTCCCCAGAAGTGAATGTGGCCCTTGGGATGAACAAGGTTCCCTACTCTGGCACCTAAACCAGTTTCAGCGGTTAGGGATGGGGGTGGGCTTTGGGCTTTTGCATTTCCCCTTCTCTTTTCCCAAGCTAACTCTCACGGTGCTTCTCTTTTTGGTGTTTCCCTCCGCTCTAAAGTAACAGCGAAGGAGTCTGCGTGTGTAATCGTTTAAGTTCACATCTGAAAATTACGCACTTGTTGCTGTTGAAAATGCCCTGAAATGTAAGCTCGGAAGAAGCGCATATTTCTCACGGTGCTTTGGAATTTGTTTACTTTGACAGCCCTCTGCGCAAGGAAGTTTCATGTTCAGTTTTGTTGTTTTGCTGCCTCTCGGCCAAAGCTTGAGAAATTCCACTAAATCTACGGGAAACTGCTTTGTCGATGCAAGGAAACAACTTGGCTGTTCCCTTGGATTTTGTGTTGGGTATAGGGACATTTCACATATGTGTTGCATAGGACCCCTGGGACGTTTGCAAAGAACCAAGTATGCTGTTTTGAAATCCCTTGAAGCCAATTTGCAGTCTTAAGTCTACTGGGCTTCTGAGTCCTTCCATGTTGGGCAAGTGAGCAAGTGTACCTTCTCTCTCCTCCAGAGACATAACACCTTGTGGAGTGTGGGCTTCCAATCTGCACATTTATTCCTCCTTCCAAAAAATGCTTCTTCTTCTTTGTACAGAAGCGTCCCACATTCTGCACAGAAATATTTCTAAGAATCGAGGCTAGGGAGTACCATTTTCAGTTAAGATGCTTTTAATCTGCAACTAGGGTGAAAGTTCCAAATGAGTTCCATACCTCCACTAAGAATAAATTTTAAAATAAATGATTAAACTGGCGGAAGAAGGCAATTCAGAATGCAGGTTGATGGTGCAACTTTTTCCTTGTGAAAGAGATGGTTCTTGTGTTTCTTCTACACTTCCATGAAAAGCTTCAGGCAAGATGGTTCTTTCAACCTTTGTGTCGCTGAACTGTGGCTGGTGTCCACTGTTCACAGGGACGTGATCTGCTGCAGCTATTTCTGATCCTTTCTCATTTGTAAGGCAGCCTAGTAATCAGGCGTTTTTATTTTTGTTTGTTTATGTGGGGTATATTTGATGCTTATTAAACTTACCAGTCGCTTGTTACCTAAAATGTCTCCAACCAACGTAAATTTAAAAGCATAAACATAAATCCATTTAAAAGTTCAGAATACAGGGTTGTAGTAGACCCACTGGGTTTAAGTAACTTAAGTAATGATGCAGTGAGTGTTCTCTGGCTAATGTCCCACGATTGCTGCAGTAGAATCATAGATTTTTAGAATTAGAAGGGACCCCAACATAGCTGTCAACATTTCCCTTTTTTAAAGGGAAATTGCCTTATTCCGAATAGGATTCCTCGCAAGAAAAGGGAAACGTTGACAGCTATGGACCCCAAGGGTCATCTAGGGACGCCCAGCAAGGCAAACTTTAATCAAGGGTTTAAGTTATGAATATTTGCCATCTGGCCTTTTCCATTTCTGCTTTATAAGAGGTGTACAGTGCATACTTTTGCAAGTCAGTACACAAGTAAGTCCCTTTGAGTTCAGTGACACTTACTCACAGCCAAGCCGCCATGGAATTTCAACCTCCTTTCTTTTGCATCACACTTCTTACTAGATAAAAAGTTTTGGCTCCTAAAAAAGTGGTTTTCGTGAATGTTTTCCCCACCCCCTTCCTTGCTAAGAGTGGAAAAAGTGACTTAACAGATCCTGTATGGATTCTCTTGGGGGTTTGTAGACTGGGAACCAGTTATGTCAACCTGGCAGTTTCCTGTTAACAATTAATTCAAAATGGTTTTCTGCCTGAGCTGTTCCCTGCATCACTGGTTTTGTTTTCATCAAGGACAAAACTCTTCTTTTAAAAAATAAAATAAAAATTCTTGCAGTTGAAAGGGTATTTCTGTGTTTTCCTTTTCTTTGGAGAAGAGAACAGCATGCTGAGAACTGCTAGCAAAGTCAACACTTTCCCCAGAGTTAAATATCTAGGCTTATATAAAACAAATAAGTTTGGTCCTTTGTCCACAGCACCCTGGCAAAAAAGATGCTACTATTTTTTTTCCCATCTGGTGCCTTTCAGATGTTTTGGACTACAACTCCTATAAGCCTTTGCTGGGTGAGGTTGATGGATATTGTAGTCTCCAGGAAGGCACCAGGTGATTTAATCCATTTCCGTTATATTCAAAGCAGCTAATCACCTGGTTTGAAATCCCCTGCCTCCTTACTTCTGGGTAGATACTTCTCATTGGGTTCAGTGGGCCTTCCTCTTGAGTAAGTGCACAGGATTGCGCACCAAGGCCCTTTCCCTAAAATGCCCGAATCGATGGAATGTTGCAGATTCAAAGCATGAAACAAGAACGGTCATAAGCGTAGGGCGAGCATGATAATTGTCCCCGTTGTTTGTTTAAATTCCAGTGTTGCTGTTTTTTTTATAGGGCACAGAACAAAAGTTCTCAGGGTGGCTCGTCGCGGGAAATAAAAACAACTTGAAATTCAAACAACAGCATACGTTTGCATAACAGCAGTCACAGTGAAGAAAGGCAGCTGAAGTCTGAAACAGATGAAAAAGGCTGGGGAAATTTGCAAAGGTTTTCAATATTAAAGTAGATGCTAGGCGAGTCTCTCTGGGGAAGACATTTCTCTGCTGGGGCACTG
The DNA here is from genome assembly GCF_965112155.1 of Podarcis liolepis. Taxonomy (NCBI): domain Eukaryota; kingdom Metazoa; phylum Chordata; class Lepidosauria; order Squamata; family Lacertidae; genus Podarcis; species Podarcis liolepis. The sequence goes on along the minus strand of NC_139558.1, from coordinate 87,552,200 downwards.
CTGCTGAAAAGGCTCCCTCTTTGGGATCCCTTCAACAGTCCTCATTTATGTGTCCTTCTGAACTGAACATGTGTTTTCAACCCAATATATATTACCCATCAGTCAGTATGCTTCACATTAAGCCCTATGTTCTTAAAGAAATGGGAGTGCCTGATCACCTCATCATCTGTCTCCTAAGAAATCTCTGTGTGGGACAAGAAGCTACAGTTAGAACTGGATATGGAATAACCGATTGGTTCAAAATTGGGAAAGGAGTACGACAAGGCTGTATAATGTCTCCCTGCTTATTTAACTTATATGCAGAATTCATCATGTGAAAGGCTGTACTGGATGAATCCCAAGACGGAATTAAGATTGCCGGAAGAAATATCAGCAACCTCAGATATGCAGATGACACAACCTTGATGGCAGAAAGTGAGGAGGAATTAATGAAACTTTTAATGAGGGTGAAAGAAAATATGGTCTGAAGCTCAACATAAAAAAAACCTAAGATCATGGCCACTGGTTCCATCACCTCCTGGCAAATAGAAAGGGAAGAAATAGAGGCAGTGAGAGATTTTACTTTCTTGGGTTCAATGATCACTGCAGATGGTGACAGCAGTCACAAAATTAAAAGATGCCTGCTTCTTGGGAGAAAAGCAATGACAAACCTAGACAGCATCTTAAAAAGCAGAGACATCACCTTGCCAACAAAGGTCTGTATAGTTAAAGCTATGGTTTTCCCAGTAGTGATGTATGGAAGTAAGAGCTGGACCATAAAGAAGGTTGATGCTTTTGAATTATGGTGCTGGAGGAGACTCTTGAGACTCCCATGGAATGCAAGAAGATCAAACCTATCCATTCTGAAGGAAATCAGCCCTGAGTGCTCACTGGAAGGACAGATCCTGAAGCTGAGGCTCCAACACTTTGGCCACCTCATGAGAAGAGAAGACTCCCTGGAAAAGACCCTGATGTTGGGAAAGATGGAGGGCACAAGGAGAAGGGGATGACAGAGGACGAGATGGTTAGACAGTGTTCTTGAAGCTACCAGCATGAATTTGACCAAACTGCGGGAGGCAGTGGAAGACAGGAGTGCTTGGCATGCTCTGGTCCATGGGGTCACGAAGAGTCGGACACAACTAAATGACTAAACAACAACAATTGTATCGTGCAAGCCAGGGCACTAATTTTATTTCATAGAATCGTAGATTCGCAGCTTTGGAAAGGACCCTAAGGGTCATCTAGTTCAACCCACTGTAGTGCAGGAATCACAGAATTCAAGTCCAGGCAATAGTTAGAAAAAGAGTGGAAACTTGGGAATTGTGGAGAATTGATTACATATTGCAGGGTGCAGAGAGGAGACAACAATAGCGCCTGAATAGCTGGCTCAGTTGGTTAGCGTGTGGTGCTTGTAACGGCAAGGTCACAGGTTTGATCCTTGAATGGGGCAGCTGTATATTCCTGCATTGCAGGGGGGCTGGACTAGATGATCGCCAGGGTTCCTTCCAACTCAACAATTCTGTGATTCTGTGTGTGATTCTGTGATTCTACTATCTCCTTTGTTTGCACGTAGGGGCTGATGCTCAACGATACACTGCCTCAGATGCCCTGTTTGTTTGTTTGTTTACTTTAACTATTAATCTTCAGTAGATTTAAACTATTTTTTACCAGCCTCCCCACCTGCTTTAGAAACTGTTTTGAGTGGCCATAATTCTGTTCTGGGCCAGAAATTCTGTAAGCTACTTATGCATTCTGAAATGATCCTCTTCCACCAGGAACCTATGCAAAGCATTGCTCAGATTCCTCTCTCCTTAATCTTGTTGGATTTTATTTTTTTAAAAAATGAATCTGTAATTTTTTTATATAGTGCTTCTATGCCTGGCTGCCATCCCTTCAGGGATCATCACCAAAGTAGCTTATGATAGGATATAAACTCCAAACTATGCTATTGTTTATTTGGAGTGGACATGCTTAAATATTTCCCCTTCTTGCCATGTGGCTTGGAGAGTCTGTAGTGAACCTTGCATTCAGTTCCCCCCGCTCTGTGTATATTTTTAATTCAATTTCCCCCCCTCTGAAACGCCCTATTGCTTTCTAATTCAGCATATATTGAGAGGAGCCCAATATCCATCTCTGCGTTTTACAGCTTGGTCTCTTCTCTAATACATCGAACCTTTGCATCTGCAAGCCGGAGGTCAAAAAGACAAGTTGAAAGTATTTCAGTTTGCACATAAGCGTGTTTCCTGTTTATGTTCCTTGAAACCTCTGTCGGGGTTAGTAGGAGAGATTAGTATGTCTGCCATGTCACATTAAAATACAGTAGGTGTCTGTTTTTGAGAGAAGATGCTTTGTGGAATTTCCCCCCCTTGATTGCCCCCCCAAACAGTGTCCTGGTTTCCTGATTTTAGTTTCAGAATAAGCTGTAGGGTGGCGGAAGTTACATTCAACTGAAATAGGCACGCAGGGAATAAAAAGGCCAGTCTAATAACAGAATCATAAAATTGTAGAGTTGGAAGGGATAAAAAGAGTCATCTAGCCCAACCCTAGATGACTCTTTTTGTCCCTTCCAACTCTACAATTCTATGATTCTGTTATTAGACTGGCCTTTGGCCTGATCCTGCAGGGCCCATCACTGCAGATGGTGACAGCAGCCATGAAATTAAAAGACGCCTGCTTCTTGGGAGAAAAGCAATGACAAACCTAGACAGCATCTTAAAAAGCAGAGACATCACCTTGCCAACAAAGGTCCGTATAGTTAAGAAGAAAAAGAAGAAGAGAAGAGTTTGGATTTGATATCCCGCCTTTCACTCCCTTTAAGGAGTCTCAAAGCGGCTAACATTCTCCTTTCCCTTCCTCCCCCACAACAAACACTCTGTGAGGTGAGTGGGGCTGAGAGACTTCAAAGAAGTGTGACTGGCCCAAGGTCACCCAGCAGCTGCATGTGGAGGAGCGGAGACGCGAACCCGGTTCCCCAGATTACGAGACTACCACTCTTAACCACTCCACCACACTGGCTTTCCCATAAAGCTATGGTTTTCCCAGTAGTGATGTATGGAAGTGAGAGCTGGACCATAAAGAAGGCTGATTGCCGAAGAATTGATGCTTTTGAATTATGGTGCTGGAGGAGACTCTTGAGAGTCCCATGGACTGCAAGAAGATCAAACCTATCCATTCTGAAGGAAATCAGCCCTGAGTGCTCACTGGAAGGACAGATCGTGAAGCTGAGGCTCCAGTACTTTGGCCACCTCATGAGAAGAGAAGACTCCCTGGAAAAGACCCTGATGTTGGGAAAGATGGAGGGCGCAAGGAGAAGGGGATGACAGAGGACGAGATGGTTGGATAGTGTTCGCGAAGCTACCAGCATGAGTTTGACCAAACTGCGGGGGGGGGGGGACAAAAGCCCAACCCTGGAATCTTTCACCCAACATGGGGTTCAAACCCACGACCCTGAAATTGAGAGTTTCATGTTCTACCAACTGAGCTATCCCAGCTGTGGGAAGTAAATACTCTCTTTTGTCTGCCCTGAAGCTTCCAACATTTGGCTTCATTGGATGACCATGAGTTTTACTAATTTTCTAATATTTCTGAGGTTCATTTTATAAACTGCTTTGGGGTGCTACAATTAAATAACACTACAAGACATGGAAAAACTTCTTCTGAGCCATTCTGTCCTAGCTGTTTCCTCCACACTATACATAATTTTATATGATTTATCATGACCCTCCTTACCTTCCCCCACTCCCCAAACTACAGTGGTACCTCAGGTTACATACGCTTCAGGTTACAGACTCCGCTAACCCAGAAATAGTACCTCGGGTTCAGAACTTTGCTTCAGGATGAGAACAGAAATCGCGTGGCAGCACTGGGAGGCCCAATTAGCTAAAGTGGTACCTCAGGTTAAGAACAGTTTCAGGTTAAGAACGGACCTCCAGAATGAATTAAGTTTTTAGCCCGAGGTAGCACCGTACAGAGTCACACCTTAGATTTATATAACAGCGTTGTGATATTGGCAGTCTTATGTTCAGTTCCCAATGATACCTCACACAGAATTCACCTCTTTTCACAGCTGCTGAACACTGGCTGATACTTTCCACAACTCTTTCTTACTCATTCACTGCCAATTCAGACCTTGACTCTGAACTCCTTTGCACATTGTCCTATGAAGGAGGCATTTACCATTAACTCATGTGCAGGGAGTTCAGAGTCAAAGGGGGTCCAAATTCTGTATGCCTCCATCAGGCGTTCCAAGAAATTCTAAAGCCTGTGTATTAATTCTCCTCCTTTCCTCTGAGGTAAAGAGAGTGCTCAGCAATTGCTGACAATCTGCCCAGGTAGCCTCATGCGCTGCAAATATAGAGGACAGCAAGTCCACAACTGCCTGGGGCTTCTCAGCAAACGCAGGGGTGTGGGTCTTCCAATTCATCAAATCGATGGTCGTGAAGGGGACATATTGAAGGGTGAACGGAGGCGCAGGGAGTGGCTTGTCCCAAACTATAGGAAGGGGGGTCAGGACTTCTGCTTCTCCTGCCTCTGCGGTGGACCTGGACCGCTTTATGTGCTCCCCCAATGCTTTGCCTCGAACATTGCAATAAGTTTCTGCAGCTTTTCGATACATAGTGGTCAGACTTCTGTATTTGTTCATCCTTTCCCTCAATTCTTTAAGGTTGGGGTATATTTTGTCCAGGATCTGGTCACTGGGCTCTGCCTCGTCTACTTCTGGGGTGTCTGGCAGCCCCCCCTTTCCTGCTTCGGCTCCCTGGGCCGCATATCGGGGCGGCGGTGGAGCTTTGGGGATATGGGGCTGTCCCTGTCCTCCCAAGGGGTGACCACGGCACTTGGATCATATGGGGGTGGGGCCAGGACTTTTGCCTCGGATCCCTGGTAAATGGGCTTCTTGGGGCGTTTTCCTGCCTGTGCTCCTTAATTTTGCATTGATCAGTCTTATATTTCTTCAGGCAGGGGTGTGGGGGGTTGTCTATTATCACGTGAACCTCTAGAACTTCATCCATGTTCACAAACTCATGCAAGTTAAATGGAGAAAGTTCTTCTTCCTCTTTTAGTTTTATGCAGTTTCTTTGTGTGTGTGTTTTTTTAAACTTCTAGTAGTTCTCCCAGCAGACACCTGACCTTGGCTGGTCACACCCTGTGGTCAGTTTCAGGTGTCCAGCTTGTTTTTTGTTTTGTTTTTTTTTCATCTGTTCCCTTAGCCATCGAGATAGAGAAACACCCTCACAACATGAACAAGCGTGACGACACGTCCCGCCTGCCAGACATCTGGAAATTAGCCCTCCCCACAAAAACCGACACCAGAACCAGAGGCACACAGAACGCCATCACCAATCAACCACACCAGACCCAAACCCAGACCCTCTCCACAGATAAATTACAGACACCATCCAGTAGCCAAACCATAGTGGCACCTCCGGATGCTGCACCCCCCTACAATCCCTACACAGATCTAGCTGGCACAGGGCACAAAACCACAGCTCGCCCCTATACACGAAGCCAAGCCAGAGCACAACTAAGTGCAGTACAGCCATCTTCTCAGAAAAACTCTTCACAAGCTCAAGAGGTCAAGACACGAAAGCTTTAGCAACTAATCCACACTTAATGACCCACCTAAGTGGTACTCAGAATATCACTCAAGAAATCACTCAAGATATCCCTCAAGTAATTAAGGAACAAAAGAAGAAAAGACACACTAACCTGGGAACTTCCTCTCTGCCCAGAACGTTGGAGGCTATACACCACACCCCCTCAACAGTATTTATAGGAACTCAAACACTCAAACACTGAGATCCTGCTCTGTTCCAGTAACAAGAAGCCGAAAGCACCAGCCTGAAGATGACGAGTGAGACCTCGTCGAAACGTCGCCTAGACACCCCAACTCTTACACGGGAAGACACCCGAAGACACCAAAACCTGCATTCCTGTACCCGTGAAAATCTACGAAAGCATATATATATATATATATATATATATATATTCTGGCCCCCCACAAGGTCTGAGGGACAGTGCAAAAGTTTGCTGGCCCCTGTTCTAGGGTCAACTCCGCATGCTGCGATTATTGTGGGAAACACCAAACCGGTATGTAATACAGTGGTACCTCGGGTTAAGTACTTAATTCGTTGCGGAGGTCCGTTCTTAACCTGAAACCATTCTTAACCTGAAGTACCACTTTAGCTAATGGGACCTCCCGCTGCCACCGTATCACCGCCGCATGATTTCTGTTCTCATCCTGAAGCAAAGTTCTTAACCCGAGGTAATATTTCTGGGTTAGCGGAGCCTGTAACCTGAAGTGTCTGTAACCTGAAGTGTATGTAACCCGAGGTACCACTGTATATAGATGCAATGTGTGCATTGTTTTAAAAACCCCATTTACACTTGCTTGGTAACACTGTCCAATCCAGTTCTCACAGATATGTGCATGTGCTTGTTTTATGTCCCTGATCAATTGTGTAAGGCTGGCATTTCCTGCAGCAGTTATAATGCAGTGGTCCTGCCCTTGCGAATGGGATTTTCCTGGGATTGCCAATTGTTTGTTTACATTTTCAGTACAATGGTCAAATGTGGCACCATTGAAACCAATCAGGCTGTTTTGTAGCATTACAGCTTTAGAAATTTCTGGGGGAAGGCACATAGTTAAACGTGATTCAACAGCAGAAGGCTTTATAGCTCCATTTGTGTGAAGTCTATAATCATTTCAGTAGGGCCAAGCGAATGTGCTTCTGATAGCAGCCTTGGAAGTACAGTTGGTCTGCAAGTTGCCTCCTGCTATGGAGCTCAGACAGACAGCATTTCTCAGGGAACTACAGGGTAGGTATGGATTCTATACCTTTGCTTCAAAGCAAGCAATCAAGTTCATCGTTGTGATGCAATAAAAGGAGATTGCGGGTGTGATTTCAGAGCCTTTGTCTATTATCTTTGAGAATTCTTGGAGAACAGGTGAGGTCCTTACAGATTGGAGGTGGGAAAATGTTGTCCCCATTTTCAAAAAGGGGGAGAAAAGGAAGACCCAGGTAACTACCGACAGGTGAGCTTGGAGTCGATACCAGAGAAGGCCCTAGAACAGATTGGTCTGTGAGCATTTAGAGAAGGATGCTGCGATTACTAAGACCCAGCTTGGGTTTCTCAAAAATAAGTCATGCCAGACCAATGTGATTTGATAGATAGATAGATTCTTTATTGTCATTACACTAGTGCAACATTGCACCAGTGCAACGAAATTGGATGCCATCCCTTAAAAACAAAAGCAAAACAACAGCAACAACCAAACAAACCACCTTCCAACCACACCCACACCCTTTTTTTGATGGAATTACAAACTTGGTGGATGAGGGAAATGCTGTGGACATAGTGTATCTTGATTTTAGTAAGGCTTTTGACAAAGTCCCCTATGACATTCTCGCGAGGAAGCTGGTAAAATGTGGGTAGAACGAGGTGGATTTGTAGCTGGTTGACTGACCGAACCCAAAGAGTACTCATTAATGGTTCCTCGTCATTCTAGAAAAAAGTGGCAAGTCGGGTGCTGTAGGGTTCTGTCCTGGGCCAGTTGTTGTTCAACGTCTTTATAAATGACGTGGATGAAGGAATTGAGGGGATGCTCATCAAATTTGCTGGTGACACCAAACTTGGAGGGGTATCTAATGCTGTAGAAGACAGAATCAGAATTCAAAATGACCGTGACAGATTGGAGAACTGGGCACAAGCTAACAAAATGAATTTCAGTAGGGACAAATGTAAGGTTCTGCACTTAGGCAGGAAGAACCAGGTACACAAATGTAGGATGGGGGACACCTGACTTGATAGCAGTACATGTGAAAAGGATCTAGGGGTCTTGGTGGACCACAAGCTTAACATGTGTCAACAGTGTGATTCAGCAGCAAAAAAAAGCTAATACTATTCCAGGCTGCATCAACGGAAGTATGGTGTCCAGATCAAGGGAAGTAACAGTACCACTCTATTTTGCCTTGGTCAGACCACAATTGGAGTACTGTGACCAATTCTGGGCACTACAATTTAAGAAGGATGTTGACAAGCTGGAACTTGCACAGAGGGGTGTTTGGAGGAGCTGGGTATGGTTAGCCTGGAAAAGAGGAGACTGAGAGCAGATATGATAAAGGTAAAGGGACCCCTGACCATTCGGTCCAGTCATGACCGACTCTGGGGTTGCGGCACTCATCTCGCTTTATTGGCCAAGGGAGCCGGCGTACAGCTTCTGGGTCATGGGGCCAGCATGACTAAGCCGCTTCTGGTGAAGCAGAGCAGCGCGCGGAAACGCCGTTTACCTTCCTGCTGGAGCGGTACCTATTTATCTACTTGCACTTTGACATCCTTTCGAACTGCTAGGTTGGCAGGAGCAGGGACCGAGCAACGGGAGCTCACCCCATTGCGGGATTCGAACCCCTGACCTTCTGATCAGCAAGTCCTAGGCTCTGTGGCTTAACCCACAGTGCCACCCGCGTCCCTTGCAGATATGATAGCCATCTTCAAATATCTTAAGGGCTGTCACATGGAGGAGCACACTTGTTTTCTCCTGCTCTGGATGCTAGTACTCAAACCAATGGCTTCAAGTTGCAAGAAAGGAGATTCCGACTAAACATTCGGAAAAACTGGTGGATGCTCAAGGGTCCTGAGAGTCATTATGATACCGCTGTTCCCTCACAGAGCCACAACTCCCAGAGTGGCTTGCCAATCAGTCCCTCTTCCCTGGCCACTCTAAGAATTGCAGTTTTGTGAGGGGAGTGGCGGCCCCCTAGCAACTCTCAGCACCCTTGGCTAACCACAACGCCCAAAAAATATTTCGAGGAAGGCAGTGTTTTAAATGTAGGGTGTGTTTCCTTTGCAGCACAATTCTGGGGTGGCAAGTTACTATAGAAGTTGTGTTACTGCTCTCTTTCTAATTGCGTCTGAGCATCTTTTTGTGTTTAGCCTGCGATTCGGATGAAAGAGCAGCTCTCTTCACTGAAACGTTTTAAATGCCAGGATATAAAGAGTGTCTTCTGCTTAACTGCACAGTAAGGGCCTAATTTTGCACAGGGTGTTCCAACTATTTTGAACTCTTTGGCCCAAAGCTTCCTTGTCAGTGGGTTAAGCCTAGTTATCTCCATCCCCCCCCCCTTTTCGTTTTGCTGAATCCCAGGAGTGAACGTAGGGTTCAAGAGTTGTTGGGTCCTGGCCGTGCGTAAACAGCGGTCTCACACACCAGTTTTGCTTTGTATGTGTGCTTAAGAGGAACCAACTGCTTTTTGCAGTCCTGAACGTCATGTGAGCGATCTGAGCTGCACGATCAAAGAAAGCTAATCAGCGGCTGTGTGTCACTGACTTCTTAAGGATCGATGGAATTTGCTGCAGAATGTGTTTCATTTCCTTTAAAGCAAAAGGCTCACCCCCCTTCTTCATCCTTTTTTTCTTTCTTTTTAACCAAATATGCAGATGGCTCTCTAATTCTGTTGTCGTCCTCCGCCTCCTTTCCCCGTTCTTGCAAAACACAAATTGCTCTCCACCCAAGTGTAGAAAATCTTGCCAGGAAAAGGGGTGAGCGACGCTTCTCTTTCCCATGACCCTCGCTTTAGCTGCTTCTCTTGTTGTTCCAAGGGCTCATTACTCGACATGCCTAGATAACCACTCTTAATTCCATATGTGCTCTGTCTTATCCACCCTCCGCTTTCCAAAATGCTAGGCAGTAAATTCAGCCCAACCTTAGCTACATTGCTTTTCCCCATAGACTGCCACTATTTTTGCCTAACTCGCTACATACAGGATGAGTGTCTTAAGCGATTTCAGTGCTGATTTGTGGGAGCGCCTTCGATTTATGTACCCTTTTAATTTATTTGTTACGTTTATATCTCACCTTTCCCTCAAAGAGCTCAAGGCAGTCTGCACGGTCCTCCTCATTTCAGTATTACCTCCACAGCTGCCCTGTGAGGTGGGCTAAGAGTTGATGACTTGCCCAAATCTGCGTGGCCTGGTTCAGGTGTAACACTCTTTGTTTTATTCATTAAACTGTGATTTATCAGATTTAGGAAGAAGCGTCATGACTGCCTGCCTGCACCTTCGTCCCCTCCCTTTGTGCATGCTTTAATTCAGCATTTGTTTAAACCACAGTTTCCTGGTTCAGATGCAATGGGAAACTGTGGTTTATAATTTCCATTAACAAACCAGAATCTAATTCTGGTTTTGTATGTAAGGGTTCATCCACAGATGCCTAGTTCTGGTAATTACAGTGGAACCTTGGTTCCCAAACTTAATCCGTTCCGGGAGTCCATTTGACTCCCAAAATGGTTCAGGAACCAAGGTGCAGCTTCCTGCAGCCAATCGGAAGCCTCGGAAGCCACACTGGACGTTCAACTTTCAAAGAACGTTCGAAAACCCGAACAATTACTTCTGGCTTTTGATCGTTCAGGAACCGGAACGTTTGGCTCCCAAGGCGTTCGGGAGCCGAGGTTCCACTGAATAGCAATGTGGAATCTGCATGCAATAAATGTGTTCCACAAAAACAAACTTGTTTCCGCTTGTCGCTTTCATTTTACTTTGTCTTAGGAACAAGCTTTGGCACAGAAATGTGTAAATCAGCTTTTAGAGACACATATTCAAATGGCCAAGTTTTTTTTACCGTGTTATTTCTGTGTATCTTATGGTAGGCACTTTTGAGCCTTTTATAGGGAGAAGCAGGTATACATTGAACAAACAAGTCCTAATGAAAATAACAATTCCTGTCTGTGGGACATGACTTACTGCACTGGACTGTTCCAAGGATTAATGAGGAGATCAAAAATTGTACGCTGCTGTTTTTGTGGCCAGGATCCAAAAAAACCAGCACGGCTACTTTCGTGCTCTCAAGGCAGGCTCTGTTCCTTTGTTTCACAAACTTCAGCCCCTTTCTGCCTTGCATGGTAAACAACTTCTGCATCTTGAAAACGGCTGTAAAAGAGACTCAACATGTGGTGATGGGAATGGTTTGTGGGATTGGATTGCCTGTTCTTCCAAAGGCCAAGAAATAAGGATAAAAATCCCACTGGGTGTGTGCAAATTCCTGGGTGTGCACTTTGGATCCTGGCCTTTAACCTGTAGAGCAACTTTTTAAACCCAGAAAACACCCATGAATTTCCAGTTGCACCTGAGCTTGGGACCATGCTCGATGGAGGTTATAATAATTTGAGTGGCTGTGGTACCTTTTAATGCCTAGCAAATGTGTTGTTGCGCAAGCTTCTTCACCCCACAAGACAGATGTATTTGTCTATAAGGCAGCCTGGGGCTCTCATTTATGTTTGCTGCTTCAGATGAGCACAGCTGCTGTTCTTGAAGAGATCACAGTACAGTCTTTGCAGGCGTGAATATCAGTTTTTCTTAGTGTTTTTTCCCCCCTCTGTGGAGGCTGGTGTCTTTAACGGTTCGTTAAAACCAGCTTTTTTATGAGGATGTGGCCTGAGGAGAGTTCTGAGGGCCAAATAGTGGGAACCGGAGGGCCACATATGGCCCCGAGCCTAAGATTCCCCACCTCTGTTTTTGATAGACTCTAAATATACAGCTCATTGGGCATACCAAGGAGCTTGCAGAAGTTTGGTTAAGATGATATACCATATTTTTTGCTCTATAAGACTCACTTTTTCCCTCCTAAAAAGGAAGGGGAAATGTGTGTGCGTCTTATGGAGCGAATGCAGGCTGCGCAGCTATCCCAGAAGCCAGAACAGCAAGAGGGACCACTGTTTTCTCTGCGCAGTGATCCCTCTTGCTGTTCTGGCTTCTGGGATTCAGAATATTTTTTTTCTTGTTTTCCTCCTCCAAAAACTAGGTGCGTCTTGTGGTCTGGTGCGTCTTATAGAGCGAAAAATACGGTAATCCGTTCTCTGTTATTTTCTTTAAAGATTCATCTGGGAATATGATAGCCTCACCTAACAAGGAAGGCTGGTTGCAGCAGCCATGTTTCATTCTAAAATATATGTACGATTGCAAGCTGCTTCTGTCTAGTGAGTTGAGTTTGCAGTTCATTGGGGAGCAGCGAACTGTGAATGGCGCCAGGTATTTGGAAAGGTTAGGTCTGAAACACTGCGGAGTTCTGGTTCGTCTAGGCTGGAAGCGTTCCCTCATGGCAATAGCCTATAGAAATCCAAAGGTCAAGCTAGTCCACTGCTGATTAGTGTACCATAAACAGAAGTCCCTGGAAGAAAAAGGAGTGAGGAAAGGAGCTGAACCAGGAAGAAGAAGTTTCTTTGATTTGGACGTGCCACCGATTTGAGCGAAAGAACTGCAGTCTCGCTTCTTGACGGTTTTGCAGTCAAAGTAAAAGAAAAGGCTTGTATGCTGGAGGCCCAACCTAGCGCTGTCATACGGGTCTGTCTCAAGGTACCTCGGCCAAAAAACGTTGAGCGTTAGCTCAAGGGGAGGTCAAGTAGCTGTCAAGTGCTTCTCATCAGTTAATGGTTTCAGTTGTTTCATAGAGTTAAAGTCCTGCTCAATTTTGGGGTGTGGATGAAAGTGTGCCGTTAGCAATCTTGGATTTGATCCTTGGAGTCGGGTTTGTTTAAGGGAAATTGCATGAGCTGGCCCTACAGAGCACTTCCCATACATGTACAATGCTCTGTGACGTGCAGCTGCATCTGTAAAATGCCTCCATTGAAGTGTTGGGCACGTTTGGATGTTACACTGAACTAGACTCTAGACCAGGCATCCCCAAACTCAGCCCTCCAGATGTTTTGGGACTACAGTTCCCATCATCCCTGACCACTGGTCCTGTTAGCTAGGGATGATGGGAGTTGTAGTCCCAAAATGTCTGGAGGGCCGAGTTTGGGGATGCCTGCTCTAGACTCTCCCCAAGGCCACATCCCTCCCTGACCCTTGCTTCTTGACTGTTTTTCCATGGCTGGAATATGGACTTGAACTCTGAAAATGCCTCTTGCATTCCTGATGGAGGACAAGGAGGCACACATGGGTAGAAACTAGCTTACTATGCAAAGATAAAATTTACATTCATTTCTGCATCCATTTCTCCCTGTGGCACTACCCACCACTGGAAGGTGGCTAAGAAAGGAACGCAACCCTTGACCCAAAAAAGGTCCCACACTCTTGGTGCTAAACCATGGTTTCTAGTGAACTTGTTTGAAACACATTACAGTGGTACTTCGGTTTAAGAACAGTCCGGTTTAAGAATGATTTAGTTTACAAACTCTGCAAAACCGGAATTAGTGCCTTGGTTTGAGAACCTTACCTCGGTCTAAGAATGGAAGCCAAACGGTGGAAGAGCACTGGCAGCGGGAGGCCTCATGAGGGAAAGCGCACCTCAGTTTAAGAACGGTTTTGGTTTAAGAACGGACTTCCGGAACAGATTAAGTTTGTAAACCGAGGTACCACTAGATGTCGTACTCGTGTGTCAGTTGGAGTGAGTTGATATGACAGACTTCAGCAAAGTAAAAAGTTATTTATGGGTAGCTTGACACTGCTGCTTTAATTATGGGTTGATATCATGGTTCAATGTAGGGGTAATCAATATGATGTGTTCCAGATGTTGCCCCAGTATGATGCGCTCCAGTCCCATCTGCTCCAGCTCTAGCCATGATGGTGATGATGGGACTTGTATTCCAGCAACACCTGGAAGTCAACACATGGGCTACCTCTGATTTTAGCATGGCGTAAAAAACGGGCATTTTGGGCTGATGCCTCTGCATTGGATGAAAGCTCTGTCTACAGTGGCATGATAGAGGTCTGATGAGACATGCCATCCTTTGGTATCACTGTTGCTGAGCGGTGGCTGTGCATGTAAAACATTTCACCAGAGAAGCTGCCACACCAGCGGAATCCTCTCGGGAAAGTAGTGGCATGTTTCCGTCAAAGCTCAGAAGCATATTTTCCAACATGCTTCTTGTTCAGAATATGCCGGTGCCTTTATATGAACTCATTTACTGAAGCAAAGTTCAGGGTGTGCGTCCTCTCTGCCTATGCACACACAAAGCCTGGGTCATAGCCTCTGTCAGTGGCTGCTTATGACGAAGATGACAGATGCCCTTATTTAATTGGAAAATTTGATTCATAAACCACTTGCTCAAAACTGATAACCTCCAAGCGGTGTACAGATTTGGTAGTTTGCGTGTCAAGGCCCTCCAGGACACCCCCAAATAAAGACACAGTTCACACAACATCTTTGTTAGTTTTGGGCATAATTTTGGCCACAACTTTATTGAAATACAGTACGTGAGTGGTTGCTTAGGCATTGGTTAATGACTATCTGTTCCCACATTGAGGTAGGAACAGTACTGACAACCGCAAGCCTGTGGAAGTCAGTAAGGGTAAACATTTTTGGGGAGAGAATAAAGCTGGGCACCAGGCTCTCACCTCTCCCAGGGGCTCTTGCATGGCGAGTCCCTGAATTCCTTTAATGGAATACCCTTGCAGCAGCAGCATTGAAGGGGCAGGCACAGCCAACCATACCCCCTCCACCAACCAAAATTAACCAGTGCCTAACTGCAACCTAGCAGTTCGAAAGCACATCAAAGTCCAAGTAGATAAATAGGTACCGCTCCAGCGGGAATGTAAATGGCGTTTCCATGCGCTGCTCTGGTTCGCCAGAAGTAGCTTAGTCATGCTGGCCACATGACCCAGAAGCTGTACGCTGGTTCCCTTGGCCAATAAAGCGAGATGAGCACCACAACCCCAGAGTTGTCCGCGACTGGACCTAATGGTCAGGGGTCCTTCACCTAACCGCAACCTTACAAGTTGTGACAATTTGCTCCGCAGTAGGCAAAAAACCAAATGGCACCAGCCAATCAGCCAAATGGTAAAAATTCCTGCCAGGCCCCTGCTCCAAAGCAGATGACCCCATGACAGGCATAACAAGGTCAGCGCGAACAAACCCTAAATATAGGGAGGGTGGGTGGGTGATCCGATGCGCACAGCGAAAAGAGGAAGCTCAACGCTGCGCGCAGGGAATAAATACCACCCCATCAATCAAACAATTTTGCAACATTAAATTCTCCCCAGCAACAATTGGAGGTGCCCTATCAAATTCGTGGCCATCCATATTAACCCGCCCAGCAACAGGGGATGTCATAGTTGCTCCCACTGCAACACACGCTCTCCATGAAGGAGAACCCGCTATATAAAATGTGACTGAATTAGGTGCTCGCCAGCACCTTTTCAGACTCCATCTGCCTGCTTGTGTCTTTCCTGTCAGCAGGCAGTTTGAGCTGGCGCAATGTATTGCTGGTCTGAAACTGGTATCGCGATCTGAACTCCGTGCCAGTTTCGGACAATTTACCAATATATTGCCCAGTCATGAGCAAACTAGATCTGCACCTGGTCCAGAACCTGGTGGCCAGGCTATCATGAATGACCTTATATTGGGAGCATGTGACTCCCCTGTCAAATTGGACAAAACTGGAAAAGAAAATGAAAGGCAAATGTGATCTTAAAAACCCTTCACACATTATGGGGCCTGGATAACTGAAGGACCATGTTCTCTTCCTATAAAAATCTACCCATCTACTCAGAACTTTGGGACACAAGAATAGGGGTGACGTCAGTATCCCCAGAAATATGCCTCCTTGGCTCTTCAAGTCTCTTTAAGGCCTTCTTCTCAGTGGTTAGAATTTATTTTTTCAGGGAAGCTTTTGGGTCGTGAATGGTTGCCCCCTCACAGGATTTTAACTTACCAGACAGCTGTGATGCGATTCTTTTTAATGACTATTGTACTTTTAAATCCTTTTATTATTTTCTTTTTCTTTTTTGCACTACTGCTGTATGTGTGTGTTTCAAGATTTCTTCAATATACTGTTCGTTGCCTTGAGCTCAAGCTGAAATCTAAAACTCCACAGCTAAAGTCCGATTCGCCACATCAAAGAACTTTGGAAATCTTGACTCCTTTGCCTTGCATCAGCTGCACATTTTTAAATCTTCCGGTCACCACCATGTGCCTATTTTTAGTGTGGTAGGCCAATAGAGACTGAAAATACTTTTTTTTTAAAAAAAGTCGTAGTATGCAAAGCTTGTGTGGACCAGCAAGTTTCTGTTTGGTTCGTTTGCATGTAGGAAAGTTGAAGTCATGGCAGCAATAAGCCAGATATCAGTGTGCACGAACCAGTAATGTACATAGTAAAAAATGGAAATTGTTAAATCAGCCTTTGCCAAGCTGGTGCTCTTACAGATGCTGTGGACTACAACTCCCATCTGCGCCAGCCCAGCCATTGTAGTCCAAAAAATCTGGAGAAGACCAGGTTGGTGGAAGGCTGAGTTAGATGATCCACAGGTCTTGAAAGAGAGAGAGTGGAGCAGTAGAGGATCACTTTTTCACTGCTCTTTTATTGAGCGACTTCAAATGTACGGAAGGTGAGGAATAGTGGGACTCTAGTTTATAAACCTTCCTGTCTCCCACCTCCAGTCCACTTCTTTCTATTAGGAACAGTTCTGGCTTGCATTCCTAACTTGAGGAGAGAAATCAAGCTCCAAATGGCATCACGTGGCTCATTATTATTCCGTTGCTTGCAAGCTGACACACGACGGAAATGCAAAGCATTGAGCAGATATGTGAGGGAGCATTCACTGACGAGGACAACAAATGCTCTGTCAAAAAGGCCTTTTTGCCTTTACATTTTTTTGGCAGGACGTGCTCTGCTCTGCGACAGCGTGGGTTTTCCCCTTTGACTGGCTGACGTCTCTTGCAAACAACCAGCAAACAGTCACTGTCTTTATCAGGGTAGCAGAGGGGTTTGCAGAGGCTGCTTGTGTCTAGTTTTCACCACCAGAGACCCTGTTTTTATACTGACCTGTAAAAGGCATTATTACAGGTGGGAAGTTTTTAATGTGTGACATTTTAATGTATTTTTAATCTTTGTTGGAAGCCGCCCAGAGTGGCTGGGAAGACCCAGTCAGATCGCCGGGGTACAAATAAATTATTATTATTATTATTATTATTATTATTATTATTATTATTATTAGAGTTATGTTTGGAGGGGATGACACATTATGTGGGGTGATGAACTAGGTACCTTGGCTGACTGCAAGCCTCAGGTTTCCCACCGTGCTTTAAAATATAGCCTCTTTTCGATTCATCATAAGGGATTTCAGAGTGGTGATAGAAGAGATAGATAGATAGATAGGTAGGTAGATAGATAGATAGATAGATAGATATAGAGTTATCTTTGTTTGTAAGAATGCTCAAGCTTGCCAGCTCAGGCACAGGTTTTTGCTGAGGTGGTAAGCTGGACCATAGAGCTGCCATTTGCAAACTGATGTCCTCCTAAGGTAAAGGTAAAGGGACCCCTGACCGTTAAGTCCAGTCGCAAATGACTCTGGGGTTGCAGCGCTCATCTCGCTTTACAGGCCAAGGGAGCCGGCATTTGTCCGCAGACAGCTTCCAGGTCATGTGGCCAGCATGACTAAGCTGCTTCTGGCAAACCAGAGCAGTGCACGGAAACGCCGTTTACCTTCCCGCCGGAGCGGTACCTATTTATTTACTTGCACTTTGATGTGCTTTTGAACTGCTAGGTTGGCAGGAGCAGGGACCGAGCAACAGGAGCTCACCCTGTCGCGGGTATTCGAACCGAACCGTCCTAGGCTCTATGGTTTAGACCACAGCGCTACCCTAGTTTTGGACTATCTCACATCTGTCCACAGGGAAAAGGCTTTGCACAGAGGGGCTGCTGCTGGCTCCGTAGTTTCTGTCTCTGCACTGTTAAAGGACTGTTGGTCTAAGCCGGTGGGTTTTGTTTACAGAGTCCCCCCGCCCAGCTCTTTCTCTCTCTGATTTATTGCTGTTTCTGTCTTACCTGCATCATGCATGTAATGCCTTCTACCAGTACCCCTTTGAACAATCATGCCTTCCATCAAAGAAGCTTGGGAGCTGTAGTTTGTTAAGGGTGCTAAAAGAGTTGTTAGGGGGCCTCTATGCTCTTCACAGAACTACAATTCCCAGAGAGTTTCCTGGGAAGGATTGCTAAAGCACTTGGGGAATTGGGCTCTCCAAATAACCTTCAGCACCCTTAAAAAAAACTATAGTTCCTAGGATTCTTTGGGGGGAAACAGTGATTGCTAAAATGGTATAATACTGCTTTGAATGTCTTGCATTGGCCGCTAATGTGTTTTTGTGCATTTTTTTTACTTCACTACTACTACTTTTAAAATATATTTATGCACGTTTGGGGGTTTTTCTCTAGCAGTTGAGAGGAGTGGGGTGTTTGTGAAAAGGGGAAAATACCCCGGCCGGTTTAAAATCGGGGTTGTACAAGGCGAGGCTACCTGAGGTGAAACAGAATAGGATGGGTGGCAGTAAAGACTTCAGAGTCCCCTTGTGAGTTCCTCTAATCCAGGCACCCCCAAACTCGGCCCTCCAGATGTTTTGGGACTACAATTCCCATCATCCCTGACCACTGGTCCTGTTAGCTATGCATGATGGGAGTTGTAGTCCCAAAGCATCTGGAGGGCCGAGTTTGGGGATGCCTGCTCTAATCGTTGGGCCCCATTGGATATGCCCGGTAATATTAACTTACAAAATATTTCTTTATTCCTGTTTTAAAGCCATTTTAATTCTTCCAGGCTTCACTAAAAATAATCACTTTACCAGCTGGCGTGTTTACAATCTTAGCTGTGGAAGAAGAAAAGCGGGGGTTAGAAAAGGGAGATGTCCCACAGTGGCAGGAATGAAATTGGCTGTATCGGGCATGGCAGCTGTTGAGGGCCCCATACATGTCAGCAGGGCGCACTTGTTCCTTCAGCGTATTTTCGATTATTGATCTGGGTTCCTGGCTGTTGATTGTTCTGGTAGCTTCAAGTTCCAAGTTTTATTTCCTAGCTAGCAGGGCTATATTGTTGGTGGCAGCGCCTGCCCTGTGGAACGCCCTCCCATCAGATGTCAAGGAAATAACCAACTATCTGACTTTTAGAAAACACCTGAAGGCAGCTCTGTTTAGGGAAGTTTTTAATGTTTGATGTTTTATTGTGCTTTTAATATTCTATTGGGAGCCGCCCAGGGTGGCTGGGGAAACCCAGCCAGTTGGGTGGGGTATAAATAAATGATTATTAGAGAGGGAGGAGACCCCGAGATTCAAAGCACAAACACCTCATGCTAGTTGGCAGTCTTGTCCTCCTTTATTTAAAAAGTACATCCCCCCCCACTCTCTTCTATACTGTGAAAGTGTGCCAGAACAACGGCTAAGTGGAGAACTCAAATGTTTTGTACAATACAACTGCCAAAGCTGCAAACTGAAGGGAAAGGGGTCTTATCCCTTGCCCCTCAGATTATTTTCCCACCAAAGAATCACCGCTTCACATTGTTTCCTGTTGCCTCTGTTCTTTTTCTTACCAAGCCTTTAAACTTTTTTTTTTAAAAAAGGCTATTTCTCTCGCTTTGTTTTTAGTTTTTTTTATTATTAGACCACTTGAGTACCCTATGAAAGAAAAGCAGGATGGATGATTAAACCTGCAAGCAGTCTTGTATGTGGTATTGCTCAGAAATGATAACACCACTGTAAAAACCCGGTGAAGTTTTGAAAAGTTCAGACTGCCATTTTGATTCATCCAGTTTTATCAAAATTGTAACAAAGGCCCGTATAGTTAAAGCTATGGTTTTCCCAGTAGTGATGTATGGAAGTGAAAGCTGGACCATAAAGAAGGCCGATCGCCGAAGAATTGATGCTTTTGAATTATGCTGCTGGAGGAGACTCTTGAGAGTCCCATGGACTGCAGGAAGATCAAACCGATCCATTCTGAAGGAAATCAGCCCTGAGTGCTCACTGGAAGGACAGATCCTGAAGCTGAGACTCCAGTACTTTGGCCACCTCATGAGAAGAGAAGACTCCCCTGATGTTGGGAAAGATGGAGGGCACAAGGAGAAGGGGACGACAGAGGACGAGATGGTTGGACAGTGTTCTCGAAGCTACCAGCATGAGTTTGACCAAACTGCGGGAGGCAGTGGAAGACAGGAGTGCCTGGCGTGCTCTGGTCCATGGGGTTACGAAGAGTCGGACACTCTTTGCCCAATGTGGGGCTCGAACCCACAACCCTGAGTCTTCGGAGTCCTATTGCTCTACCATCTGAGTTGATGTGGGAAAGCGATTCTCTGAAAGCAGGATGTTTTCGAAAACCACTGCTTTAAAAGCGATTGTTAGCGAGGGATGTGTTTTCTCATAGTGCCTTCATCTCGCTCAGCGTTTTGCGTAACAAATGGGTTTGGTGTTTTACAACCACGATAACATTTCCTTTTATAAAAACCCTCCCTGTGCCATATGTTTCTGACTCGACACATCAAGCTGTGTGTGGTTTGACGCATAATCCCCAAAGCAGAGGGTGTTTCCATGCAGTTGCTGGTTTTATAACGCTTGGGCTTTTATAGGAGAAGCACACAGCATTACATTTATTTATTTCATAAAATTTATATACCGCTCGACTGTAGGGAAAAAACCTCAGTGCAGTTTAGGTAAAGGTAAAGGGACCCCTGACCGTTAGGTCCAGTCGTGGATGACTCTGGGGTTGTGCCGCTCATCTCGCTTTATTGGCCAAGGGAGCCGGCGTACAGCTTCTGGGTCATGTGGTCTTCTGGGTCATGTGACTAAGCCACTTCTGGCAAACCAGAGCAGCGCACAGAAATGCCGTTTACCTTCCCGCCGGAGGGGTACCTATTTATCTAGTTGGCAGGACAGTGCAGTTTAGCAGTGGTTTAATATAGTAGATTGTATTCAGAATAGTCACAGGACCAGTGGTGGGTTGTTGTTGTTGTTTTGTGTGTGTGTAGGGACATGGGTGATGCTGTGGTGTAAACCACTGAATCTAGGGCTTGCTGATCGGAGTGAGCTCCCATTGTTCGATCCCAGCTCCTGCCCACCTAGCAGTTCGAAAGCTCATGAAAGTGCAAGTAGATAAATAGGTACCGCTCCGGCGGGAAGGTAAACGGTGTTTCCGTGCGCTGCTCTGGTTCGCCAGAAGCGGCTTAGTCATGCTGGCCACATGACCTGGAAGCTATCTGTGGACAAACGCTGGCTCCCTCGGCCTACAGAACAAGATGAGTGCCGCAACCCCAGAGTCGTCCGCGACTGGACTTAACGGTCAGGGGTACCTTTACCTTTTAGGGCCTTTTCAGATGTACTGTTTGTCAGACTATAGCTGCTGCTTCCTTTCCAGGTTTTCCTGTATGCTTCCACATAGAATCCTAGAATTGTAGAGTTGGAAGGCAGTGGCGTAGCGTGGGTTGTCAGCATCCGGGGCAAGGCAAGTAATTTGCGCCCCCTAACCCGTGGATTTGCGCCCCCTAACCCTAACCCCCAGATGTTGCGCCCGGTGCGGCCGGCCCCCCCTGCACCCCCCACGCTACGCCACTGTTGGAAGGTACACCGAGGGTCATCTAGTCCAGCCCTGCTTCAGTGTAGGAATCTTAACTGAAGCTATCCATGACAGACAGCTATCTGACCTCTGCTTGAAGACTTCCAAAGATCACGCCATTACTATTCAGGAATGCTGCAGACATGAAAACACTTTCTCTTCTCTCACAAAAAAATCCAGCAATTGTGAAAGACTCAGAATAGTTCCAAATCTTTATATTTATTGTATGTGCAAGGAAATGTGTGTGCCGTTTCCCATATTCTGTGAGGCATTTTGGGTATATATTTTGAGCAACTGTCATTTCATGAGCCGTTTTGGGCAGGGGTTTTTATTATTATTTATTTATTAAATTTGTGTACCGCCCTTCATCTTAAGATCTCAGGGCAGTGCGCAGCATAAAAGTACAAAAGTTATCCCTAGCTCAGACCAAAACAGTTAAATCAAGATGTTCATGATATCTGTTCTCTTCCATGAAATCTCAAGGGTGAAAATCTCAAGTGTGGCTACAACCACAGTTCTCAATCTGAACACATCCTGTCGTTAGTGTGGATGGGGGAAAGTGTGATATCTTTCCCCAGAATGGTGGCATTTGACCAGTGGGGAGAACAGTCTAGTCCAGTTTGCTTCCAAAAACAAAACAGCAGCTGTAGCACTACATCTGAAATTGGGATATATTTAAATGGGAATCTTAAGAAGCTTGGTCTGTAGATGTATTTAAAACGCCTTATGAAGGGGCAGTAAACCAGGACTGCAGCTTCCAGACATCCAGTTTAAAAACACACCCACACACCCCTGCAACAACTGTGTTCCGTGGATCGGATGTTTGGCCTGTCAGCCCGCTATTTAGTTGCTGAATTTTGGAACGGGGTGCAGCCATTCCCAGACTATACATAGGAGTGTTATTCAAGCACTTGTTCTGTTCTGTTTAATGAGGTCATTTCATCTTGCGCCCATGGCTAGTTCCCCTCTGTGCCTGCTTCTTGCTGGGTGCGGCCCGTCATTTATTTCTCCCCCCCGCGTTGACATGTGCCTCCTTACCCCCTCTGATAAACTCAGAAGCAACGAAAAAGGGGACATTTCCATTCAGCTGTAAAGAGTGAATGTCCATTTCACCGAAGTGCCTCAGACTTTACAAATATTGCAGTGGCGTTTCTGTTCACCCTGACCTCTCCTGTTGAGGCCAAAGCTTAAAATCTTCATGTGCATTTATTTACTTAAGATATTTCTAGCCTCCACTCTTTGTTAGGAAAAGGAATCCCAGAGCAGGTTACAAATGCAATGATAAAGCTATCAGATAATGAAACCATAAAACGTGTGTAGCAGTTACAACTGATAATCCTAACAACAAACCTAAGAGGCACACTCGCCCTAAGACCTGAGTAAATAAGGAGGTCTTTTTATCTGGTGCGGAAAAGTCTCTTTAGACTTGGCACCAACCATTCTAGTGGGGTTGGAGTGCTGAAAATCATGTCAATATATTTCACAGCTGGCAACCCGTGAGCCCTTTTGGTTTCAGATAGTACATGGGTAGAAATGTCTAAAATGCCCAGGGCAGAATTTTTCATGGCCCTCCAGCGCTATGGTGGCTCATCTACCAGAAGTAATGTATTTTGCATTAACTACGGAAGAATATACAGTCGTACCTCGGAAGTCGAACGGAATCCATTCCGGAAGTCCGTTCGACTTCCAAAACGTTTGCAAACCAAGGCGTGGCTTCCGGTTGGCTTCAGGAAGCTTCTGCAGCCAATCGGAAGCCACAGAAGCTGCATCAGATGTTTGGGTTCCAAAGAACATTCGCAAACCGGAACACTCATTTCCGGGTTTGCGGTGTTTGGGAGCCAAAATGTTCGACACGCAAGGCGTTTGGAATCCAAGGTACATCTGATTCAGACCAAGGTTGCTTGCAGGTGTGTGGTAGTCTCAGTGATTTCTGGATGAAATAGATTATCTTCATCTTTTCTGGTATGGCTGCTCACCTCGTTTCTGCCTTGGTCTGTTAGGGCGGTCTCTCACAGGAACTGAGTACAGTGGTGCCTCGAGTTACAGATTCTTCAGGTTACAGACGCTTCAGATTACAGACTCCGCTAACCCAAAAATAGTACCTCGGGTTAAGAACTTTGCTTCAGGATGAGAACAGAAATAGTGTGGTGGTGGCACCTAGAGTCCCCATTAGCTAAAGCGGTACCTCAGGTTAAGAACGGTTTCAGGTTAAGAACGGACCTCCGGAATGAATTAAGTTCTTAACCTGAGGTACCAGTGTAGGTGAAATGTCCCTGTTGCTTCTTCTGGATCTCTCAGTTTTGAGGCAAGTGCGGTGGGTTTTAGCTGCACAGTCTCGCCCCTCCCTGCCTGCTCCTTGTCTGCCCTGTGTATTTGTTCCGGAGGATTGGGGGAAACCCCAGAATAGATTTAGGAGTTGTACAGGGAGAGGAGAAAGTGGAGAAGTTCCCTGTGCAGCTAAAACCCCTTGTGCTAGCAGAACTGTTTAGTTGGATACCTCCCGGAAAGAAGAATTAAGGGTAATGGTACTTGCCAAAAACCTCTACTCTTCACACTTGTGCAGCAGAACTTCTGCTGTCTCCTCTCATATGTGCAGCTGTCAAACGAGAATGATGCATTGCTTCTGTAGATGTTTTCTGCATATCTAGGAATAAGAAGCATCCAGTGAGTCTGCGGGACATTCGCCGAGAGTGCATTTAACTCCACGTGTTTTGTAATAAAGAACACACATTACGTAAAATATTAGAGGCAGCGCAGCAGTTCAATATATCGAGAAGACTGCCAGATGAGCTTCTGTTTTGAATAACTGCAATTCAGTTTCCAGTGTGTTCTCCAGGATTTGCAAAAGCAGGGCTGCAGAGAATACAGTGTATCAATAGAAAACAATGGGATGTAGAGTGTGTTGCAGTAGTCCAAGCGGGAGATAACCAGAGCATGCACCACTCTGGCAAGACAGTCTGCGGGCAGGTAGGGTCTCAGCCTGCGTACCAGATGGAGCTGGTAAACAGCTGCCCTGGACACAGAATTGACCTGCGCCTCCATGGACAGCTGTGAGTCCACAATGACCTCAGGCTGCACACCTGGTCCTACAGGGGCACAGTTACCCCATTCAGAACCAGGGAGTCCTCCACACCTGCTCGCCTCCTGTCCCCCCAAAACAGTACTTCTGTCTTGTCAGGATTCAACCTCAATCTGTTAGCCGCCATCGATCCATCCTCCAAAGTGTACTGTTTCCTATTTATCTGTGGTGGTGTGTGTATGGTTTCTGTTTTTATTTTCTTAAATGTTTACATCAAACAAGGTTATAATGTGATCCTGCAGTATCCTTCTTGTCTGCCCTGAGTGTCTTCAGATGCACCCTATAATTGGATTTGCAATCTTTAGACCTGCATTGGATTGGTCCGTAGTAATTTTAGGGCTTGCCATGCATTCCAGTCCTTTTCCTTCGATGGGTCCCCAAGCAGATAGAGTCTAGCCTATAAAGTATCAGATTCACCAGATGCATTTTTTTCCCAGCAAGTTTGGCAACACCTTGAATCATGTAATCAAGTATACCAGGATACAGGAGAGAATACATGCATACACAAACACACATATATACATACACACAGACATATATATACACATACACACAAACAAACAAATATATATATATACATATATATATTTACAGTAAGTGTATTCCAAATATGTATTTCTGTGCAATGTACACTCTGATCATTTTCGATCTTTTTCTTTTACAGATCTATCCATAGCAGTACAAAAGTTTTCCCAGTCGCTTCAAGATTTTCAGTTTGAGTGCATAGGAGATGCTGAGACGGATGATGAAATTAGTATTGGTGAGTGTTCTGCACTGCTTCTGCTCTCCTTACTAAGATTTTAATCCTACGCAAAGTAGAACTTGTTAGAATTACAATACCAGTGTTCTCTTGGCACTTCTGTTCAGAAGCCAGGAAGAGGCAGGATCATGGGTTTTCAGTCCTCCTAATGCAAAATATTATAATTGCAAGATTGCATAGGTTGTGCAAGACAATAATTATAAGGATTCTCATTGGAATACTTTTAGGATTGGGTCTCGGCTGGGAGAGCCAGCTACAGAGTTTGACTGTCCTACCTAGCATGGGTACCACCTGCTCTCCTTTCTGCCCTCTGCATAAATATGCTATCTACATGAATTGCAGTTTTGGACTCGCTTCAAATTTATAGCGTCACGCTATGTTTCTCCCATTCTTGGCTAATATCAACAATCACTTAATCCTTTTTATAGCTGCTATGCTGTGTCACTGTTTCTAAATCAGTTGGACAATGTATGCAGAAGCTGTGTAATGTGTTCTTTCATGTGAACAGGATCACCCACTGTTCAAATCAGGGATCACCAGTTTTTATGCTGTGGATATCCAAGGATTTGTGTGAGTTCAAGCTTCTCCAAGGCTGCAGTGGCGTAAGATTCATGGCTCATCCTCTTAGCTTGACTTTTAATCAATGAGATATTGAAATGTAGCCTGAAACTTTTGGGGGTTTAAAAAATATCTGTTTACATGTGGTTAATCTGACAGAGAGAGAGAGAGAGAGATGCTACAGCTGAAGAAAGGCCGATCATTTTGAATAAGAACAGGGGACCCCACCTATGGGGAGAGATGGCTAGAGAGGGATGACAGAATGTGAAGAAATGAAAACCATGTAAAAATCCCATATATTTTTGGATGTTATCTGTGTTATCTGTGGGGTGGTATGATATGGCCATATTAATCCTTCCCAGATGGACATTAGATTGAAAACGCAATACATCACTCCCCCTATTGCTAATGACTGCAATTCCTTCATCTTCCAAAATGACACTTGCAATCTTTCAGCCGCAGATGATAGATGGCGAAGATGCAAGCATCTTAGCTGTTGAAGATGCATTATCATGAAGTGAGCTTTCATCTCTGAAACTGGATGAGAAATATAAATTGGCAGGGAATGGGTGACATTTAGATCAATTCTATGTCAAGTGCCTGGTGGGTTTTTTAAAAATAAAAATTCAGCGGAACTAAAATGAGAGTGTGTTCACTTAGACTGTGCTACGAAGTTCAGGTGCTGCTTTTGGGATTCCCATAGACATCTGGGTGGCCACTGGGAACAGGATTAATAGTAGTAGCAGTAGTAGTTATTGTTGTTGTTATTTTATATGCTGTCCATCTGACTACGTATTTGGGCCATTATCTCTTTCTTTTTCTGTTTGTTTGGCACACAAAAAGTATAGCTGGCAATATTCGTCTATAGGGGGGAACCCTAACCACTTCAAATTCCACAGTTGGGTAATACCTTTTATTAGGAGCAACCAAAATGCCACAGGAGTTTGGCAAAGCTTCTGAGTTCTCTGGAACTCTTGATCAGGCAAGATGTTACACAAAGGCACGAGGAATGAGCGGGATGAGGAAAAGAAGAGGGGAAATGCAGTAAAAAGTTAGGCAGCCATGAATTTCATTTGTAGATTCAGTTCCAAGATGGCGACCTCTTGGGTCATGCAGCCAGGATTCTGGTACGAAGAAGCAGCGCCGGGGGTATGTGACAAACGAAAGGCTGACTTTGTAACCCAGTTCTGCCCCAACCTTAAATAAAAAACACATTTCTGCAGTTGGCAGAGCTGCTTGGCTTCAACTGACTTTATTAACTTAGGGTCACATTCAGACTATACATTTCAAGCTCTTTAAAAGCCACCACTCCCCTCAAAGAATACCGGGAACTGTAGTTTGTGTAGTATTCTGAGAATTAGACCCCTCACAGAACTGCAAGTCCAAGATTCTTTGGGGGAAAGCCATGACTGTTGAAAGTGTTTAAGTGTTTAGTATGGTTTACTTTTATATGCCTGTTGTCTTTGTCCATGGAGTTTTCTTGGCAGGGATACTGGAGTGGCTTGCCGGTTCCTCCTCCAGGTGGATCACGTTTGGTCTAAACTCTCCACTATGATCTGTCCATTTTGGGTGCCCTGCTTGGCATAGTTCATAGCTTCTCTGAGTTATTCAAGCCCCTTCACCACGGCAAGGCAGTGATCCATGAAGGGGATTTTGAATTATGGTGCTGGAGGAGACTATGGACTGTAAGAAGATCAAACCTATCCATTCTTAAGGAAATCAGCCCTGAGTGCTCACTGGAAGGACAGATCCTGAAGCTGAGACTCCAATACTTTGGACACCTCATGAGAAGAGAAGACTCCCTGCAAAAGACCCTGATGTTGGGAAAGATGGAGGGCACAAGGAGAAGGGGAAGACAGAGGATGAGATGGTTGGATAGTGTTCTCTAAACTACCAGCATGAGTTTGACCAAACTGCGGGAGGCAGTGGAAGACAGGAGGGCCTGGCGTGCTCTGGTCCATGGGGTCACAAAGAGTCGGACACGACTAAACGACTAAACAACAACAACAACAACATGGTTTACTTCTGCTCCCTGCCTAACACGTGTGTTTTACAAAAGTTCTCCAGGCACACTTATTCCTTCTGTCTCCCAGCTGTAAAGCCCCATTTGCACTGGCTTATTTATCACTGTTCTTTGGGGGAAAGGAACAGCATCCTGTGGGAAGCATTCTCAAGACTGGGACATTCTCAGATTTCCCTCTCTTTCCTGAAAGGCGACGTACAATGCCTGCATTGCAATGTCTCTTCCCTTACTCCCACTCTTCTTAAGGCTTAACTTCACAAGGTTCCCCAATAAATGCACTTGTATCATCCAGATCGAAGAGTTGAGCAAAATTTGGGCATGAGTGGATCATAGTAGTTCGTTGGAATCAAGGTTCATAAATCAAGTCAAGTAAGAATTGAATCTGCAAGTTCCGGTCTTGACAGTAGAACTTTTCCTTTTCCTTTGGGGAAGGGCTGCAGCTCGGGGGCAGACGTTGCATGCAGAATGCCCCTCCCTGGTGCAACCCCCAGAATCTGCAGGTACAATTGGGAGAGACCCCAGTCCAAAACACTAGAGAACCACTGCCTGTCAGTATAGATAAAAAACCAAGCTTGATGGACTAATGACATAGCATAAGGCAGTTTCCGATGTTCAAATGGAAGCAAGGTCTCTCTTATCACAAAAGGGCGAGCGACTTAGGTGGCACTAATGTGTGCAAATATTTGCCAGTATGTAAACTCACAGCTATTTAAGTCATATAACAGCTCCTGTCTTTGTCCTTCGTGCTTGCACAAATATTCCTCAGGGTTACTAGCCAGAGGAAATATCTTGTTCCTTTCTCCTCTCTTTTCCCCGCCTCTCCCTAAGAGTGAAGGTAGTTGTACTTTTAGCGCATGGCAGAAGTGGCTACAATAGCTTGTTGGGTTTTGAGCACCTTTAAGTATGTTAGAGCTAATAGATTAAAAAACCTCTCCTCTTGGGTAATGTGCATTTTTGCCTGTCCGTAATGCATCCTTGAAGTGTGCTAAGGACTCTTGCCTTCCCTAGATGGAAGGCAGACTGCGGCCTTTGTCCACGTGGGTGGAAAAAAGATCTCTCAACCCTCACTTAAAAGTTGAGGAAAGATTCGTTTCATTAATGAAAACAAAACAAAATGGTAAACTATTTTTGAAGTTTGTGTCTGGAGTGCGGAAGTAGAGGGTAGATTTGAAGAGTATTACAGCTGCAGTGGTGGCAATTTTGATAGTCACAGGAGGACTGCAGTGGAAGGTTAGCTGAGTAGGAATGGGTTTAGGAGATTATTAGTTCACCCCAAACTTCAGATCATTGTGAAATGATTTCCACCAATCCTCAGGCACTTGTGTTTATTAATCCTGGGTGAAACAGGATTGAAAACCTACCACGATACTTACCTAGTGCTCTTAGCCCAGTAAGGCTGCGACAAAGCCGTTTCATAGAGTTCCCAGATGTTCTCACCTCCAAAAAGTAATACCAAAAGCCTTAAGCTGTAAATTACAAGGTGTTGAATAGCTTACCTAAAAAACCCACAGCCACCTACGGTTCACAGAGAAGGGAGAATGTGTCTTCCTGGTTGGGCTGCATAATGAAGCAGAATTCCTCCTCTATGATGTGGTGGAGGAAATTAGTAAGGGATCACTGAGCGTTAGCGGTCACGGAATCAGATTGTTTTTGGTCTGCCGTCATCAGCAGAAGCGTAGATTGCTGGCTCATGATTAACTGTGGTCGATGACTCCTTGGCCTCGGGGGTTTGTCTGTGTTGTCCTCTAGTGCTACATGTGTTTCGCTGAATGTTAATAGATAACATAATTTGTTTTGGGAACCCATTAGGTCATGCACTGGTAGCTTCCCACCCCCTCAGGTGTGCATGGGAAATGCATGGTGAGGGAGGGAAAGGATCTCATACTTTTCCAAAGTCACAGAATGACTCCCTCTTCCCCATCCCTCCCCCTGACAAGCTGAAGACCTTGGAGAAGGAGAAGAAGAAGAGTTTGGATTTGATATCCTGCTTTATCACTACCCAAAGGAGTCTCAAAGCAGCTAACATTCTCCTTTCCCTTCCTCCCCCACAACAAACACTCTGTGAGGTGAGTGGGGCTGAGAGACTTCAAAGAAGTGTGATTAGCCCAAGGTCACCCAGCAGCTGCATGTGGAGGAGCGGGGAAGCGAACCCGGTTCACCAGATTACGAGTCTACCGCTCTTAACCACTACACCATACTGGCTCTCATGGAGTGTGTTTATGCTTTCTTTCAATTTATGGTGGAAGACCATGTGGCTTAACTGGAAGGGTAATAATAATGATGATAATAATAATAATAATAATAATAATAATAATAATAATAATAATAGTAATAATTTTTATTTATATCCTGCCCTCCCTGGCCAGAGCCGGGCTCAGGGCGGCTAACACCAGTAAAATTACAGTAAAAACATAATGGGGCAGGAAACTAATTTAAAATACAGGTTAAAATGCAATTTAAAATGCAGCCTCATTTTAAAACTAGCCCGTAGATCAAAACCATAAGGGGAGGGAAACATAAGGGTCAGACTGAGTCCAAACCAAAGGCTAGGGGGAACAGCTCTGTCTTGCAGGCCCTGTAGAAAGATGTCAAGTCCTGCAGGGCCCTAGTCTCTTGTGACAGAGTGTTCCACCAAGTCGGGGCCAGTACTGAAAAGGCCCTGGCCCTAGTTGAGACCAATCTAACCACCTTGTGACCTGGGACCTCCAAAATGTTGGCATTTGTGGACCTGAAGGTCCTCCGCAGGGCGTACCAGGAGAGGTGGTCCCGTAGGTATGTGGGTCTTAGGCTGTTAGAAACATTTTGATGGAGAGTTTGTAGGACAGGCATTGTCTATCCCTAAGTTTGGGGACATGCACATGAGTGACCCCAAAACTTTCAAGTCTAGGAGCATGGGGCCCTTACTCTTGCCCCTGTTGTCTGATTTGAGTGAAATACTTGAAATAAAGGTGTCCTTCTCAATATTTTGTACATCACAATATTTGACTGAATTCAGCTGACTAGTTCACTGCTGCTTGGGACTGATCTATTGACCAGACTCCCAAACCTTCATTTCTGCCAACTTTCCAGCTAATAAGTTTGCTTAGTGTGAGGACTTTGGCTGTGGGAAAATATGTCGAAAATTCTTCAGGTCCCCCCCCCCCCCCGAGTTCAAGAATATTTTGGGCAGGTGTTTTTGAAAGCAAGAAGCTATTTAACGAGACACAAGTTTTGCTTTGTTTTTCAAAACCCTTCCACTGCTTTTTATTGCTTCACCCACACGCAGCCACCCACGTGTAAAGATTATACAGCTGCAGTTATTGAGATGTCAGGTGTGTTTTCTCCTCATTTAAAAATGTGCATATGCCTTACGGACTCCAAGTGGATAGCAGAAATTGTTTCTCCATTCTGTGTGCTTTTCGTGCTAAGAGGTACGGGTTTTGTTTGCAGACTAATAATAGCATACATACCAGAAGGTTGGGGTGGGGAGGGGAGATGGTTAGAGCATTGGACATGGCCTGGAAAGTGTTGGGCTCAAAGCTTGGCTGCTCAACCTTGAAGCTTGCTGGGTGGTCTTACACAAGCCACTCGTTTCTGTCTAATCCACATCTGAGTTGTGCTGAGGATACAAGCTGATGACATGCTGAACTCTTGCGTCGGAAAGGAAGAGGAAAGGCCAGCGCCAGCTCCAGATTTTCTTAGAAACATGGAATCATAGTGTTGGAAGGGACCATGAAGATTGTCATAGTCCAGCCCACTGCAATTCAGGAATCTTTTGCCCAACGTGGGGCTCGAACCCACAACCCTAAGATTAAGAGTCTCATGCTCTACCAACTGAGTTAAAGGCATTTTTGAAGGGTCCTCAGGCATGTCAGCTTCTGTGAACCACACTCCCCTCTGCTGATTGGAGACAGCGTACAGGAAGAGCCAACTTCACACAAGGGCTTGTGCCAAGTGTCCGCACCCCCTTCTTTCGAATCCGGGGGTGAATTATGGACACCGCTGGCAAGGCAGTCCCCCCCATCCCCTTGGGGGGGGCAGGAAGACTGCATACTTCCCATAGCAGCCTCTTAATTACCTCGTGTGGGTCGGAGAGATGTTATTGTCGGCCATCTTCCAATGCGCCCCCTGGTGGC
Source organism: Podarcis liolepis (assembly GCF_965112155.1). Classification (NCBI taxonomy): domain Eukaryota; kingdom Metazoa; phylum Chordata; class Lepidosauria; order Squamata; family Lacertidae; genus Podarcis; species Podarcis liolepis. The sequence continues at coordinate 87,520,386 of NC_139558.1, read as the reverse complement.
CCCCCCAATTTTAGACGTAACTCTTGACTGTATTCATCCTAGCTGCACAGCTTAACTTATGCGGTCTCTTTGTAAGCTCATGAAATAATGCGTTTTTGAAAGCAAACAAAATTCCCACCCTTCCGCCATTGATGAGGTAGTGTTCATGCCCACCTGCGCTATCCTTTCCTTGCTTTGCCCAGTTCCTCACTCATCACCTGAAAGTGCAAAGTACCTTCACCTGAGCTCATCACCTGAAAGAGCAAAGTACCTTCAGATGCCGTAAGGAGAGAGGCCAGAATTGAGTGGCACAGTTCGCCAAAGATCCTGTGCATTATGTGCCAGGCGAAGCCGGAGGAGCATTGAGCCTCTGTGCCCATCAACTCTTTTCCAGCTCCATGGATGTCTTGAGCGTTGGGGTTGTGTTGGTCACATGCTCACCCAGTTCCTGGCTCCAAGGTTTTGCCCTTTGTTAACACTTTTCCTCAGGAGGGATGGATTCCTCACACACCCACGCCCACACCTATTAATTTCTTTAGTACGTCTTGTCTTCTCAACCTTGACCAGTGACGAAAGCAATAAGTAATTCAGTAAAAAAGAGACTGTGTGTAAATTTATTGGGAAAGAAACCAAGTTAATAATTTAGTTTTTAAGAGTTTCAAACTGATTTACAGTACCCATTGTTAAACTTCTCTTGGCATAGATGTATGTGTGGTGGATCAGTATAATCCATCTTCTGAGAGAGGGTGGGCAGTTCCTTGGCTCTTCAACTCAAAGTGAAAAGTTCACATTCCAGGCTAGGTGCAAATTGGTTCAAAATGTGGAAGATTTATCAAGTGTTCACATGATTAAGGAAAGGGACTTGGAAGCAACCATGTCAGCAATTCAAGATGATATATCGATTGGTTAGAATAAACCCCCTTGAGACAAGCATCTTGCCTCACTCCAGTCAAATACATACAGGTATTATTTATGAGTTTCTAGATAGCGGATGGACCAAACTATGGCCTTGGAGTACAGTACTACCTTGGGTGAAGAACTTAATTCATTCCGGAGGTCCATTCTTAACCTGAACCTGTTCTTAACCTGAGGTACCACTTTAGCTAATGGGGCCTCCTACTGCCACCACACGATTCCTGTTCTCATCCTGAAGCAAATTTTTTAACCCGAGGTACTATTTCTGGGTTAGCGGAGTCTGTAACTTGAAGTGTCTGTAACCTGAAGCATCTGTAACCCGAGGTACCACTGTACTTAATTCTGTGGCAAAAGTTTGCTTCACTTTTGAAGGGATTAACCTAAACTCATTGCCTGCACAGGAAGCCACTGTGATCCCCGTGCAAAGTGGCCTCAACTTTCCAAAGGGTCGATGACATTAAAGTATAATGAAGTAGCAATCAATTAAGATCGCAAACAACTTCCCTGTTCTGTGTTTAAACATTGATTTACACATTGCTCTGTAGTCCAGTCCTTTTTAGCTACCATAATCCAGAGCTTGCTGGATCAGGCCCATCTATTCCAGAATCCTGTTCTCATGGTGGCCAACCAGATGCCTGTGGAAAACCCATAACCAGGACCTGTGCACCAGAGCTCTTTCCCCACCTGCAGTTTCCAGCAATTGGTGTTCAGAAATATTACTACCTCTGCCTGGGGAAGCTGAGCCTAGCTGTCATGAATGGCAGCCATTGATAGTTTTATCCTCCATTAATTTGCCTAATCCTCTTTTTCAAGCCAACCAGGTTGGCAACCATCACGTCCTCCTGTTTCTTTATAAAGTGTGGAACTTCCCTTGCCTTTATTTACAACTAGACCTAGTTTTTACCCAACAGCTTCTGGTATTTTTGGGTGTGCATCTGAATCCTTGAGACAATCCTTCTCAGCCTGGATTTCCTCTGAATTCTTCAGAAGCGAAGACATTGTCCTGTGAGCCAGAATTCAGGGAGAATTTGGATTCACATTCTCAGAAGCGGTTCAGATGGAGTTGGGGTGGCAACACAGTGTTCGAAATTAGCCAGGCGCCAGGTGGTTTTTGACCACTTGCAACCAAATGAAGATGCCTGGGTGCCAGGATAGCACTTGACATCTTCACCATGTGGGGATCATTGGATCTGGACTGTTTTCACACACTAACACCCCATCCTGTAGAATTCTATCCGTTATAATTTATCTGCACAATCAGAATGAATTTCAGGAATCAAATTGCTTTTTCTGTGCAGCCTGAGCAAGAGCAGTTACCATTAAGAAAAAGAGGTAGAAACAGGCCAATATCTATATGGACTGTCCCTGGATCAAGTGACTTTTCTTTAAATTCTTAACCTACCTCAAGGTTGTCATTTGAACAAGCCAGATGTTTAACTGAGAATCAATCACAGTCAGTCCATCACTTGGGAAATGACACTTGATAGCTGTCTTGCCCCCAGATGGCAACTGGACATTCTGCTTGGGCGACTGTAACCTTGGTTTAAGGAAACATTTGACGCCTAGCTTATATAGCTGAGTTTCTAACACTGATACGTGTGCAGACATTTAGGACTATGTCTCCCATCAGCCCTAGACTGAGGGCAGTCTAATAAAACATCTGGAGGGCATCAGGTTTGGTGAAGGCTGATAAAAAGCGACTGCGATTGTAATTGTAGTTTCCTTGCAGTGGCATGTATTTGCAGGGTTTGGGTTGTTTGGTTTATCTCAAAACTCTTTTTGAAACGCCCTGCAGTCTCTGAAGTGCTTTGAGAATTTGCATCCAGTTCGCATGGGGAATATGGAGTTAGTTATACTCAGATTCCCAGCCAGCGTTCTCCGCAAACTGTTTCTCTAATGGTAGTAGGTTTCTGAATCCTACTGTCATTACAACATCCTTGTAACCCTCCTGGGGTGATCTCATACTTCGAACTGGCTACAGATCTAACCTTCTTAGCAAAGTTTTCATGTTATGAATACCGGACCCTATCTGCCAAACTTTGTGGGGCCTGGTGGCTGATTTGGATGAAGAGCTTGATAAAATACAGCTTATTACTATATCAGGAATGAGCATCATACCCATGCCTTTGCCCATTCCTAATTTTGTACACCAGTTGCAGACTTGTATCATGTTAACTCTGAAGTAGAATTTCCAGGAATGTCAATACTGGGAACCTGTGGCTTCATTTGGATCCTAAACCGCAGTATGAAACCAGAAAGTATTTCAAGTAGAAATGCAAAATTTGGGGCTTTGGTCTTGGTGGTTTATGTGATTTTAAATGCTTGCCTTGATGGAATATAGAGGAGACGTGGAGTTTTGTGTGTGTGTGAATAATAATAATAATAATAATAATAATAATAATAATAATAATTGCTGAAGCTTGACTCAAGGGCTGAAAAAGTTATCCCACCCCTGACCAGCTACATGACCTTGCCTGTTTCAGAGTCTGTGGCAGGAGGGTTTGTCATCTACCCTGAAGCAAGGGCTTCCCCATTTATTTTATTGTTGGGGCTACCTCTCCACATACAGTAGTGCCTCAGACATTTTGGTAAACAGCAGGAGGCTTCATTGGGGTATTAGACTTCCCTTTCAGGTTTGGTTTAGGCAAGTAGGTTTTGCTTAAGATGTTAGTAATATACTTTATTGGTTTAAAATATTTATACCCAGCTTCTCTGCCCGCCAAGGGCCCCAAGGCAGTAAACAACAGTCAAAATCATCATCGTCATCACCATCTAATTTGAAACTGATGTAATTGGTAATAAACAAATAAAACACAAGCTCAGGTAGGAATTAATGAGGCAAGCTCTTTTTCTCTCTTTGCCTATATCATTATTAACATAGAAAGGGGAGGATTTGTATTTCATGGGTTTGACACCAGAGGATGTCAGGAAGGGCGGCTGAGGGAGTCTGGCTTTGGCAGTGCCTCTGCCTAGGATTTGCCTCACAGAGGGAAACTTGACTTCTCTGTTAAATCTGCTTCTATTCACATTTGAGTCAGGGGCTTAAGCAAGATTCAGTGGGGCACAATACCTGCGCCCATGTTTTCCTTAGATATAAGCAGAATCAGAAGGATTACTGATATGTTCCTGACAAATGGGGTTAGGCCTGAAGTACAACCCATCATTTTTGCTCTCTTCATTTAAAAACCTGTTTAGGAAGAACACCTGGAAAGCGCTTAAAATAATAATAAAAAAGAACATCTGTCTGTTTCTGGAAACAAAGCCCTGTACATATTAATATCCTTAAAATATTTTTCAACTGGATGATGTCTTCGGTCATATTTTATAAATAATCCGAGTGAAGGGAGTAGAGCTCAAGAGAATTTATTAAATCATAACAAAAAAAACCTTACTTTGGGTTTTAAGCTTCCATTAGTATTAGTCAACGAGAGCCACTTTTTTTCGCTTCTAGAAACGAATGGGTTTCCTTTCCGTAAAAGAGTACAAAGATTTTAAGTGCTCCAGACAATACGTACTGTTTTTCAGGCTCTTTCTGGATTTGGGAAAGCTCCAGAGAAAACAGCTGCAAACCTGTTTTGGCTTTGGGGAAAGAAACCGCCAGACATAAAAAAAACAGTTGCATATTCATCCTGTTGTATATGTTAAAAGTTGGTTTCAGACGTTGTTCCTATTATAGTACAAAATGCGGTGTTGCATTCGATTTGCAAAACAGCATTGATATAGAAAACAGACTGCAGAGGTATCCAAGATAACTTCAAATGTGCCACAGAGTGTAACATCTATGAGTTTCGTTGTTTGCATTTCTATATGCTGCATTTAATTTGTGTTCTGAAACCTCGATAACTCCTTGCGGAACTTGCAAGAAAAAGTTTCCACTTACATGAACAAGCCCCAGTGAGTTTCTGTCTTGTGTGCTGTCCCCGCCCCCTTTCCTCGTCATATGTCAACAAGCATATGCTTTGCAGCAAACCACTGTTGTGGTGATGGTTGTTAAGGTTTTCATTTATTACCTGCCCTTCATCCTAAGGTCTCAGGGCAGGTTGCAAGCATTTGAATTTTAAGTACAAAAAATGCAACCACATACACTCACAAAAATTTGCATCTAATAAAAAGTACGAAAATTCACACACTTGCTTCTATTTAGATTTCGGATATTCCGGCATTAGAAATGTTCAAGGCCACTTTCTGAAAAGAATCCCCCTCATCCAATATCGTGGGATGCATCTTCTCAGAAACTGGTTTGTTTAAACTGTATGAATGGCCTGAGGACCACATAGGACTTTCAGTGGCCTTCTGTGTCACCGTGATGTGCTGCCTCTGTCTGGGATCTTCAGCATATGGACAGAGGGAGAAAGTGTGAGTGTTAACCCAGGCCTTTTCCCGCTGCCTGAGGGACATATTTGGCCGAAGAAAGGCTAAAGAGTAAACCCTACACAAATCTAGAGTGGAGTTCCTAAGACAGTTGGGTGGTGCCTTGTGTCACGGTCTGGTTCACAAGTGATCGAAGTCCCAGCAGGGGACGTCAGGACCGGGGGCAAGATGGCAGGGTGGGAGCAGGAACGGGGGTCCAGAAGCCAGGAGTCAGGAAGCCAGGAGTCCGAGGGTCAGAGAGCCGGGAGTCAAGAAGCTAAGGGTCCGAGGGTCAGGAAGCAAGGAGTCAAGAAGCCGAGGTTCAAGGATCAGGAAGCAAGGAGTCACGAGTCAACGGTCTGAGGATCAAGGAGTCAAGGAACCAAATGCTGTTGCTGTGGCAAAGAGCCAAAGGGAAATGCTAACCTTATATCCCTTCCCAGCTCTTGCCACCAGGTGCTGTGAGTTACCAATTGGCCTCACCGGTGAGGCCGCGCCTTGCCTCTTCAGAACAAACTTAGGAAGCCCCCAGTCCTGCTCACAGGGCCTGGCTTCTGCATGCACACCTGACGCCTTGCATGTCTCCTTCTGACAACTCCTGCAGCCAAGCTGGTGCTAAACACATTGCTCTACTTTCTGTTGGACCACGCCATTGAGGCGTTGTCTTCTGGGCAGCCCAGGACCTCCAAATACACTGCCCAGGCTTGTGCCCCATGGAGGTCTCTTGGGTGCTGCTAACAGACAACACAAACAACACAAGAAGCAGTAGTTATGACCTGTCGGTCTCTGCAGCCACAGCAGGCACCTTGATTCTCCAGCAGTTTGATTTCATCCCTGGAGGCACACTCCACTTGCTCTTGAGAGAGACGGGGGCCAAGAACCCAGGCCCTGCCCGCTGCTGGCCCCTTAGTGGAAGAGCAGCTTCTCACCCCTTGTACAATCTGTTTTGATTTATTTTTAATATTGTGTTTTAATGTTGTAATGTACCCTGGGACTTTAGGGTGAAAGTGGGTAAATAACAACAACAACAACAACAACAACAACAACAACAACAACAACAACAACAACAGTACAGTGGTACCTTGGGTTACATAAGTTACAGACTTTGCTAACCCAGAAATATTACCTCAGGATAAGAACTTTGCTTCAGGATGAGAACAGAAATCATGCAGTAGCGGCGCGGCGGCAGCAGTAGGCCCCATTAGCTAAAGTGGTCTTCAGGTTAAGAACAATTTCAGGTTAAGAACGGACCTCTGGAACGAATTACCATATTTTTTGCTCTATAAGACTCACTTCTTCCCTCCTAAAAAGTAAGGGGAAATGTGTGTGCGTCTTATGGAGCGAATGCAGGCTGCGCAGCTATCCCAGAAGCCAGAACAGGAAGAGGGATCGCTGGTTTCACTGCGCAGCAATCCCTCTTGCTGTTCTGGCTTCTAAGATTCAGAATATTTTTTTTTCCACCTCCAAAAACTAGGTGCGTCTTATGGTCTGGTCTTATAGAGCAAAAAATACGGTAAGGACTTAACCCGAGGTACCACTGTATCTAGGGACGGGGAACATCAGACCCAGGGACCAAATGTAGCCTCCCCATCCTTTCTTTCTGACCCTTGGTTCTCTCCCCAGGGCACACCATTCATTCCCTGATTCCCCACTTTCATGGCATCATAAAATCATAGAGTTGCAAGGGACCCTGAGGGTCATCTACTTCAACACCTTGCAATGCAGGAATCTCAACCTCAAGCCATCCAACCTCTACTTAAAAGCCTCCAAGGAAGGAGAGTCCATAACCTCCTGAGGGAGACAGTTCCACTGTCAAACAGCTCTTACTGTCAGAAAGTGTTTCCATATGTTTAGTCAGAATCTCCTTTCTTGTAACTAGAAGCCATTGGTTTGAGTCCTTTCCTCCGGAGCAGGAGAAAACAAAGTTGCTCCACCTTCCATATGACAGCCCTTGAGATATTTGAAGTTGGCATCGTATCTCCTCTCAGTCTCTTTCCCAGGCTAAACATACCCATCTCCCTAAATTGGTCCTCAAAAGGCTTGATATCCAGACCCCTTGATCATCTTGGTTGCTCTTCTCTGCACATGTTGTCCAGCTTGTCAGCACCCTTCTTAAAATTGTGGTGCCCAGAATTGGACACGTTCTTGTTTTACTTGCTGTAATTTATTCCTGAACCATATCTTCCTTGCCTGTGTTCAGTAGCGTGTACGTAGAAAGCTCTCTGTTTTCGTGTGTGGCTGGACTGTAGCTACTGTACAAAGATCACATCTGTTGCCTCACCCACCACAGGCATGTGGGCCTCAGAAGTTGGCCCACCAGGGAACAAAGCGAGCCCTTTGGCTGGAAAAGGATTCCCACCCCTATTATAGTGAGGACAAACCAGTTCCTGAAGATTGGGCTAAACGTAAATCCCACCACGTGTTTTTTTTTTAATCACTATTATTATGGCTCTTGTAATTAAGATTATGATTATTAGATTTAAATGCCTTTTTGAAGAATACTGCAGGTGTGGCTGAGTCGATCACTCAGTCGGTGCTGTTACCAGGCTCAACCGTCCACTTGTATAACATCTGTCAACTGGGGAACATTTGCCAGCTCCAGGGGCGGGGGAGAATGTGAAAAGAAGCTAGACCATGCCTTGCAATATACTTTGTTGACAAATCAAGCCCTTTTTTGTTCATCCAAATGCACAAAACTGTGAAAACAATACTAACAAGGGTTTCAGGGTAGTTCACATGTAATTTTTTCTCTATATATTTTGGGAACATGTTTGTGGGATAGGTTGAGTTGAGAGGTCGGGATTGGGTGCTTGGAATCATCTTCCAAGGGAAGATGATTCCCTTCCTAGATCAAGGGAAGTAATAGTGCCACTGTATTCTGCTCTGGTCAGACCTCACCTGGAGTACTGTGTCCAGTTCTGGGCACCACAGTTCAAGAAGGACACTGACAAACTGGAACGTGTCCAGGGGAGGGCAACCAAAATGGTCAAAGGCCTGGAAACGATGCCTTATGAGGAACGGCTAAGGGAGCTGGGCATATTTAGCCTGGAGGAGAGGAGGTTAAGGGGTGATATGATAGCCATGTTCAAATATATAATAGGATGTCATATAGAGGAGGGAGAAAGGTTGTTTTCTGCTGCTCCAGAGAAGCGGACACGGCGCAATGGCTCCAAACTACAAGAAAGAAGATTCCACCTAAACATTAGGAAGAACTTCCTGACAGTAAGAGCTGTTCGACAGTGGAATTTGCTGCCAAGGAGTGTGGTGGAGTCTCCTACTTTGGAGGTCTTTAAGCAGAGGCTTGACAACCATATGCCAGGAGTGCTCTGATGGTGTTTCCTGCTTGGCAGGGGGTTGGACTCGATGGCCCTTGTGGTCTATTCCAACTCTATGATTCTATGATTCCCATTGTCCTCTCTAGACATGCCGAGCTGCACTTTATTTATTTTTATTTATTTTGGGGGGTTGTTTTAAAAAAAATCGATTTTATTTTGACAAAGTAATAATCATAAATAAATAAGAATAAAAATGTGCACCCCACCACCGAGACCATTCCATTGTAACTACCCAACCTCCCAAAATTTCAACACCTCTTGCGATGTTGTGACCCCTTTCCGTTTTAACAGTAGAAATTCTGCAAACACCCACCACATCTCCTCAGAATCATTTCTCCTGCATATTCCCTGTCTTACCATAATGGCACATGTTAATATACCATTAATAGCTCTATCCCATACCTCTTTATACCGAGCTGCACTTTAGGTCCCAACTTCATCTGCTTAATACAGTCGTACCTTGGTTTTCAAACGCCTTGGGAGTCGAACGTTTTGGCTCCTGAACAGTTGAAAAATGGAAGTGATTGTTTCTGTTTTCAAATGTTCTCTGGAACCTTAACATCCGGTGTGACTTCCCTGGCTTCTGATTGGCGACAGGAGCTTCCTGCCGCCAATCAGAAGCCACGCCTCGGATTCTGAATGTTTTGGAAGTTGAACGGACTTCTGGAATGGATTCAGTTCAGCTTCCGAGGTACTACTGTACTGTTCTTAGTAAAGGTAAAGGGACCCCTGACCATTAGGTCCAGTTGTGGCCAACTCTGGGGTTGTGGCGCTCATCTCGCTTTACTGGCCAAGGGACAGCTTCCGGGTCATGTGGCCAGCATGACTAAGCCGCTTCTGGAGAACCAGAGCAGCGCACGGAAACGCTGTTTACCTTCCCGCCGGAGCGGTACCTATTTATCTACTTGCACTTTGACATGCTTTCGAACTGCTAGGTTGGCAGGAGCTGGGACCGAGCAATGGAAGCTCACCCCGTGGCGGGGATTCGAACCACCGACCTTCTGATCGGCAAGTCCTAGGCTCTGTGGTTTAACCCACAGAGCCACCCTTAGGGTACAGCAAAGAGTGGTCCTCATGTCTCCATCATGGATTACCCAGGTTGGATAGGAAAGCTTGAGAAGTAGGCGAAGGCACATGGTGAATGCATCCGCAGGATTGACCAAGGCTCCCCAAGATTAATCAACCTGTCTGATGTCTTGCTTAGGAACGTGTTTGTGAACTTTGAAAAGTTGTGACTCAGAAATAAATGTGTTGAGGTGGGAAGAGGGAGAGAGTGAGACCGAGAGCAAACAGCCGGTGCTCCAACCTTCCTAGATGACGTGAAGTCTGTGTCACCGAATAAATGGTTAGGAAGGAACCAGAAGCTGGTGGCAACGCCCACAAGTAAAAGTGCAACTTGCATGACGAGTACCAAATCATGCTGTGGTTAAAACCGACTTGTTTCCACAGAGATATAATCTGGAAGCATTTTGTCTAGCTGACTTTACAAGAAACTCAACTGTTTTACAAAGTACTTCCCTGAATATGAATGAAAATGCAAACAATATGTTCCTTACCATCTTCACCGCAAATGACTATGGCGCCTGCCAGTTGAAAATATTAAAAGTTGGTCCAGCGTGAATTGTATATCTGAGCTAATGTCAGATATACTAGTGCTGATAATAATAATGATGATGATGATAATGCTGGTGCTGCCTGTAATTTTACAACGGGTGATTTATTAGACCATACTTTATGTTTACCATTCGCACATTGGTTAAGGACTCTACATTGGTGGAGTTTAAAGTTCAGAATTACAGAACTGGGGATAAGTATGGTGGAAATTGACCGGGGGGCAGGGTTGTTATCAAAAAAGGGTGTATTTTGCATGCTTGGTGGACCTGGGGGTTTCCACATAGGCAAGCTGAGGGTCTCGACTGACATACCATCAAAGCATCCATTGTAGCAAGTAGTCTGAAACTTAACACATACGGACCTGACTTAAGCTGCTGGGACCATTTGAACACCCGAGTCTAAGAGGCACTCCTTTCCCTAATGGTCCCTCGATAACATTTAGATGCAGTGTTCCTGCGTAAAATGCAAAATAATTGCTGGTAAAGAATTAATGGTTATGCTTGCAAAGTATAAGAGGAGCTGTTTTCTAAATCACCAGTGTTGCAACACAATGTAGAAGTTCATGCAAGTTCGGTCTGTCTGTCTGTCTGTCTGTCTCTCTTTCATTGTCTCATTCTTCCACCCCCGTTTTGGAAAGCAAAAAAGCCAGCCTGTCCAAATATTTACTGCATAAATTTCTGAAACATTTCCTCCCCGTTTCTGTTTTCTGACTTATCATTTTATCTTGTTTTCATTTACCCCCATTTTTTTCCCTTGTTGTGATCATCAGACTCCCACATCATAGCATTTGTTCCATATTTTATTCGGAAATTAAATGTTGTTCCCAAAGAGGCTTCCCAGAAATACGTTGAGCTCCTGTAATGTTTATTTTCCTGATAAAACCTGCCTTTGTTCCCTTGACCCTTTCCATACCAGAGTGGATGGATTTTTTAAATATCAAGAGGACTTGAATCGTGGTTCTTCAACTGGTGGGTCAAGACTCCCAATGTGCCTTGACCTCAGCTGGATCACACCAGTGGCACCACCACAATCTCCCTTTTTCATGTGCTTGATTTTCTTCCGAAATAGCATAAAAGGCAGAGATAAATGGGGGTCAGATAGGAACGTTGACAGAGTCCCTTTATTTATAGCAGATGCAAAATACTTTGTGAAGTCTCATGGTCTCATCCATGCAGAACAAGGTGCACTTTCCAAAATGCCCTCTTCTCTATAACTACAAAAACACAGGAGACCTGCCCTCTTTTTGTACAGTGGTACCTCGGGTTAAGAACTTAATTTGTTCTGGAGGTCCGTTCTTAACCTGAAACTCTTCTTAACCTGAGGTACCACTTTAGCTAATGGGGCCTCCCGCTGCCACTGCGCCACCGCCGCACGATTTCTGTCCTCATCCTGAAGCAAAGTTCTTAACCCAAGGTACTATTTCCGGGTTAGCAGAATCTGTAACCTGAAGCGTCTGTAACCCGAGGTACCACTGTTTATGGTCATCCTTGAAGACAGGAGGAGAAATGGGATCAGAAAAAGTAAATTCCAAGAGGTTCTAATATTGTAGCTCAGGATTGAACGTGGGTCCTGGGTCTAACCAAGCTAGGAGACTCTGGACCAAATTGCCAATAAAACAAGCAGTTCAAATAAATCTGCTGGTTTTCGATTTTGAAATTCATATGTTTCCTCAATACGAGAGCGTGCTAGCTGGTTGGTATTACAAGTATAGCATATTGGTTTGTGGCTGAATTGAGACGTTGCATGATGGAGGAGCATGATTAAAACGCTTTGGCTGTGCAGCCACACGATTTAAAGGCCTCTTTGGTCTAATCAAAGGTCTGGGTAGACCAGCACCTTGTTTTGTCCAGTAGTCAAGCAGATGCACCTGGGAAGATGTTAACAGAACATGAAGACAGGAGACCTCTCCTGTAATTTTTGCCCAGCGACTTGTATTCAGAGGTGTGCTTCCAGTCCTGGTGGCAGATTATACTCATTATGACTAGTAGCCACTGATAGCTTCCTTCCTACATGAAATGGTCTAAGGTAAAGGTAAAGGGACCCCTAACCATTAGGTCCAATCATAGCCGACTCTGGGGTTGCGGCGCTCATCTCGCTTTACTGGCCGAGGGAGCTTCCGGGTCATGTGGCCAGCATGACTAAGCCGCTTCTGGAGAACCAGAGCAGCGCACGGAAACGCTGTTTACCTTCCCACCGGAGCGGTACCTATTTATCTACTTTCACTTTGACGTGCTTTCAAACTGCTAGGTTGGCAGGAGCAGGGACCAACAGGAGCTCACCCCGTGGCGGGGATTCGAACCGCCAACCTTCTGATCGGCAAGCCCTAGGCTTTGTGGTTTAACCCACAGTGCCACCCACGTCCCTGCTATGTCACCACCGTGAAATGGTCTAACCCCACTCTGAAATGGTCTAACCCCACCTTTAAAGCAGCATCAGGTAGCTGCCACCACCGTATCTTCCAGCAAATTCCATAACTAGTTTTACTATCCGCTGTGTTAAGAAGTGCTTCCTGTTGCTGGACCCACCACTGAGCTTCATCTGACCCCAGATTCTTGTATTAATAAGAGAAGGGAGCGGCCTCTCTATTTCTCCACTTAAATTTCTCTCTTAAATTTCCTTTCCCCTCCTCCCAAACATTCTAACCTTTCCCAACAGGGGCGTTGTTTCGGTTTCTTTTTATGCTGCAGGATTACCGTATTTTTCCGGGTATAAGTCGCCCCTGTGTATAAGACGTCCCCTATTTTGGGGGACTCCCAATTAAGGAAATGGAGGGAAATCACCCAGAGTTGTTGAGCTTTCTTTGGGGGGGGGATTGCCGACAAACACTCACCACCTGACAGCCACTGACAATCGCACACATGGCCAAAGACACCAGTTGTCCGCCGCAAGCAGCCGAAAATTGCCTGCCCAATTGCCGCAGCAGCAGCCGATCGCCTTGCCGCAGCCAACAATCACCCGTCCAAACACTGCTGACAATCTTCTGCTTGCGGCTGCCACCAATTGCCTGTCTGTATATAAGACAACCCCCAATTTTAAACCTTTATTTTTAATTTTAAAAATCTCGTCTTATACACCAAAAAGTACAGTATATCTGTTATGGGATAAGAGGGAGCTTTCTGTTCGGTTCTTTCTCTTCTTGTAGTGCGACATTAAGGAAAAGCCACTCATGCTGCAATCCCATGGATTTGCAAGTTAGGAGCCTATTAAGATGCTTTATAGAATGACAGAATTGTAGAGTTGGAAGGGACCACAAGGGTCATGTAGTCCAGGAATCTGCAGGAATGCAGGAATCTTTTGCTCAACGTCGAACCCACGACCTGGAGATGAAGAGTCTCATTCTCTACCAATTGAGTCCTCTCGGTTCTACGTAGAGAAGTCAGCCGATTGGTCCATCTGATTTAATATAGCTTGCTGACAGAAGCTCTCCCAAGATTTGGGACAGTTGTTCCCAGCCCTGCCTGCAGATGCCAGGAATTGAACCTTGGAGCTTTTTGCACACAGAACATGTGAGATGCTGCCCTTTCCCAAAGATCAAAGTGGTCCTTACACCTAGAATCTGGCTTTAGCAAGCATCCAAAACCTGAGGCAAATACTAAAGGACTCTTCAAGCCATCTGTCTCATGGGTTTGTGCATGTGCTAGAATTTAGTATACACCACCGCCTGTGTACATGGTGCCAGTCCAAGAACAGATATGGCATAGGCAAACTCAGCCCTCCATATGTTTTTAGGACTACAACTCCCATCATCCCTGACCACTGGTCCTGTTAGCCCAGGAATGATGGGTGTTGTAGTCCCAAAACATCTGGAGGGCCAAGTTTGCCTATGCCTGGATATAGAGGAAGGCAGAATGATAGGCAGGGTAAGAATGTAATTATTTTGATTGCACATACTTGGACATAGTTATAATAAAAGGTAGGGCAGATGTTGCAGAACTACAACTTCCATCAGCCATAGCAAGCAGGGATGAGGGAGTTGTGGTTCAGAAATATCTGGAGGTCCAGCTTTTTCGTTGCTTGCTGTTTTTGCGCTTGTTCATGTCGCTCTTACGCTTTCTTTTTTCTTTAAATTTCCCATGAAACCTATTTCCCCCCCCGACAGTCTGCTGTTTGTATTTCTACTTTCATTGACCCAGGAAACGGACATGCCATTCCTATACCGACCCCCCCCCCTAATTTTCCTGCAGTGTCTTATTTTGCCTAATTTATGTTGTATGCCAATGGGCTGGAATTGCCCTCTGTTTTTGTTTCGCTGGGGTGACTAGTAGATTTTAGGCACTCTCAGACTAACAACAGGCTCTTGAAACAACAAAAGCAAGGCAAAGTGCTTAATCGAGATACTTAATCAACATTGGGTTTATGTGTCATTCTGTTATGCGCTTTGTTTTCCAACCTTCGTGCTCGACTCCTGCGGGTTGCCAGCCTACCACTGAATGGAATGTGGCCTTATCCTTCAGTGCTCAGAAGAGAGCACCTCTTGATTAGAAAAACAGATGATTGCGCACTTCAGAGAATGAATATAAATGATATTTTCTTGGCCAGAATATATCCGCCGAAGAGACGGAAACCGCCTCTTTCTCCTTAGATGCTATTTCTTTGCAGTAATCAAATAAATTCAGGCAGGAGGATTTGGCAGGGAGTCTTGGTACCATTTTTGCTGGTGCACCTATCACTTGTGTTACATATAGGAAGAACACTGAAAATGGTACCTATCCTAGGGAGTTGTTCACCTCCCTACCACTGCATGGATGGCAGATATTCTGTACTATAGCCGTTATCAAGCTGGTGTCCTCCTTATGCTTGGGACAACTCCCATCAGCTCCAGCCATGAGCATGTTAGCCGGGGTTGATGGGAGCTGGATAGCTCAGTTGCTTAGAGCATGGTCATTTGAACCAACCTTTCAAAATCCATCCCGATTTACAGTGGTACCTCAGGTTACATACGCTTCAGGTTACATACGCTTCAGGTTACAGACTCCACTAACCCAGAAATAATGCTTCAGGTTAAGAACTTTGCTTCAGGATGAGAACAGAAATCGTGCTTCTGCGGCGCAGCAGCAGCAGGAGGCCCCATTAGCTAAAGTGGTGCTTCAGGTTAAGAACAGTTTCAGGTTAAGAACGGACCTCCGGAACGAATTAAGTACTTAACCTGAGGTCCCACTGTATATTCTGTCTCCCCTCTTTAATAAAAAAATATCCTAATTTGCAAAAAGGAGGAAATCTAATTTGCAGAGCTTCTATCATGCTCAGTTGCTTGATGGCAAGGTTGCAGGTTTGATCCCTGTATGGGACAGCTGCCTGTTCCTGCATTGCAGAGGGTTGGACTAGATGATCCTCAGGGTCCCTTCAAACCCGACAATTATACCATTCTATGATTCTGTTAAAAAAAAACATCTGGAGCATACTAGGTTGGGCAAGGCTGCTGTAACAAGTAGCTGTTCCCCTGCTCTAAACCACGCAGGCAAGGACCCAGAATGCCTGCCTTTCACACAAGAAGAAATGTAGGCTTAAAATTTGAATTCTCCCTGCAGGGAAACTGTGGCTTTTCTTGTTTTTGCTTTTTTATGGCATTCCCAGGGCAAGACTTAACATGTATACCATTTCCAAGGAAGGTCTCCTCATGCTGTACGGAGGACGATCTTATCCTCCCGAAACAGGTTTTTGAAGTGTTGAGCATTTGACTTTTGATTTCTGGGGCTCTTCCCAGAGGCTTCCATTTGTGATGGATTCGTTCCCTTGTGGAGAGGTCGGGGCCTTGCACTGTAGATTAAGAAAGGGTTCTTGAGGATAGTCCTGCGTGACAAATCTAATCCAGTTTCACTGCTGCCGTTCCCCTACCTCAAGGGGGAACCTTAAGAATTCATAAGCGCCACTTACTCCTTGCGTGAAGACCAGCAATCACTTTGCAATATAAAATTAATTCATTCTGCCTTGTTGTTTCCAACCCCTGCCCTCTTCTCTCATAGCCCAGTCACTGAAGGAGTTTGCCCGGTTATTGATTGCGGTAGAAGAAGAGAGAAGACGCCTGGTAAGTCTGTTCCTTCAGTGTTTTTCTTCTCCTGGAAAAGCTCCTGTTTTTCATTCATGTTTATGGAAATCTCAGCACGCAAGAATCTGGGTGGTTGTTGTTGTTGTTGTTTTCACTGCTTCCTGACAAACCCCAGATGAAGGCATTATTGGGAGTTCTGCACATTTTGCAACGTTGACCTTAGCATGCCTTCTACCATAGTGGGTGCCCTTGAATGCCAAAGTGTGGTCTGTTCATCCCAGATGCATACAGGAGATGGTTGTTGAGCTGTTGTTTAGGACATGGTCCGTAACGCAACAAACTTGCAAAAGCAAGCAGGCCTAGGTTTGGTTTGAGCCTGGACAGAACATCACTCGCTTCCTCTGGGGAAGGCAGGGTTAGAAATCCACACAATAAAATATTGAACTGAAGAAAACTTGCTTACAACAGATGCGGCCACTTCATTAATATTCTACTAGAGTATGAAGGTATCTGGAAAGGTAGGCTTTGGGGAAAGTTGCGCCCTAAACACTAAATACAAAATGAAACAAAATGTACATTTCAAGACTTAAATTCAAGTTCTCTTTCAAATTCCAGACTTTTAGATTACTTTCCTTTTCTGAAATGATGCTCAGCTGCAGCTTCGGGTGCAGAACTATGTAGCTGCTTGTCTTCTTACAAAATGGCTCAGTTGGTTAGCACCTGGAGCAGATAAGGCCAAGGTTGCAGGTTTGATCCCCGTATGGGACAGCTGCATATTCCTGCATTGCAAGGGATTGGACTAGATGAACCTCAGGGCCCCTTCCAACTCTACAGTTCTATGATTCTGAGATTCTTCCTCCTGGTGCTAGTGCCACTGCCTGCACCGGGAATTTGTGTGCCTAGTGTCCCGTCTTCAGACCACATACATTTGATCCTGTTTTCTAGACTTCAACCATAAGTGTGCATCCTTGCTGAAGATTACTTCTGGGAAAGGGAATGGGTGACAGGTGATGTGCCAGATTCTCAACCTAACTTTTCCAAGCGGCTTCCTAATCAGTCTCTTAATCTTAAGCCAAGAAAAAGTATTCTCTATAAGATCAAATAACAATATACGAATCAAGACTTTGAGATTAGACCACTGAAGAAGCTCGGAAAACTATCTTGGGAGTGTGCTACCTGCAAGCCCCAGTAAAAGGGCCCCAGTGGTGGTGAACAGCGGCCTCTTGATTACTTGGACTGCCAGGGCGAAACAGGTGCAAAACATTGGCACCCTGTCTACAACTTCCTTAACATCTATCTACAATTCCACTAGCATCTCTCGGTATTGTGAATAACACCGAACTTACCTTTTGTTGGTATCTTCATGAACTTATCTAAAAGACTGAGTTAAGCATTTGAAAAATCTATTGAAACCAGACATTATAAGTTCATCTTAGGTTGGGTAGGTTCAGTATCAGCGACAGTGACTGACAACTCTTGAGGCTTTCAGGTAGGGATTTATCCCAGCGCTTATGTGAGGATACTGGGGATTGAATCTGGAACCTTTGGCATGCAAAGCACTTGCTCTAATACTCAGTTTCAGCTCTTCCCTAGTGAACCACATCTCTTTCAGCTGCTGCCGCCACCACTGTCATCATATTCTTCTGTTGGGTTGTCAGCGGAGGGACATTTTATTTATCACACTTTTATCCCACTCTTCCCCCAAAGTGCTGATGGCAGCATGCCAAATTCTCCTTCTGCCACCCAGCTTTATTCTTGAAATAGCAGCTGAACCAAGCTCTTAGTGGTTCAGACTAGCATCCTTCCATAGGGCAGATTTGGCCCAAGGGCCTCCAGTTGCTAACTTGACATGTATGCATCATAGCTAAAAGGTAAAGGTAAAGGACCCCTAGACAGTTAAGTCTAGTCAAAGGTGACTGTGTGGTTGTGGCACTCATCTCGCTTTTAGGCAGAGGGAGCTGGCGTTTGTCCACAGACAGCTTTCCGGGTCATGTGGCCAGCATGACTAAACCACTTCTGGTGCAACGGAACACTGTGACGGAAACCGGAGTGCACGGAAACGCTGTTTACCTTTCTGCCACAGCGGTACTTGCACTGGAATGCTTTCGAACTGCTAGGTTGGCAGGAGCTGGGACTGAGCAACAGGAACTCACTGCATTGTGGGGATTCGAACCGCCGACCTTCAGATTTGCAAGCTCAAGAGGCTCAGTGGTTTAGACCACAGCACCACCCATGTCCCTATGCATCATAACTAGTTGTGTGATAAAGGTTTCTTTTGTTCAAGCAGCCCACTTATAGTACTAAAACCTGGCAGGCGCTGGTCACCATTCCTCTGTTGCTTCTGAAGTCTATTACAAGCTAAAGTTTAACAGGAAAGCTTTCAAACAAGGGAGTAATTATTTTCAAAGTCCAGGAAGAACATTAAAGTCTGCAAGCTATATACATATATAGTGAACTATCAGACTCCTTAAATATCCAGCATTCTTTCAGCTCATAGTTTTCCTTTTACGGTAATGGCATTGAGACGTGAAATTTTAAATGGGGAATCTATTAACCTTAGCGAGGTGCTTGCGGTGACCTTTTAAGTGAGAGCACATTTTAACTTTGACTTGTATGAAGAAAATATAATAAAAAGTCTTATCTCCAATATAAAGCCATCGGAACACCAAAGCAAAAGTTCAGATCGTCCTCTCCGCCCACCCCCCAACTTCTTTGCCAAGGATGCTTGTTAGCTTGCAGGGAAGGAAAAATGCAAACTACGCTTCTTGCGATGGTGGTCACTGTTAGCTCAGCATTCTCCTGCGAAATCCAGGATGTATTCTCACAATTCGCCCACTTTTTATGCTTCAATCCTGTGAGCCAGGTTGGACTGCAAGTCCAAAAGTTACCTGGTAAGCTTTGTGAGAATTGGAAATCGCATCTCTGTACCCTGACACCCTAACAACTGTTCAACGTTGGCTCTCTGTTGTATGTGTCAGAGATGTATAATGAATTTAGGTCTGGATACAATTCTTCAGGGACGCGGGTGGTGCTGTGGGTTAAACCACAGAGCCTAGGACTTGCTGATCAGAAGGTCGGTGGTTCGAATCCCCGCGACAGGGTGAGCTCCCATTGCTCAGTCCCAGCTCCTGCCAAGCTAGCAGTTCGAAAGCACGTCAAAGTGCAAGTAGATAAATAGGTACTGCTCCGGTGGGAAGGTAAACGGCATTTCCGTACGCTGTTCTGGTTTGTCAGGGGTCCCTTTACCTTTACCTTACAATTCTTCAACGCCATGCAAGCAGTCATTTGACTTAAAAACAGTGGTTCTCCCAATATCTGTTGCCCGCGGCTAATGGGACAAAAGATCTGGAGAGCAGCAGGGTGGTAAAAGTGGATCCAAGTTGTTTTCAATATTCGCTGCATGTTCAGATAGGCCTCGTTTTAAAAACTGGGAAGCCTTCAAACATGCGGCTCTCTCCCTTCTGTCTGAAACGGCAAAGGACTGCGCCATGTGGTTTGGGGGCATGCTAAATAGCTGTAGACAGCAGATCATGGTACCATCCTTGGATATATTAGGGTTTGTTTTTCAGTTTTCATATACAAGTACAGGGGCATGCTGGGTGCCTCTAATTTGTGTATAAGAGTTGGTGTCTTGCGTGAAACATTGCCATGCGAGCCACCTTAATGCTCTCTTGGAAAAGTGGATGGATGTTTTTGCCGGCAGAGCGGACTGCTATTGTAGCATTAGATTTAGATGAGTAATTTTTGTGCGCATTCAGGAGAGCACTCGTGATAGATGGAGATGCCTCTTTAATGCTCCCATCGTAGTCATTCACAGCCAGAAATAAAGAATACCTCACAGTCCGTTTTTTACTAGCCAATGAAAAATGGCTTTCGAAACAAACTCGGGTGCCCAGGAGTTTTTGTCTAGAACACTGCAGAGTAGGAGAAGAGAGAACCATGTATCTTTTTATATTTCTGAAACCGAGAGCTGCACAAAACACTGTTGTTCTTACTTACAGAAGATTAATAGAGCTGGAGCTGCCACACTTCACTTTTCTTCACTATCTGTAGAGTTTCGTTTTCCTTCTTTTTAAGGCAACACGGTTTCTGGTGCTGCTGTGTCCCTGCCTATCTGATGATCCTGTTCCCCTGCTTGGTCTGGCGATCCTCTGTATAGATTTCAAGGCTCTTCTTGAAGATGCACAAAGTAATTTATCTTGGAGAGCAGCTTATAAATAGTTCTTCCTTTTTTCTCTCATCAGCCTTCCATTTATCTGAAGCTCAAGGAAGATGAAAAGCATTAAGATGAGGGTGGGGAAGGCCAGAATAAGCCCTTGGGGACATATCTACATATATATAGATGGATTGAATCAAGATTGTTTAATAGTCATTCTCTTTCTCTAGAGAACTCTTAAATGTTGGTGGAGAGGGAAGACTTCTTAGCATCCTCTCCAAACTACTGTTGCCATAATTCCGCAGAAAGGTGGGTTATAAACATTTTAAATTAAAAACAAACGGACACCAATTTGGGAAGTAGCTAGCAGGGCAGCAGAACAGAGGCAGGCAGGAAAATGAACCCCAGTTTCTTTGCCATGGCCAGGCCTGCTGTCCAGAGGTTTTATTCTCTTCTCTCCATCTCTACCTCACTCTGACTTATGACAGAAGTCACTAGTTCATGCATTTTGTAGCAAGCCCGTATTCCTCCCTTCAGTTACCATATTTTTCCGTGTATAAGACAATGCTTTTTGCTTAAAAAAATTAGGCAAAAATTGGGCGTCGTCTTATACACGGATAGTGAATGCAGAGAGGGGACATGCGATTAATGGCAGCAGCAAGCAGAAGATTGGGCGGGTGACTGGTGGCTGCGGCAAGGCCTGCTGGCAATTGGCAGCAGCTGCGGCAATTGGGCAGGTGATTGGCAGCTGTGGTGAGACGAGTAGGCGATTGGCGGCTACGGCAAGTGGGCGGGTGGGCTGTTGGTGGTAGTGAGCGGGCAGACAATTGGCGGCTGCGGCGAGATGTGCGATTGGCAGTGGCTGTGGCAAGCGATCAGCAGTGGCAGGCAGGCGGGTGAGCGATTGGCGGAAGTGACCTCCTGTACCCCCCAAAAAAGCTAAAAAACTTAATTTCTTAATTTTGGGTTAAAAGAATAGGGGTCGTCTTATACATGGGGGTATCTTACAAATGGAAAAATACGGTACTTGAATTACATTTCTAAACTCACCTGTCAAGGTGGCAAAGGATGGAAAACAACCTCAGAATTAGTTACGTAGAACAAATGAGGCGGGAGCAAATGTGATCTTAAAAGCAGCAGGACTCAGTCCATCCTTAATCAAAGCTTTGATGTGCTTGGTGGAAGAAAACTGGAGTAGGAGCTGATACAAAGCTCTCTAGGAAGTGCATTCCATTATATGGCCGTCATAACTGCTTAGATCTTGACTATCTAAAGCCTTGGTGAGTTTACTCCGCTATTAAGGTTGTTTCTAGATGGGTATTATCCTCAGGTTGATGTCCCAGAAAGGAGAAAGCACACTGTACACATTTGCAAAGATAGTGTCCTTGCCAGGCTGCAATAGAGGAATTTCCTTCTTTCCTTTCCTCCCGTACTCAGAAGCTTAGGCTATGCATGTTGCACCTGGAGCAAGGCTTTCTAGTGCAGTGTTTCCCAACCACTGTTCCGCGGCACACTAGTGTGCCGCGAGATGTTGCCTGGTGTGCCGCGGGAAAAATTAAAAAATTCGAAAGATAGCTTCATATCCGGAGAGGCGGCCTTCAGGCGAGTTTTAATTTTAATTTTCCTTCTCCCACTTAATGCCCCACGCTCGCCCGAGCAGCTTGCAGTCCTCAGTAACCACGGCGACCCGAGGGAAGGGAGGGAACAGGGAAGTCGAGGGCGGCGGCGAGCCGCGATGACGTCAGTGGGCCGCGCCGCCTCGCCCTGGCACGGTGTGAGAGCCCCGGCTAGTGGCGCGAGCTTCGGAATAAGTGGGATCCGCGTGCGCGAGACCGAAATCGCGGGTAAGGAGCTCAGCCCTGGGCAGGAGGAAGCGGGGCCGCGCGTGCGGGCCACATCCCCACAGAGAGCGAGCCTCCCCCGGCCCACCACTCCAGGCAGGTCCACTCGCATGAGGGGGCGGCGATGGCGACGGCCAGCAGCTTGCCTGCAATGCCATCCCTCGAGCAGGCGAGGAGCCCGGAGGCTACCAGATGCGAGTCCTCTTTCCCACCCTGCTCGGGAGTCCAGAGCACTTGGTCGCATTCAGGATCTAGAGTGGGGAAGCGGGGCTTGTGTCTGGGCTGGACACATTGGGCTGCCTGTGCCGCTCGACCTGCAGGGAGAAATCAGGGTGGGAGTCATGACCGTGAGGCAGGGCTGCCAAGTGTGGCAGAAGAGGACACGGCCGCCGCACCTGTCCTTAGGTAGGAGCTTCTTCCGTGTCGACCTGCTGCCCTAAAGTCTTGGCTTTTTGGCGGTTGGCACAGAAGGAAGGCAAGGGGGAGGGGAAAAAATTGAAACTTACACTTTCGTGCGTCCCTCCCGGCGTGACGCTGCGCGCTGACGTCACGGGGCTGTAATGGTGGTGTGCCTCGAGATTTTTTTCATGAAACAAGTGTGCCTTTGCCCAAAAAAGGTTGGGAAACACTGTTCTAGTGCAAAAGCCTGAACTGCCCAGAGATCACTGTGGGACTGTTTTGTTTTATTTATGGGATTTTTAATCTACTGTTCGCATTGAGGCCCTGAGTGGTTTCTGAACAATACAAAAAATAAATAAATACAGGTTGTGCAAAAAAGTGCAAATTAAAATCGAGTGCGGTTTCAATTCGAAACCAGGTGCCATAGATAGGATTGGACGCTAGGTGTGCCATATCTCCTGCTCTGCCCAGTATGTGGTGAGCATTAGAACAGACCTCCTCAATCTCAGCCCTCCACATGTTTTTGGCCTACAACTCCCATGATCCCTAGCTAGCAGGACCATTGGTCAAGGATGATGGGAATTGTAGTTTCAAAACATCTGGAGGGCTGAGGTTGAGGAAGCCTGCATTAGAACATTAAAACAGCAGATCTGCCCTCAAGATCTGCGCAGCTAAATCTGTGTAGTGTTTGCTGGATGGGAGCAAGCAGTGCTTTTTTCTGGGGGGACGCAGGGGTATGCATATCCCTAAACATTTTGTGAATCTAATGGGAGAAAAAACTAAATTCTTCTCTAGCACGGTGAATCGGCAGTTCCACTGAATAGTAGAGCGAATTGTCAGTTCCATTGCTATCCCCAAAATGGTTTTTCTTGAGTCAAAATGAGAGTACCCCTAAATATTTCTATTTAAAAAAAGCACTGGGAGCAAGTGTGCTCAGTTTTAAGGTGCTTTCATATGAGGGCTTAATGTTGGGTAAAGGTAAAGGTAAAGGGACCCCTGACCATTAGGTCCAGTCGTGGACGACTCTGGGGTTGCAGTGCTCATCTCGCTTTATTGGCTGAGGGAGCCGGCGTACAGCTTCCGAGTCATGTGGCCAGCATGACTAAGCCGCTTCTGGCGAACCAGAGCAGCGCACGGAAACGCCGTTTACCTTCCCGCTGCAGCGGTACCTATTTATCTTCTTGCACTTCATGCTTTCGAACTGCTAGGTTGGCAGGAGCAGGGACCGAGCAACGGGAGCTCACCCCGTCGCGGGCATTTGAACCACCGACCTTCTGATCGGCAAGCCCTAGGCTCTATCCATTGAGTTGTTGGCAGTAAGGTGTTACCTAAAAAAAAAGAAAAGGATTTTTCCTGGAAAGGGCAAGTCTAGATTAAATGGGTAAGGGTACCGTAGGTGGGTGGAGGAGAATACAGCCTGGCCTTTTGATGCCATTGCAGGGGGTTGGAATGAGATGACCCTTAGGGTCCCTTCCAACTCTCCAATTCTATGAGGACACTACAAAAAAAGAAAGAAAGAAATCCTGCATGCATGAAGAATATCTATCTCATCACAGTAAACGCCTGTTTGGAAGCATCCACAATGGACCCCAGCTAAATAGGAAAGCACATCCTTGCAGACTTTCCCAGTCCTACCGGGAGATGCCAGGAATTGACTCTGGTACCTTCTGCATGGGAAGGAGATGGTCTCCTGCAGAACAATGGACCTTCCCTACATGAAGGTGATGACTGATTTCATGCAGCTCTGGGTAATATAGCCAAATAGTGGCATGTATGTTGAGCAGTGAACTGACCCTCATCCCCTTTCTAGTTGGGTAGGGTGGAATTTAGAGAACATCTGTGTTGCCACGTTCTATGAGCTTCCATGCTTCCTTTGTTTCTGTTTATTGCGTTTCATGATTAGCAGCAGGCTAAAGAGATCTGATAGCCAATTTCATGTGTTCTTAATCCAAGAGATTGAAATCCAGATCAGAGCTGCTGTTGACTCGATGGGAACAAGAATAGGCTTTGTTTGAGGCACCCTTTGGGGAGCTGTTGGGTTTTTTCCTTCTCTTCTCCCTGGTGCTTGTGCAGGAATTGACTGGCTTATCCTGGGGTCATGATAGAAAGTGAACCAGGTATGCTAGTGTCATACGATATGCTTAAGTGTTTGGCTGCTCTTTCTCCGAGAGCAAAGTGCTCTAAAACTGTTCCCGTCTAAGAAGCTTTTATTTTTAACCACTGTTTTAACAGTGACACGAAACATTCCATTCCAAGCTGAACTGCGAGTTCCGTTTCAGGATGAAGATTATTGGAGCCAGAAATGCACAGATCATGGGAACTTGGGGGGTTGGTCACACGTAGTGGTGCTGTGCTTTGGTTTCAAGACTCGGGAGGTTTCTGCGTCCAATTCAGAGCAAACGAACAACCAGGAGGAGC
Organism: Podarcis liolepis; assembly: GCF_965112155.1. Taxonomy (NCBI): domain Eukaryota; kingdom Metazoa; phylum Chordata; class Lepidosauria; order Squamata; family Lacertidae; genus Podarcis; species Podarcis liolepis. The sequence goes on along the minus strand of NC_139558.1, from coordinate 87,495,393 downwards.
TTTCTAGCAAAACAAGCTTCCCTCTCCCTTCCCTTTGTGTACGTCAAGAGAGTATGTGGTTTTCACAGGCATGTAGACAGGGCAAATCAGGAAGGAGAGTGTGCCTCCTCCACAAGAGGACCGGAGGTTGGCAACACGAGAACAGGGCCTTTTCTGCAGTGGCTCCCTGTCTGTGGAATGCTTTCCCCAGAGAAGTTCGGCTGGCACCTTCATTATACACCTTTAGGCGCCAGGCAAATATGTTACTCTTCAACCAGGCCTTGGGCTGATTGACATCTTACACCCCTTTTAAGTGTGTTTGTTGTAGGAGGGGGAGTTATTTGTTTGTGTTCCCCTCTTCATTTTTTAGCATGTATTTTGTGTTTTTATATACTATATTTTTATGCTGTGAACAGCCCTGAGATCTCTGGTTGAAGTGTGGTATACAAATTTAATAAATAAAATAAAATAAAATAAATGTTTTGCCAGGGCATCTGAAGTGCCAGCTATTTCCACTGCCTTTCCCCCTACACCGCAATTAATAACTTGGGCCTCCTCAGTGGCGTAGCGTGGGTTGTCAGCACCCAGGGCAAGGCAAGTAATTTGCGCCCCCTAACCCGTGGATTTGCGCCCCCTAATCCGTGGATTTGCGCCCCCTAACCCGTGGATTTGCGCCCCCTAACCCTAACCCCCAGATGTTGCGCCCGGTGCGGCCGGCCCCCCCTGCACCCCCCACGCTACGCCACTGGGCCTCCTTATGGCTAGCATAGCGGGAGGCAAATGCAGTAGTGGGGAACACCTGGAATGTTGAGCCAGGCAGGGTCCCGTTCAAACCCTTGTTTCTTTAGGTAAAGGTAAAGGGACCCCTGACCATTAGGTCCAGTCGTGGACGACTCTGGGATTGCGACGCTCATCTTGCTTTATTGGGCAAGGGAGCCGGCGTATAGCTTCTGGGTCATGTGGCCAGCATGACTAAGCCGCTTCTGGCGAACCAGAGCAGCACACGGAAACGCCATTTACCTTCCCACATTGCATTTTGACGTGCTTTCAAACTGCTAGGTTGGCAGGAGCAGGGACTGAGCAACAGGAGCTCACCCCATCATGGGGATTCGAACCGCCGACCTTCTGATCGACAAGTCCTAGACTCTGTGGTTTAACCCACAGCGCCACCCACGCCCCTATAAAACTTTTGCCATGACTTGGATTCGAACCGAGGTTGCTGCGGCCACAACACAGAGTACTAACCACTATATGAATTTGAACACCTCAAATACCCCCTTGTGATGTCTAACATATTCTTGAGGTTGTGGAAGGCCCCAGATTTAAATTAACACAGATTGTGTAGTGTTGCTGTGCCCTTCCACCATTTGTTTTCTGTTTTTCCTCTGTCGGCATTACCTTGATTTTCAGCCCTATCACTCAAGAAGCTTTTGATGTAGATCTCTTGTATTTTTGCCAACTCCCGTGTAGGTTTAAAAAAAGCCCCCTCTGTCTCCTTTGTTTCTGACCACTGAGATGCTATGATTTAATCCAACCCGTTACAAAGAGAGCACAACAGAACACAACCACCCAGGAAACTTTGATCTTCAGTCTGAAATGTGTGCTTTCGTTTTGCTGCGTGGAACCCCTCACAACCCTCTGCCGGCAAAGATATTGCAAATCGGGTCTTCCCTTAAAGAGGGCATGTATTGTGATGAGACCTGGAAAACCGACACCCTGTGTTGTGGGTGGGTACATTTGGACGGCCACAACACCCGATTGGTAGGTTCCTCGAAGCTGGGTGCAATCTGGCCAATGGGACGCAGTCCAAACGGTTCGAGGGACCTATTTATGCCCAGGCACGTGACCCAGAGCTTCCTCTTTTGGCACATGCATTCGGAACACCCGCCCACCTCTCCCTACTTTTAGGGCTTTGCGCTTGACCTTGCTATGTCGTCGTGTGTCATCTGTCGTTGGGACAGGGGCACGGCAGGAATTTTCCCCACTTGGCTGATTGGCTGTTTCCATTTGGGTTTTGTCTGCCGCGTAGCAAATCGTCACAACTTGTAAGGTTGCGGATAGGCACTGGTTCAGGTGATAGGGATGGGAGAACGCTCTCGCCATCCCTGTGTGAAGGGTATTCTGTTAAAGGAATCCAGGGACTCGGTGGTTTGGTCAACCCCTGAGAGGGGATTGTGCCCGTGCCTGAGTCCAGGGGGGCATTTGGGTGGCAGAGTTAGCCCGTTCCTGGCTTTCTGCTTATCCAGGTGTTCACCTTTGGCTGACCTATGCTGTTGCCCTGGGTCAGCGCTACCTGCATGGCAGAGAGCTAGTCGAACCAGAGCCTATGCAACCAGTCACTTTCTGTAATCAATAAAGTTGTGGCCTAAATTCTGCCAAAAACCAAAAACAAAATTTGAGCCATGTGTGAATTTATTGGGGGGGGGGTCTGGGTCTGAACACTCAAATAGCATTGATTGTAGGGCATAATGCCCTTCAGGGTTTTACTATTTCCACTTCACTTAATAAAACCTTTCGCTGAGGTGGCAGAACACAACACAGCTTGCATAGCTTTCAAAACTGCCATGAAATTATTATTATTTTTTTTAAAAAAAAGGTGCACTACACAGCTTGGTGCGCTCTCTCTCTCTCTCTCTCTCTCTCTCTCTCTTGAAACACATCCTCTGTGGGAACGAGATAGATAATATTACCAGGCTGGGTTCAGCCAAAGTGCAAACTGATTGTAGCATGGGATTTCAAACGGCAAAGCCACTTGCCTTTTCTCATTTATGAAAGCAATCCGTTTCTCGTCCTTTCCCTCGAAGCTGTCTTCTGAAACGATGAGCGCGTCACCCCCTGTCGGGAACAGGGCACTTAATTTTCCCCAAAATGTAAGAAGTTGGTGTTGTGCTTTCAAGTGCTCGTGTAATTTAGCTTATCTGGGCTTCCTCAAACTCAGCCCCCCAGATGTTTTTGGCCTACAACTCCCATGATCCCTAGCTGGCGGGACCAGTGGTCAGGGATAATGGGAATTGTAGTCTCAAAACATCTGGAGGGCCGAGTTTAAGGAAGCCTGGCTTATTCAATAATGGCTACTAGTCACGATGGCTGCATACTACCGACAGGATCAGAGGCAGATTGCTTCTGAATACATAGGGCAGGCATGGCCAAACTTGGCCCTCCAGATGTTTTGGAACTACAACTCCCATCATCCCTAGCTAACATGACCAGTGGTCAGGGATGATGGGAATTGTAGTCCCAAAACATCTGGAGGGCCAAGTTTGGCCATGCCTGAATAGGGGGAAATAGCGGGAGAGGACTGTTGCTTTTGGGTTTATTTATTTTTCTTTATTTCATAAAATTTATACACTGCTTGATTGTGACAACAGCAACAATTCCCCAAAGCGGTTTACCATAGACAACTTTTTGTTGCTGAACTAAATAGGTTGTGTAGACTGGTCCACCAGGGATGCCTTTGATGTTATTAGATCCTGGAAGGTAAGTCGGAACTGAAGCTCAACCAACTCAGACATCCTTCTCCATGTGCCCTCTCTGAGGGAGGTGTGGCAGGCGGCAACCAGAGAACAGGCCTTTTTAGTGGTGGCTCCCCACTTATGGAACACTCCTAAGGGAGGCCTTCCTGGTACCATCATTGCCTACTTTTAGTGTCAGGCAAAAGCGTTTCTTTTCAGCCAGGATTTTGGCCTTTAACTTGGAGAGTTTTAGATAGCGCTGCCTCCTTTTAGTGCGTAGGATGTGTTAAACCATATTTTATATACATGAATGGTTTTTAGCTTTTATTTTGCTTTGTTTTATGCTGGCTTTCACTAAAGGAAGTCACTTTGATTTTACCTTTTGTAAAAAACAGCTCACCTAAGGTCACCCAGCAAATGCATGCAAAGGTGAGAATCCAATTGAGGATTTCTGATTCGTGACTAAGAAACTGCTAAATGGATCCATTGGCACAAGGATTTCTGTGCTCACTCCTCATTTGCTCTGGAGGGTTGGAATCTTGCTCCTTTTGAAAGAGGGACATTTTTTGGGGGGGGGGTCACCTGTCCGCCTATTTAAATTTTATGAAAAAGATAATGAGGTGTTAGAATGAGCCCATCACTTGACTATAAATGTCTTTTTCTCTTAATGCAAGGATGACTCTGAAGTTCCTTTCAAGTCTCCAGGAAGCACAGACTTACTCCCCCCCCCCCCCAGTCGTGAGAGATTTGGCACCACAGTGCCAGTGGCATCTTCTAGTAGTAGGAGTTTGATAGTTATATACATATTCTGGCAGAGTCAGGCCACCACATGCAAAATTCTAAAGTGTTACAATGTTAGTGTGGGACTTCTGTATTCCCTTAAAAGTGTGTGTGTGTGTGTGTGTGTGTGTGTGTGTGTGTAAAACTATATATATGACACCAGTTTTCTTCTTCCCCTGCTATGAGTGAAGCTGTGGGCAAAATTTAGGGTTGCTAGGGGCCAGGAAAAAATCATTTAGGAGCCAGATACAGTCTTTAAGCAACTGCTTGGCCACCCATTCGTATTACAGTGGTACCTCAGGTTAAGTACTTAATTCATTCTGGAGGTCTGTTCTTAATCTGAAACTGTTCTTAACCTGAAGCACCACTTTAGCTAATGGGGTCTCCTGCTGTCGCTGCGCCTCCAGAGCACAATTTCTGTTCTTGTCCTGAAGCAAAGTTCTTAACCTGAGGTAGTATTTCTGGGTTAGCGGAGTCTGTAACCTGAAGGGTATGTAACCTGAAGCGTATGTACCACTGTACATTTAAAAATAACTGTGCCCCTTTTCTCAGGATGTTTTTATGGCGTGCGTAGTGTGAATCTGTGTTCTGACTCTCCTGAATTGAGGACTGCACAGTAGTCTCTTAAGTTTTAAGGGCTCCCAGGCATGGTACCATTACAAACAGCTACGCTGATTTTGGCTGGGTGCCTGGACATGTTCATTCATGAAAACGATATTTTAAAATACTACTTTCAATTACTTTCTTCCAGCACAACAGTTACGCTTGGATTCTTTCTGTTCTTTCTCCTTAACCCCCCAAACAGCTTTTTCTGTGGGTCAGTGCTGCTCAATGTAGAGGGGCCATGAATACAAAATCATTTCTCTCTTAGCCTGTCTTCAAGCAGAGCTTTGTCCTGATCTTAATGCTGTGGAAATATAGTGCTAAGGTTGGGAGATAAGTTTGTCCTTCCTCCTGGCGTGAAATTTGAATCATCGGATGTCTTCTACAGAGTCTGGACCAGTTATGGATCCAGCCCTTAGGCTGAATACCAATCACACCCTTGGTTTTGCATTCATGCAACCATTGGCTTTTTTTAAACTGAGCCTAGAAATTGGGGGTGGCGTTGCCGTTGCATCTGTAATATCTCATTAAAGCATTTATATTCTATGCGTTAGGTAAAAGAGCTCCCAGAGCAGTTTACAAAAATCAGTGGGAAGACATTGTTGCCTTACCAGGACCAAGATATGTGTAGCTATGGCCATGGTACCTAAAGGTAAGGTGAAGCGGACACAGTCTCCAATCTGTTCTAACAAATGATCATATATTGTGGGCATCCATCTGTCCTTTCAGGGGTGAAATCAGATGGCTGCATTAGCAGCACTGAAATGAGCTCCTTGGGGCGCAAGCATAGGCAGTGTGGTTGGAGGCCCTGGGCTGCCCAGATAACAAGGCCCATCACTTGACCTCACTGATGTGGTCCAAAGGAAAGCAGAGCAATATGTTTCGCACCAGCCTGGCTGCAGGAAGTGCTGGAAAGAGGCACACAAGGCACCATCCAACCATCTTAGGGACTGTGGATTTCTGTAGGGTTTGCTCCTTAGCCTTTTCTTCTCTCAAAGATATCCTGCAAGGCAGCGGAGACTTGGGATCAAAGGTAGGCAACCTACCCCAGAAGAAGCACGACATGTCCCCTACAAGAGGCACTCCTCTTCCCTTAACACCCCATACACCCCTGATAGTATCTGTTGTTGTTGTTGTTGTTGTTGTTGTTTAGTCGTGTCCGACTCTTTGTGACCCCATGGACCAGAGTATGCCAGGCACTCCTGTCTTCCACTGCCTCCCGCAGTTTGGTTAAACTCATGCTGGTAAGCTTCAAGAACACTGTCCAACCATCTCGTCCTCTGTCGTCCCCTTCTCCTTGGGCCCTCCATCTTTCCCAACATCAGGGTCTTTTCCAGGGAGTCTTGTCTTCTCATGAGATGGCCAAAGTATTAGAGCCTCAGCTTCAGGATCTGTCCTTCCAGTGAGCACTCAGGGCTGATTTCCTTCAGAATGGATAGGTTTGATCTTCTTGCAGTCCATGGGATTCTCAAGAGTCTCCTCCAGCACCATAATTCAAAAGCATCAATTCTTCGGCGATCAGCCTTCTTTATGGTCCAGCTCTCACTTCCATACATCACTACTGGGAAAATCATAGCTTTAACTATACAGACCTTTGTTGGCAAGGTAACGTCTCTGCTTTTTAAGATGCTGTCTAGGTTTGTCATTGCTTTTCTCCCAAGAAGCAGGCGTCTTTTAATTTCGTGGCTGCTGTCACCATCTGCAGTGATCGTGGAGCCCAAGAAAGTAAAATCTCTCACTGCCTCCATTTCTTCCCCTTCTATTTATCTGGTCAGCCATTATATCCTGAAACACTTCTCTGTGATGCTATTCTGCTTCAGTTGACTTGCTGAAAAAGAAAACCCAACCCATGTTTGTATTTTGTTTACTTCAGGCTGTTAACATTTCTAAAAAAATAAAAATAAAAATGCAATTAAATGTGTTTGTTCACCTTGCACGTCGACCTCACAAGGAGGAACAATTGTGGCCACAGTTCCCCTTTTCTATGAATTCCTGACGTACGCACTTCATGAAGATTTGGCTTGTACCGCTTGTGGGAAGGCTGGAATCGGGGAGCGGGGTGGGGAATCAGTGACCAGCAACATAAGGTACTTATTACAGGCTTTTCTTAGTAATTTTTGAGAGCCAGCATTTGGGTGCCTGGGAATGCTTGTGTGTTTTTCCTTGTTAAGATGACCTCATAAACCAAAACCTCCTCTTGTGACATTAGCATTTTGGGATCTCTTGTGTTTGCTGAGTTCCAGATCTTGACAGAGGTACCAGAACGTGCCAACTTATTTTTCTACGGTATCAAATTTAATAATCTCTGTCATTTTAAATCTGTGTTCTACAGGAAACACAGCATTCATTTCTGTATTCATTCATTTCTGTGGTGTAGTAGAGAGCTTTTATTGCAGCTTTTGAGTAATCCACACACACCCTTTGGTACAGAAGAGGAATGGAAGGCATACTAAACCCAAGCCAGCCATGCCTGAAACCCCATGAACCTCCTTGGCAGTGGGACCTCGGTTGTCAATTCGACTTCCGAAACGTTTGACAACCAAGGTGCAAAGAGCGGTCAGCAATTTCAATTGAGAAAATTGAGAAAAACACAGCAGAAATGATTCAGCTTCCAAAAAGCATTTACTTCCGGGTTTTCGGTGTTCAAAAACCAAAACATTGGCTTCTGAGATGCTCGAAAACCAAGGTACCACCATACATCAGACAAATTCTTCGGGTGACCTTACCTTTGGGCAAGTAGTAATTGGAGAAAGGGCCTTTCCCATGGAACTACCCAAATTATTGAACTCTATCTAACTTGGCCACATTTCTTTTTGTTGGTATAGTTTCATTTTTGTTTGTGTGCTTGGCATGATTTTAGGCACCTGCCAAAGTTAGTCCTATTCTTCTGCCCAACCTTTAATGGTATTCCACGATATCGAGCACATTTTGATTTTGCTGCTTTATCTTGGGCCTTTAAATCTAGTGGAGCAACAATTTCTCTGCTGTCTTCATTAGGTGTTGTAATTTTGCGGTAAAAAATTGGCTGTGCCACAATGTCTATGTGTAAATTATCAGTAAGGATACAATTGATCTCCCCAGAAGTTGCTGTTTCCAAATAAACCAACAAGTTTCAAAATATCATTCCTGGATTTGCGTGTGTTTGGGTAGTGGGACGAAGCAACAGAGAACAGCAAGAGAGAGAATTGTTTCACAATTAGTTATTAGGGTGTTTTTATAGTCTGGTCTTCTGAGTAAGAATCTGGCAGATGGTGAAACAACAGACCAGTCAGCACTTTGAGGAGGGACTGACGTGTTCCCATTTCAGAATCCAAACTTACTCACTTAGAAAATCCTGCTTTGGGAAAATTACATATCTACTTGTGCAGAGAAATGCCCTGAATATGCAATGTTAACTTTCTGGTAAGCTGGAAATCCCTGTGGCTGTAGTAGGGAGGTTTTTGCACATTACTGATGAGGAGGAATAGCGTGGCTGAAAATAGTTCCCAAGAACCACTGCTGGAGCTCTTCAAGGAATTATAGTAGGGTTAGACCAAGCTGCCTATCTGGTGCTTGATTATAGGTTCACCTTTTGCACGTATTTTTGGAAAAGGATGCACAAATAAGCTCACATTTAAATTGTACATGTGTTTGCATGTACTTCTTTACATAAAATGCATGCTTTTCAATGCATTCCCCCACAAACTATGCATTTTGTACTTTATCCCTTATGTGAAATTTATAGTTTTGTATATTTTTTGCATGCCATGAATTGCAATCCGTAGAAGGGCGTAATCGGAGAGTTGTCTTCCAGTCCGCAAGCAAGTTTGGAAGCATCACATTGGGTTCGCCCAGTGCAAAAACGAGAACAGATTCCTCCCCATCCCTAATTTGTAGTATATCTTTTCAGGGTTTGCTTTTGCTATATAATACTGAGTTACAAGTAAGTTGTAAAGCATGGCCGTGAAACCTATTGCAGAGAGGTCTCATTGACGGTGTTTGTGTGTGTCGTTCTTGTTCCATATGGATAAGGTACTCTGATGGTAATTGATTTTAAGAGTAATGACTGGCATGTTAGCCTCTTTTCCCCCAGTTCAACCGACAGCTTTAAGCACCAGCTATCAAAATATCTCCAACAGTTCATTTGGTATGTTAAGTAGAAGGCGATTATAACAGATAAAAATTACCCACCAAATTCAAATTATTTGTGGGTGAGGCGGGGAGAATAGCTGTATTAAACTTTGCTCCAGACAGTCGTCTTGCCCTTGTATCCCACAATTAGCACTGAAATACATCACTGCTCAAACACTAAAACTTAATTACTCTAAAACAACTGCAGTTCTGGGAGTCTTAAGTATAATGATGTTTCTTCTCTTTAAATATTTATATGCTTTAAACCAAACAACTACAACTACAACGAACCCAGCTTCAATCTCACAAATGGGGAATTTTGGGGACAGATGGAATGACTATTTAGATTTCCTATCTAGAGAGATTGCTAGTAATAAATGTAGTGGGAACAATCATAGCAGTTGGCCAGAAATCATATTTTTTAAAAAAACAATTTCTTCGTGAATATGCAGTGCAATATATTTTAAACAGGCATCTGGGTATACTTTATGCATATATATATATATATTCATTTTGCACCAAGCTAAACCAAACTCAATATCAGGAAAAGCTTGATTTTGCAACTTGTGTTAATTATATGTGTATTGGTGTGATTCTACTATTGTTAAACATGGGAAGGAGTAAAGGACAATCTTTTCCCCAAATTCTTCATTTGTGACTTGCTTCAGAGTTTAGAGCCAGATTAGGGCCTTTTCAGTGTGGATGCTCTATGGAAATACATTTTTTCCACAGCCTACTCTTCTGTCTTTGAGGCCCCAAGTAAAAACTGTTTTATCTACTGCTTCCATCTAAGTCATACTTAGAGAAGAACCAATGAAATAAATGGACACAACTACCGTATTTGTTCAAAGAAGAAGAGAAGAAGAAGAAGAGTTTGGATTTGATATCCCGCCTTTCACTCCCTTTAAGGAGTCTCAAAGCGGCTAACATTCTCCTTTCCCTTCCTCCCCCACAACAAACACTCTGTGAGGTGAGTGGGGCTGAGAGACTTCAGAGAAGTGTGACTGGCCCAAGGTCACCCAGCAGCTGCATGTGGAGGAGCGGAGACACGAATCTCCGAGCGGAGATTCGAATGTAATGCACACCTTTTTTGGCCAAAATTAGTCACAAAAATTAGGGTGCACATAGATTTGATGATACATTAGATTTGTGTAAATATGGTAACTTAAGTCCGTTGATTTCCAGTAGACTGATTTGTCATGCTGATTTAGTCAGATATACTTTCAGCTGTGAGTGTTTGTTACCAACTATACACACACACACACACACACACACATATATTGCCAAAAGATTAAGAGATGGTTGTTTATCCACATATTAGCAAAGACTATTTTGGTACCATGAGGGCTAGTAACTTGCTTTATGTGTCATAAAGCAAAGGTTCTAGTCCTTTAACTTTTAAAGGTAAGAACAAAGAAAGCAGAGGTTCCCGGGTTGCTTAATGTTTATTTATTCAGAAATCAATCCAGCTGAATCCAATGAGTCTTAGGACTCAGCTACATTGGCAAAGAAAAGCGTTTTATATGTGTTGTTTATGCATTCTAACACTGTGACACCAGATGGCGCTGTGGAGTTCCGTTTTTGCTAGCCTGATTTCTCATACAAAATTTGCAGCGCGTTTAACTGAAATGCTTCTTTGATGTGTCTAGATCCGGCCTTACGCTCTACTAAGCCTGTGGAAGGTTACAGACTTAATCGTAATTTAGCCGGTGTCTTCATATACAGCTTGCTCTTTGGAAATAGCTGACTCAGTAGTCAGTGGAATAGCTCAGTCAGTAGAGCGTGAGATTCTTAATCTCAAGGTTCTGGGTTCGAATCCCACACTGCGCAATAGATTTCTGCATTGTTGTGTGTTGGACTAGATGATCCTCAGGGTCCTTTCCAACTCTTTTGAATTACTTCAGGAATTTTGCCACTTCTCGACTGAGAAGTTGGTGAATCAGAATTATAGTTGACTAAAAATGTTGTATTCCAAACTGATGCATATTTTTTCTCACGTATTTCAGATCCAGAATGCTAATGATGTTTTAATAGCCCCACTGGAGAAATTTCGCAAGGAACAAATAGGTGCAGCAAAAGTAAGTTGTTTCTGAATATTGTTATTCACGGTCACTGCTTCATTTTGTGGTTTCTGTCCCTGGTACTAGACTTAATGTGATTTTTGTTGTTGTAAACATCACTTGTAAGCTGCTTTCAGAGCCTCTCGGGACTATAAAACAGGATATAAGTATTGCAAAGCAAATTAATCAGCCCCACAGCTAAACTGTACTGCATGATGAAGCCATGAATACTCATCACTGGGAACGCAGTTTATGGTGGACTTGGTGCTGCTCATACATACAAGCTTTTCCCCAGCGTCCACACAAGGACACCCTCATCAAAAAATAAATAAATTCTGATGTTATGTTCCCACTTGGTGTTTCAGGGGGAAATCAGCGAAGTAAAGGAATCGCCAGCAATCTTTAATTAATGCCCATTGTTGTGAGATATCTTGATGTAAGATACCTTCCCATGATTTTTCATCTGCAGGCAGTCATTTCTAACCAGGCAGAGGGCCTTCTCGGTAGTGGCACTTGCCCTGTGGAACAACCTCCCATCAGATGTCAAGGAAATAAGCAACTATCCTACTTTTAAAAGACAGGCAGCCCTGTTTAGGGAAGTTTTTAATGTTTAATGCTGTATTATGTTCTTAATTTGGGACACGAGTGGCGCTGTGGGTTAAACCACAGAGCCTAGGACTTGCCGATCAGAAGGTTGGCGGGTTGAATCTCCGTGACGGGGTGAGCTCGGTCCCTGCTCCGGAGTACCGCTCCGGAGGGAAGGTAAACGGCATATCCGTGCGCTTCTCTGGTTCGCCAGAAGCGGCTTAGTCATGCTGGCCACATGACCCAGAAGCTGTACGCCGGCTCCCTCGGCCAATAAAGCGAGATGAGCGTCGCAACCCCAGAGTTGGCCATGACTGGACCTATTGGTCAGGGGTCCCCTTACCTTTACCTTATGTTCTTGATTGGGAAACCCAGCCAGATGGGCAGGGTATAAATAAATTATTATTATTATTATTATTATTATTATTATTATTATTATTATTATTATTATTATTATTATTATTATTATTATTACCTCAGCACAAGCAAGGAAACAAGCCTCAGTTAATTAAGAATGTAAGAGTCTGCTGGATCTTGCCAGCGACCCACCTATTCAGCATCCTGATCACAGTGGCCAACAAGATACCCACTATGGGGAGCCCAAAAGCAGAACCTGAATGCAACAGCTCTCTCCTGTTATAGCTTCTTATTGTGTCAGAACCAGCTAGTGGCTTCCGGCTTAGCCAGGACATGAAGCCATGTTTTAAAGCGGACTGTGACTTCCTGAACGTGTATCTCTGCTTATGTAAAGCGAAATGGCTGCATGTGGACGTACACTGCTTGGATTATTAAGTCATGATATGATAGCCTGGACCCAACTACTATGAATATTATAAATCTCTGCGGTACGTCTCTGAATGTGAACAAGCATTGGAAGCCGCCTGTTATTGTGTATTAGATTGCGCCGGAGTTTTCCACACTTGAGCTTCCAGCTATTTTTGGACTACAACTCCCATCATCGCTAGCTAGCAGGACCAGTGGTCAGGGGTGATGGGAACTGTAGTCCAAAAACAGCTGGAGAGCAAAGTTTGGGGAACCCTGGATTATTCCAATGTGTTCAAAGAGCAGGGGGACGTCTGCATCTGCCCCTCCCTGATGCAGGTTGTGCATCTCTCCACACACCGCAGAAATGCCCTTTCTGCTGTAAAATAAAAGTGACATGTTCATTGGAGGTGAGAGGTTTGCAAAGTAGCTGTGAATGAATCCGACATTTTGACAGAAGCATAGGCCGGCATTAAATTATTGTTTAGAATGCTGTTCGAGTGATGCTGAAGTTCGTGGGAAGTCAGCAGTGTCTGGGTGAACGGTTCTGATGTGGTTTCCAAAACGGAGGAGGAAACCCTCCAAGTTACGAAACTTTTTCAGCGATATAAACAGCTTGCGTTCCCAGGGTTTTCATAGCCCCGCGGCTCTCTCCAGCTTTCCATTCTTAGAATCCTCACCCCATAATATTTAATAGATACTCTATAGTTGCTCTGCTATTTTGGGAAGGATGTTTCAAAACATCAACTTAGAAATATTAATTTCAATAAACACACACAGGGACAGTAAAATAAAACAATTTCTGACATTTTTGGAAGTCTTAATACAGAGGAGCTAAAGGATTTCAGGAAGAACTTCATTTGCAGAAAATAAGAACCTTTTGCTGTGTTGGTTATGTAACTGTCCTGTGGAATGAAAATGTCATGGAGCAAGTTTAAATAGCTTTGGAATGTTAGAAGTATATACGATGGGGGACACCTGGCTTACTCGTAAGACGCATGAAAAGGATATTGAGGTCTTAGTGGACCAGAAGCTTAATATGAGTCAACTGTGTGTTGCAGCAACAACAGAAGCTAATGCTATTCTAGGCTGCATCAGCAGAAGTCCAGTGTCCCTATTACCATTCTATCCTGCCCTGATCAGACCACACCTGGAATATTGGGTCCAGTTCTGGGCACCACAATTTAAAGAAGGATATTGGCAAGCTGGAATGTGTGCAGAGGAGGGCGACCAAAATGATCAAGGACCTGGAAACCAAGCCTTATGAGGGACAGGACAGTTGAGGGTGTTGGGTATGTTTTACATGGAAAAGAGAAGAGTGAGAGGAGCTATGATAGCCATCTTCAGATATTTCAAGGGCTGTTACATGGAAGATGGTGCAAGCTTGTTTTCTCCTGCTCTGGAGGGCAAGACTCACACCAATGGCTTCAACTTACAAGAGAGGAGATTCTGAGATCTTCCTGACAGTAGGAGCTGTTTTGACAGTGAAATGGTCTCCCTCAGGAAGTTGTGGACTTTCCTTCCTTGGAGGTTTTTAAGCAGAGGTTGGATAGCCATCTGTCCTGGATGCTTTAGCTGAGATTCCCGCATTGCAGGGGGCTAGACCCTTGGGAACCTCTATGATTCTGTGTAGGATTGGTCTCTGCAAATATAATTCTCTCTCTCTCTCCTCTGCCTCCTACTCACACCCCAAGATTACACAAGCCCAGCTATACATTATACGGGCCGCTAGGCAGATTATTCCATTCGAGCTGTGAGGGGAAAGTGGGGGAGGGTGACCCCTATCATTTATTGCACAAATGACAGAAAAACGCGGAGTGAGCTAAGTGGGAAAGGATTTCAGGCACGAAGTCACTTTCCTTATTTGGTCAATGTGGTTTTGCTGGTCCCCAGCTGGTAATGTTGTTGAGATCATGGGTTGCTGTGCTGTCTTCATTTAGGCGAAAGCCTCCATCCTGTACAATAGTATTAAGCAATGTTTGCTGAAGTGCTCATCTCCCTCTTTATTGCCGCCAGTGTCAGATCAAAGAAGACGGAAGGGGCAAACCAAGATGCTTTTTTAAAGACACTGAAGAAGGCTCCTTCTCTTTCCTCTAACATTTACATCTGCCTCTCTGTTGGTCTTGGCGCAGCAAGAGACAGATCTGTTTGTTGCTCTGTTGATTTGGCTCCGCTTTGCATTGATGTGGCATTTCAGAGTGTTCCGAGTGCTCTGTGTACATTATCCTTGCTGCGATCTTTCCACCAGTCTCGTAAGATAAGTCCATCCCATTATCTGCAGTTTGCAGATTGGGGCAGGGAGGGGAACTGTAGTGTTCTCTGCCTTAAACTGTGTAGTGAATTCGCAGCAGGAGTGACATTTCAGATAGGGACCCCTTGGTTTTATTTACGTGGAACCTTTATAAGAGCGTTAAACGTTACAAACTTAAAGCAAAAAATGCATTCGAACGTGTAAGATTGCCATAATATACCACCAGCCAAATACTGTCAGCGAATAGACTTGTCTCTCTGGGAAAGCTTGAAGAAACAAACGTTTTGAGAAGTATTCAATAGAAGACAAAATGCCGTGTCCATCAGTTATGGGAAGTGTGTTCTGCAGGAAAGCGTTCTGCTGTGCTAAAAGACCCTAGTCGCACAACTGTGGAACAAATACCTGTTGCGTCACAAGAAAGACCCTCAGAGAGGACGGTAGGGAATGTAGGGAACAAGGTGATTCCTCAGATATCTTGATTTGCAACTCAGTTTTGTAGTGGTTTTGTATTGTATTGTATTGTTTTTCGTTTGTTTTTTCCTTTTGCTTCTTTGCTTGTAGTGTTTAAATTTTTGGAAACTCAATAAATATTATTTTTTTAAAAAAAGAAGATTTGCAACTCAGCTTCTTTAATTGCGCTGCTAACCCCAGCTCTCCCCGAGTCTCTGACATAGTGTGGCCCGCAGCCCAATTAATACTGTAGAATAATTCAATACTAAGGTAAAATCTGAAGCCACATGAATATATCTTTATTTCTTGCCTACTTAAAGCTTCTGTCTTGGTTTAAATCCAGGGCTCAGCATGTAAATGATCAGACCGTTGTCCCAGTTCACTCAGTGAAACGCTGTACATTGACCGGCAACAATTCTCCAGGATTTGATGCACGGGGTCTTTCACAGTCATTCCTGGGGATGATGGGGATTGAACCTGAAACCTTCTGCTCTACCCTGATCTCTGCTAGGCCAAAAGCAGCATAGGGGGTTGGACTAGATGACCCTCGGGGTTCCTTCCAGTTCTTTGAACAAATGTTGACTGATGGAAGTGAGGTGGCAAAGAAGAAGGCTTCTTTAACATCTTTCTGGGAAAATCAGAAATCAGGAGGATCAAAACTTCAATAGAGAATGGGACAAATATAGACTGTATTTAAAAGACCACTGTAAACACTTGGAACTCTTTGACATGGCTTTCAATAACTTTTGCAAAGTTACAAAGATTTTGGACACACTGTAGGATTATAATTTGGATTAACTATAATATGCAGTTAATTAAGATATCTAAAGGACCCACGGGGGGAGGAGGGAAGTCCTAAGATTCGGAAGAATCTTCTTTGATCTTGAAATTCTAATGTGAAATTTATCTTGTAAAACTAATACAGTGTTACCTCAGGTTAAGAACTTAATTCATTCGGGAGGTCCGTTCGTTCTCATCCTGAAGCAAAGTTCTTAACCTGAGGTACTATTTCTGGATTAGCGGAGTCTGTAACCTGAAGCGTCTGTACCACTGTAAAAATTATTTTTTAAAAAATGAATTTCACAAAAGAGATGTTAAAAACAACATCTTTTAAAAAAGATCTTTGTTTTGCCTATTGATCTGATATTGGGCAGAACAGCTGTCCAGCTTCGTTTTAGATTATTTGCAAATGCGTCTCAAAACCCCTGCATGTTTTTCTTCCCAGCACATTTCTGGGGTTGGGTGACGAAACCTATTAAACGTCCTTCGGTTGGTCTCAATTCTTGCCTTACGTTGTCAGAGTCGAACTCCCATCAGCCCCAACTAGCACAGCCAATGGTCAGGGAAGATGGGAGCTTAGAGTCCTTGTGGGGAAGAAGAAGAAGAAGAAGAAGAGGAGGAGGAGGAGGAGGAGGAGGAGGAGGAGGAGGAGGAGGAGGAGGAGTAGTTTGTATTTGATATCCCGCCTTTCACTCCCTTTAAGGAGTCTCAAAGCGGCTAACATTCTCCTTTCCCTTCCTCCCCCACAACAAACACTCTGTGAGGTGAGTGGGGCTGAGAGACTTCAGAGAAGTGTGACTGGCCCAAGGTCACCCAGCAGCTGCATGTGGAGGAGCGGAGACGCGAACCCGGTTCCCCAGATTATGAGACTACCGCTCTTAACCACTACACCACACTGGCTCTCTGTATTCTAGAACAGGGAATATACTCTTCCAGGGCTTCACAAATGTTCCTAGGCTGGGAGGTATAGCTTTTTCTGGGCTTCATTTCGTAGACAAGGCCAGTGATGGAGAGTTTCAGCTTAGAACAGCGGTTGTGCTGCCAGCTAAGCCTGCTACTTTCCCCTGAGCTTAGTCTGGGAAACCAGCAACTAGCTTGAACTATGCACCCTGCCCTCATCTTGGCTTCCCAGTCCCTGACATCATTCTGGGGAATCATTTGGAGTTCCACAAAGGGTTTGAGAATTGCACATCTCTACTATGAGGTAGGAGGCACCAGACCCTGAAAATGAATGGACCTGTGTGTCCATTTCTTTGTCAGGGCCAAAAAAGTGGCCTTCCACAACAACTCCACTCTAGAATCTGCCGGCAGTTGCTTAGCCAGCCTAAGGGAAGGCCTGCATGTCCCTGGTTGGCCTTTGGTTTAAGCCACCTTTTCCCATCAGTAAACAGGAAGGGCATTGTAAACAGTTCTTGAGCATGAGATTTATTTTCTCATAAGACGGTTCTGGCCGTCCAACTGGGAAGGTCTGTGCTGAGATGTTGCTTGATAGTTGCTGGGAAAAAGTTGTTTTAGCAGATGCTGTTTGTTTCTCCATCTGCTGTTAGCCCTTCCGAATATTATAAAAAAAAAGTGAGAGTCTGAATCTGTAAATAAACATCAAAACACTTGGATTTAAAAGAAATATTGTGTAGCGGAAAGTGGAGAAGACGGATGTTATCATGGGCTGAATGTCTTAAATAACTTTTTTTATGTTAACTGGAAGATGTAAAATAGGAAGTCCTATTTATTTTTATGTATTGCTTCTTTCCCCTTTGTCTTTTTTTCCTCTTTCCTTTTCTTCTCTCTCTTTCCTTTCTTCTTGCTGCTTCTTTCTTTTTCTTTTTTTTTAACCCCTCTTCATTTTTTCTCTCTGTCTTCCTTGGCACCCTCGGTTTGGGGCCTTTATTAGGGTCCAACGATTGTACCCTCACAGTGGTGGTAGATGGTTGATGGAGGGACCCTGGTTGGGAAGCAGGGATATGTTGGCCTCCCAGATGAATTTTCATGAGAACTCTTATAAAAGCCACAAACTGATTGCAAAACTGAATTTTAAGATTGGCTATCCCTAGATCGTAAGGGAGTTATTGGTTAGTTTCTGTTCTTGTTTTGATTATGTACTGTGTTGTTTTTTTAACTTGTCTTTTTATATTGCAAACTGTCCCCAGATTTACGAATGAAGGGCGGTACAGTGGTACCTCGGGTTACATACGCTTCAGGTTACATACGCTTCAGGTTACAGACTCCGCTAACCCAGAAATAGTACCTTGGACTTTGCTTCAGGATGAGAACAGATGTCGTGCAGCAGCGGCAGCAGGAGGCCCCATTAGCTAAAGTGGTGCTTCAGGTTAAGAACAGTTTCAGGTTAAGAACGGACCTCCGGAACGAATTAAGTACGTAACCAGAGGCACCACTGTATACAAATTTAGTAAGTAATAAATAATTATTATACAAGGTAAAACCTTGTGCTAAGTCAAACCATTGTTCCAGCTATATTGTCTGCACTGATTGGCAGCGAGTCTCCAGGTCTCTGTCTTTCCCTGTCTATTTATTACTTACTAATTTAGTAAGTAATAAATAATTATTATACAAGGTAAAACCTTGTGCTAAGTCAAACCATTGTTCCAGCTATATTGTCTGCACTGATTGGCAGCGAGTCTCCAGGTCTCTGTCTTTCCCTGTCTAATGTGGAAATGCTGGGGCTGAATCCTGGGACCTCCTGCATGCAAAAAAAAAATATTGAAAAAATCACTCTACCCCTGAGCTATAATCCTTCCTGAATTAATGCTGGCCAGGTGCTGCCCACCTGAGAGGCCCTGGCTAGCCTTAGCAAAGCCCTGCTGCACCTCCGCCTGACAAAGAGACCCGCCCCGGATCCCAAAGCGAACATCCTCTATGAGTTCCATCTCCTTGCAAGCCAGAAGCTTTGCTGAGGCCTCCTGGCTAACAGCTGACAAGCAGGAGAGCCACCCTGCCCCTCCTGCTTGTCTGTACAAGGACCCCTGGATGGTTAAGTCCAGTCAAAGGTGCCTATGGGGTTGCGGCGCTCATCTCACTTTCGGGCCGAGGGAGCCGGTGTTTGTCCATAGACAGCTTTCCGGGTCATGTGGCCAGCATGACTGAACCGCTTCTGGTGTAACGGGACACCGTGACAGAAGCCAGAGCGCACGGAAATGCCGTTTACCTTCCCACCACAGTGGTCCCTATTTATCTACTTGCACTGGTATGCTTTTGAACTGCTAGGTGGGCAGGAGCTGGGACAGAGCAACGGGAGCTCACCCTGTGGCGGGGATTCAAACCACCGACCTTCCGATCAGCAAGCCCCAAGAGGCTCAGTGGTTTAGACCACGGCGCCACCCGCGTCCTCCTGCTTATGCATCCCAGCCCGAGAGGCAGGGTGGCTTCCTTGACCCGCAGAGCTGAGGTGCAGGGAATAAGTCTTCCAGCACCTCAGCTGAGCAAGTCTCCATCTCACGTGGGGCAGAGGGGAAGGGGCTTGGCTGAGGTGCGGAAGGCTCCCAGTGCTCAGCTGAGCAAGTGCCCACCCCATGCTAACACCCCTCCTTCTAGAAATAGCGGAAGAACGTTGCCTCAGGAGAGTGAGGAAAATTTCTTCTCAGGGATGATTCACACCCTGGCCGGCACTTTCTTGATCTTCTGCCATCAGGCAGAAGATATAGAAGCATGATTAGTCGCACCAACAGGGTAATGAACAGCTTCTATCCGTGGGCTGTTAGGCTGCCGAATGAAAAGATAACAACAGGGCAACTGACTTTTGGATTTGGCGGGTGTGCGTCAGTAAACGAGGGGAATTAAGACTAAGAGAGCTGAGTGGGGGGTCTGGTGTAATCTCACTGTATACAAGTTGTACAAGTGACAATAAAGTATTTCAATTTCAAAGAAAGGCACCGGTAATGGCTAGGTCTGACAACAGCCATAAGCCATTACAGTTAAACGAAACCACCATATTTTGAGACGAGCATCTCTGGGCCAGACAGTGAGAACAAATGGCAGAAGACGTTTGCCTTCTTTCCCTCTTCAAGATTTCAGAAGTGTCTGTCTTCTCGCATGCTGTTAGAACCAGAACCTTAAATCAGATGAACCTTAGTCAAGCAAAGCAGCTCTTAGGATGAATTGTCCAAGGGATATATACACACTATGACATTTCATTAAACACACTCGAAGAGGATGAATAAAGAAGGGAAGCAGACTCCACTCCTCTGGCTGTTCGTTTTCAAAACAGGATACTGTTTCAAGTAACATGCTGAAACAATTAAGGAAATCAAAAGAAGGGAAGAAAACCTTTAAGAAATATTACATTTCTGAAAGCTGCTCTTCGCATGGATCGCAGTATGGAAAAATATTACAGGGCATTATCTAAAGTTTTCTTCCCTATTGGAAGGGGGAAGCCGTATATCAAGCTGTTTGTTTCAAAGATATGACAGAAAATGCAGAAAAGTAGAATTTTAGAAATATTTTTTACATCTCTGATGTGTTATTTCTGGCAGGAAGCGTTTTTGCAGTTGTCACACCAAAGACTTAAGTAATATTTCAAAAAGTGCATATTTTGCTTTTCGATTATCTTCCTATTTTTCATATGGTGCACTGCACTTCTGTAAGTTCCATTGATTATATCCTGGGTTTTGTTTCTGAATTCACATTCTAAATGTAATCCCTCCTTAACTGACTCTTCAGAATTGGCTAGCTGTTCTGAGATGTACCTTCAGAGTCATTAGGAAGATGAAGGTACTTCTAAATAATTTTTTGTTTGTATCAGCAACCCCGAGTCTGTTTTGTAATTGTCCCAAAACTAAGCAGTCTTTGTTCAGAGCCCATTTCTACTGATCTCGACAATTAAATAAAAAGTTCTCTCAGTTCTTAAAACAATCAAAATCAGGATCCCAGCAATGGAGAGCTTCAGGGCTACTTTTCTCCATGGAACTCTGCACATGCTCTGAAGCCCAGATTCTATGATAGCAGGTAAAAGGTAACCACATAAGTTAGATCGCATTTTGATTTGATGTGCAAGTTTCTTTACGTGTGGCTCCTTTCTCATTCTCTTCCCCACCCTGACCCTCTCCCTTTTCCCAAAATAAAATTCTTTATTTGTTGACATTTGGCTTTAAAGGGCAGTTTTCTGGAATTTCTCACTTAATCTTCCTGACATTCTAGACCACGCAGTTGTTAAGCCACTCCTTTTGTGTTCTAAGGTTATATAGTTCACAAGGCAAGAGTTGGGCTTTGAGCGGGGGTGTAAATCTAAAACTTCTTACTTTTTCAAAGTCTCTGTAGCTAGGCTTAAGAAGAGGGGTGCTTGTCCGTTGGGGTGATAAACTGTCCAGATAGTTGGGCTGCCTAAGGCTTCATCAGGAGGTTCGCCAGACTGGTGGCAACATCTTATAATTTTCTATGGATGAACCTTCACAAAGAAGGGATCAGTCACAGTCTTCATGTGATCCTCTCAAGGATAAAAACAGAGTTCTATTGGATAAGACAAATGGTGTAGTTGGCTAAGCAGATGCTTATGGGAAACACACAAGCAATGGAAGGAAAGCAACAGCCCACTCCCAGTTTGCACCATCAGCCGATAGTGTTATACTGCCTATGTTGTTGTTTAGTCGTGTCCGACTCTTTGTGACCCCATGGACCAGAGCACGCCAGGCACTCCTGTCTTCACTGCCTCCCACAGTTTGGTCAAACTCATGTTAATAGCTTCGAGAACACTGTCCAACCCTCTCATCCTCTGTCGTCCCCTTCTCCTTGTGCCCTCAATCTTTCCCAACATCAGGGTCTTTTCCAGGGAGTCTTCTCTTCTCATGAGGTGGCCAAAGTATTGGAGCCTCAGCTTCAGGATCTGTCCTTCCAGTGAGCACTCAGGGCTGATTTCCTTAAGAATGGATACGTTTGATCTTCTTGCAGGCCATGGGACTCTGAAGAGTCTCCTCCAGCACCAGAATTCAAAAGCATCAATTCTTTGGCGATCAGCCTTCTCTATGATCCAGCTCTCACTTCCATACATCACTACTGGCAAAACCGTAGCTTTAATTATACGGACCTTTGTTGGCAAGGTGATGTCTCTGCTTTTTAAGATGCTGTCTAGGTTTGTCATTGCTTTTCTCCCGAGAAGCAGGCGTCCTTTAATTTCGTGACTGCTGTCCCCATCTGCAGTGATCATGGAGCCCAAGAAAGTAAAATCTCTCACTGCCTCCATTTCTTCACCTTCTATTTGCCAGGAGGTGATGGGCCCAGTGGCCATGATCTTAGATTTTTTTTATGTTGAGCTGCCTATAAATTCCCTATATCTATCATGACTGCATGAAATAGACAAATTCATGAAGATCAAGTCTAATCCTCTTTGGAAGTCATCTAAGCTAGGGGCTGTAATGTTTTGGGGCCCATTTGAGATAGATAGATAGATGATAAGAATGAAGAAATGGACAACTTTATAATCAGCAGATGAACCCCACAGTCTGTACAGACAGCTGGCCATCTGTCATGGATACTTCCGTTGCAATTCATGCATTTCAGCTGACCCCTGGGTTCTCTTCCAACGCTACCATTCTCTAATTCTGTGGTTCAAGCATTGTTTTTGCTTTAGCAACACCAAGGTCAGTGTGTTCACATGAGCCGAGTTTCCAGTAGGAGGCGTCAGAAAGCATTCCATTACTCTTTTGTTAAACTAATCATAATATTTTATTGTTTATACCCCACCCATCTGGCTGAGTTTCCCCAGCCACAACTTGCTATGTCACCTGGAACCAGAGCTGTGATTAACATTAACTATGGTTAGTTTACACCAGGTTAGACTTTTAAAAAAATGAGTACAGTTAATGTTAACCACGGTCTGTCCATCGAAACACAGCTGAGCTAAAACTGAAGTTCTCCTCCCAGCCATGCAACAGGGAAGGGGCTCACTGTGGCTTTTTCCTGCGCATGCATGTTGTGATAAGCCATGGTTTAGTGCAGGGATCAGCAGACTTTTTCAGCAGGGGGCCAGTCCACTGTCCCTCAGACCTTGTGGAGGGCCGAACTATATTTTTTGGGGGGAGGGGGGAACGAACTAATTCTAATGCCCCACAAATAACCCAGAGATGCATTTTAAATAAAAGGACACATTCTACTCATGTCAAAACACGCTGATTCCCGGACCATCCGTAGACTGGATTTAGAAGGTGATTGAGCCAGATCCTGGCCCCGGGCCTTACTTTGCCTACCCATGGTTTAGTGTGACATTTGAGCACAGTAATCATGTCCAGTGCTACATATTCCTTTTTAAGAGGGAAAAAGTAGACTGGTTTGTGCTGAGCAGAGTCCCACTTTATAGAGCCCCTTTGCCTGTGGTAGGTCCATTATATTGTAGTTATTCCAGCTTGACACTCATACTGTCTTTAACAGCCTTTAGTGTTTGGCAGACAATCTAACCTTGCTTTTAGGGGGTTGCTACGGGACCCTCAATTTATGACCCTCCCACCAGTCATAAACTGGAAGCCTGTGGTGGTCACACATTAGAGGAAATGTTTGGTCCGTGGCCAAGTGGCTTCTGGGAGAATCTTCTCAGTAAGAACGGGGCCAAGCACTTAGCATAGAAGCAAGAGCAAAACCTATAAATTCCACAAGTCTCTTAGAGGGGTGGGTATTGAAAATTGAATAAGAGACTTCATGCGGGGGGGGGGGGACCAGAGTCTGACTTTGCGGCCAAAGCTTAACAGCTGGCTAAAGATTTGAACAAAAGTGATGGTGAGGTCAGTGTTCCTCACTGATTAAGGAGGCTGGAAAGAATTTATTGCTTCCAAGATACAGTACAGGAGACTATCTGGAAAGCCAGATCTGTGCAAACAAAAGAAAGCGCTCCAGATTTTGTGACATTCCACCAGGAAGGGGGAACTTCTTCCTGAAATGAGGGATGGCTGCCTTCTGATGCTACCTAGCTTCACCAATTTGGTTCCTAATGGATGTTTCTGACTACAACTCCCAGTTGTAGTCAGAAACAACTGAAGGGCGCTGGGATCTCAAAGGCTTAATTAGGAAACACTAGAAAGGGGCCAAGTGGGACATGGGTGGCGCTGTGGGTTAAACCACAGAGCCTAGGACTTGCTGATCAGAAGGTTGGTGGTTCGAATCCCCGTGACGGGGTGAGCTCCCGTTTCTCCGTCCCAACTCCTGCCAACCTAGCAGTTCAAAAGCACGTCAAAAAGTGCAAGTAGATAAATAGGTATGGCTCCGGCGGGAAGGTAAACGCCGTTTCCATGTGCTTCTCTGGTTCGCCAGAAGTGGCTTAGTCATACTGGCCACATAACCTGGAAGCTGTACGCCGGCTCCCTCGGCCAATAAAGCAAGATGAGTGCCGCAACCCCAGAGTTGGTCACGACTGGACCTAATGGGGGACAAAGTCCTCCTCCTCCTCTGATGCTGTTAGCTGCTTATATCGTTAGCTGTGAAAACAAGTGGAGGAGGGGAAATAATTCAATTTGAGGAACAAATAGAATAGGTGATGAAATGTTTTGCGTTGCTTTCCAACCATATATGGCAGGC
The DNA here is from genome assembly GCF_965112155.1 of Podarcis liolepis. NCBI lineage: Eukaryota > Metazoa > Chordata > Lepidosauria > Squamata > Lacertidae > Podarcis > Podarcis liolepis. Next base: position 87,471,070 of record NC_139558.1, on the reverse strand, counting down.
GGGGTGGAGTTGCTTTCGCAGGTTGTTCCTGGCAAATAGGAGGTTACGGGATTATCGGGGGAAAGGTAGCACTGATCTTCATGGATGTTGCCTATAAGCTACATATTGTCGGGTGTGCAAGGGTGGGGAAGCTTTTTCAACCTGACGGCTGCCTTCTGGCAAAGCGGAGGAGGCATGTTCCAGTGGTGAGTAGCAGCCAAAGGCAGAAATAAAATGAAATAAATGGGTGGAACAAGGGATGTGGCTTTTATTTTTGCACAGTAGGGTGCATTTGTCCAATGAAGGCTTGCACACCCACCAGGTCCATGCAGAGCACGCCCGAGGTGGGAGTCTTGTTAGAATAAAGTTATAAAATCAAACAGACAAAAAAACACCTGGCATTGCCCCCGCCCCTCCTTCTGAGGCCTGGGGCAAGTGTACCTGACTGCTTCCCCCCTCCACTCTGCTTGGGCCTGTCATCCACACCTCTTCATAGAACTGTAGAGTTGGAAGGGACCCTCAGAGGGACGTGGGTGGCGTTGTGGGTTAAACCACAGAGCCTAGGGCTTGCTGATCAGAAGGTCGGCGGTTCGAATCCCCGTGATGGGCTGAGCTCCCGTTGCTCGGTCCCTGCTCCTGCCAACCTAGCAGTTCGAAAGCACGTCAAAGTGCAAGTAGATAAATAGGTACCGCTCTGGCGGGAAAGTAAACGCTGTTTCCGTGTGCTGCACTGGTTCTCCAGAAGCGGCTTAGTCATGCTGGCCACATGACCTGGAAGCTTTACACAGACTCCCTCAGCCAATAAAGTGAGATGAGTGCCGCAACCCCAGAGTCAGTCACAACGAGACCTAATGGTCAGGGGTCCCTTTACCTTTACCTTTACCTTTAAGGGACCCTCAAAGCCATCTTTCCCTACCCCCTTCAATGTAGGAATACGCAGCTGCCCCTATCGGTTTGCAAGCCCGGCTTAAAAAAATAATAATAAATTATAGCGTTCCTGGAATATTTGTCCAAGTCATTTATTTTTTAAAAGCCAGAAGGGTCTGGCTCGCTAACATTTTATGGAGAGATTCCCAGCAGTTCCATCATGTCCGAAATAAAAATGAAGATGTAAATTCAGTCGAAACGGCTGAGCGATGGCTCAGGCACCGACTGCAATTGTCCGCGTTCTTCCCCATCTCGGGTCGTTTGAAAGAGGAATGTTGGCATGTGGTAAATAAGAGAAAATTAAAAAGCAGATTTGTAGCATTGCTTTCCAGTAAATGCAGCTCTCAGACCGCAGGGTACCCTAGTAAGAGGAAGTCATGGTTGTTAAACTTCTCTCTTTCAGAATAGATGCTTTCAAAACAGTTTTTAAAAAATAAGATAAAAGGTGGGATGAACTGTTGCACAGGCTACCTTTTGTTTGCCTCTGTGAGGGAGGCAGGAATTTTAATTGTAATGTTAGCCATGCTTGCTAGTTCTGCATGTGGGCAGAATTTGGGCAGGAGCCAGTGTGAGATGTTGCAGAATTTCAGATGGCTCATTTATCACAGTCACAACAAATGGAATGAATGCTTAACTGTTTGTTACAGGAGCTCATTTTGGATCGTGATTCTCAACTGTAAGTTTCACGTAAATATTGAGTGAAAGGAGCATTCAGTGAGAATTGCTTCCCTCGGGATTTCTGTTGTAATGTAGAGCTAGAGAGAGAGAGAGAATTCAGCCCTATCTCTTATCGCATGCATGCAAAAATGACTGGGATTTTCAGGCTGTAATCCTGTGTCCACTTAGGGAACAGTCCGAGTCTAGCAAGATCCATGGGGTTGAGTGGGTTAGAACCCAGTGGATCTCCACCTGATTTCTGAGGTTCCTCGGTTGGCTTACTTCAGCCTTTCTCAACCTGTGGGTCCCCAGGTGTTGTTGGACTACAACTCCCTCATGTTGTCAGGACTTGATGCCATGAATGAGACAGGTCAGCAGCCAACATTGCTCTAGGCCAAACCCACATGTCTGGCTCAGGACTCTGATGCCGGCTGAGTTAGAAGCTTCGAGGGCTGAGGGCTGCACTTTGTGTTCAGGGGGATCTCCAGCTCCTCAAAGCTAGGAGGATGGCCTAGGACCCATGTACCTACCGGACCGCCTCTCCTGTTATGCCCCGCAGAGGACCTTAAGGTCCACAAATGACAACATTTTGGAGGTCCGAGTCGCAAGGTGGTTAGATTGGTCTCACCTAGGGCCAGGGCCTTTTCAGTACTGGCCCCAACTTGGTGGAATGCTCTGTCACGTTCTCAACCTGAGCGTCCACTGTACTTCCTTATTTATTTATTTTTTTACATTTTTACGATTCCTAGTAACTGGGGTCGATGATTAACGAACCTTGATTATGTATTGGTGTTTCTTGACTTTGTTTCATTTCCCTTCCCAAGAATTTGGGTTGGGGTTGATGAGAACTTCATAAGCTCCATGAAGGTATCTGTGAAATCAGACATTTGGGAATCCCTGATCTAATGGGTGAGAAGTCTTTTCTTCAACACGTTCGGTTCTAGTTTCCTGTTCTTTACTTTGGAATGTCTTGTTTTCCAGGAAGGAAAGAAGAAGTTTGATAAAGAAAGTGAAAAGTATTATTCAACCTTAGAGAAGCACTTAAATTTATCTGCCAAGAAGAAGGAATCACACCTGCAAGACGTAAGCTTTTTATCATTGGGGCTTTTATTTTTTTATTATTTTATTTGCATTAATAAGGAGGGGGGAAGGGGAAGTATCAATGAGGGTAAGTGACAATCACCTTCTGAATTTATGTAGAACAGTCATCCATGCTTCTGTTCAGAGATTTGACATACATATAAACTACTTGCATATGGATTTTAAATATATGTTTAAATATAATGATAAATTTGTCACTATACCTCATTTGTTGATTTGTTGCCTTTTTAGAAAACCCTTTCTCTCAAAAGCAGCCCAGGGTGATGTACAATAAAAATAAATAAAAACGCAAAATACACACCATAAATAAGATTTAACTTAGTAGTCTCCTCTGATCAGTAATGGAATCCAATCCAGTAGACTAGGCATAGGCAAACTCGCCCTTCCAGATGTTTTGGGACTACAACTCCCATCATCCCTAGCTAACAGGACCAATGTTCCGGGATGATGGGAATTGTAGTCGCAAAACATCTGGAGGGCCTAGTTTGCCTATGCCTGCAATAGACTTATCTGTTTCGAGGATTTAGAGAAAAAGAGTGAGATTACGCAGTTTGTGTTGTTTGCCATTAACCTGCCTGTCTAAACACAATAATGAATTACCATATTTTTCGCTCTATAGGATGCACCGGACAATAGGACACACCTTGTTTTAGAGGGGGGAGAACAAGAAAAAAAAAATTCTCCCCCTCTCTGCTCAGCGCCCCTTCAGCGAAGCCGCAGGAGGCGCTGCGCAGAGAGGGGGAGAATTTCCCCCCTCTTGTTTTCCCCCTCTAAAACAAGGTGCCGTTTAAGGTGCGTTCAGGCGGCTACCTTGGAAGCCTGGAGAGCGAGAGGGGTCGGTGCACACTGACCCCCTCGCTCTCCAGGCTTCAGGTTCCTTTCGACCTGCTCTTTGGGGCTGGCGGGGGGAAGCCCACCACTAGCCCTAAAGAACAGGTGAGGGAGCAGCGGAAAGGCGCACAGTGGAGAGGCTGCTGCCATAGTCGCGCGCCACCTCTCCAGCTGGGAGAGGGTCACGGGGCTATGGCTTCTTTAGCCCCGCGCGCGCTCTCCCGGCTGGAGAGGTGGCGCGCGGCTAAAGAGGCTCCTGCCATAGCTGCGCGTCACCTCTCCAGCTGGGAGAGGGTCGTGGGGCTATGGCTTCTTCGCTCCGTAGGATGCACACACATTTCCCCTTCATTTTTGAAGGGGGAAAAGTGCGTCCTATAGAGCGAAAAATACGGTATCATCTGAGGATTATGGAATGTTGTTCATGCCGGCACCCTTGCCTTTTTATTTTGCATATTTTTAGGCTACCCGTAGCACAGTTACACAGTACAATTACGCAGCACAGCACAATCAATCAATCAGCAGTAAGAAATTAAACAACAGTCAGACCCAAAAACATTAACATGCAATAATATAATACGACTTAAATCGGCAGCAGCTCAGCATAAAAATCTGGAATAAAGGCCAAGGTGAGCAGTTATTTTTGGAAGTTTCCAGAAGGTTTGCAATGATGAGGTCTGGTAAGACGTTCCATAGATGTTGGGTCTGGTTGACAGAGTGGGATGCTCTACAAAACACCAACTCAACTGTTTCTACCTTCCCAGTGTGGGATTTTGCGTGTGTCATGTTTTGTATAACATTATTGGCTGATTGTGTAGAATAATACTCCCTTCTGCTCCATACTCTTCACATTTGGCTGCTCTACAAAACCATTTTCACCATCCATAATATTCCCCTTAGCACATCAAGAACATTTCCTGTCCCACCAAAAAAATAAAAATATTCGTATAAATCCCCATTCATTTAAATCAAACTCCCACCTTGTACCTAAAAGTTCCCATCATTCCTTTAAAATCTTCGTACCTTAGAACTGCAGACATCCCTTTCTCTCTATCCTAAGCCTGGCTGTGTCACCTAAGAGTGTTACAGATTTTTGCTGCTACTGTACTCACAGTGGGCCTTGAACTAGTTGACCCCAGGAAAGTCAGGCGAATGGCACCCTCCAGCTCTGGTCAAATAGAAGGAAGATCATTCTGTCCACTAAGGAAGTTTCTTTATAATTAACAGAGGCAGGTAGCGTGACGCTTCACAAAGGGCTGTAGAAAGCGTCTTGCTGGGATATTTAGCATCCAGGAGACTTAATTCTTGCTGCTGTTGACTGCCGTAAACTCAACCTCGAATAGTTGCCAGAACTGATAACTGACCCATCCCAAATTTCCTCAAACAGCCAAGTTCCCTCAGTTGTTCATTTCCGCTGTCCCTCTATCTCCAACCCTGCTAACACAGTTTCATCCATCTAGCCTAGTACAGTGGTACCTTGGTTTGCGAACTTAATCCCTTCCGGAAGTCCGTTCTTAAACCAAAGCGTTCTTAAACCAAGGCGTGCTTTCCCATAGCAGCGGGGGACTCACTTTACAAATGGAACACACTCAACAGGAAGCGGAACATGTTCTGCTTCCAAGACCAAGTTCACAAACCAAAACACCTACTTCCGGGTTTGCAGCGTTCTTAATCCAAGTTATTCATAAACTTAAGCAAGAAGATCAAAGCTATCCATTCTGAAGGAAATCAGCCCTGAGTGCTCACTGGAAGGACAGATCCTGAAGCTGAGGCTCCAATACTTTGGCCACCTCATGAGAAGAGACGACCCCCTGGAAAAAACCCTTATGTTGGGAAAGATGGAGGGCACAAGGAGAAGGGGACAACAGAGGACGAGATGGTTGGACAGTATACTAGAAGCTACCAGCATGAGTTTGACCAAAGTGCGGGAGGCAGTGGAAGACCGAAGTGCCTGGCGTGCTCTGGTCCATGGGGTCATGAAGAGTCGGACACGACTAAACAACAACAAAGCTGTTCTTAAACCAAGGTACCACTGTACTGTCGACTCTGGCTTGCAGCGGTTATCCAGGGCGTCAAGCAGAGAGCTCTTGTCCATCACCTGCTTACCTGCTTACCTTCAACTAGAGGAAGGATTAAGAGCGTAAGAATAGCTGCTGAATCAAGGCAATGACCCATTTAGTCTGTACTGTTTTCACAGTGGCCAACCAAATGTCTCAATGGGAAGCTGCAACCCCACATGCTTAATTGAACTTGAGGCCGTCCGCATGGGTCCGAGAGTTGGGAGGAGGAGGGCTGGATTCCGCTCATGCCGAGAACCCCATCTCTTTTAAAATTCACTGCTGTTCTGTTTATTTGTTACTGCCACCTCCATGTTATAAGCAAGAGGTTGTAATGTACTTGTAAAAGGCTGTTTTATGGACTTGGAATTAACTCTTCATTATTACTCACTAAACAGATGTCTGCGTGGTGAAATCAACTGCAAGCGGGGGGGGGGAGAAGTTGTTTTGTTACCTGGGTGTACCAGATTTACACATACAGAATTCTCACCGGGGCGTAATTTTGTCTCTGTTAATGGCAGGGAAAATAGAAGCACTTGCCATTAAAGAGCAAGTTGGAATGTGTTTCATAACATACTTCACAGCCAATCCTGGTCTGGCTAAGTAGAGTTAAGTGCTTATTTTACTCTCGAGTTTGAATAAAACCTTTCTCCCTGCAGGGGGTTTCTATGGATTATTTATAAAATTGCAGTATCTGAACAACAATTACATTGAAATAGAGCGCAAGAACTCTGAATATAGTGTTGGTAGAGAATTGTCTTTTCATTTGAGCCTAGTTATATAAATGCATGTGTTTGGATACTTTCTTAACCAGAATGACTAGCTGTCTTTTTCCATAATAGATGCAGGTTTCTGGAAAGCATTGTTTCACATGTGAAAAATAAATACAAACTGTGTAAATTACCGCTGTGTTTTTTGCACTTTGGGGTTTGTTTGTTTTTTAGTTTTGTGGATTTTTAGCTGCATTTTATTAGTACCATTATTGTGTACCTGGCTTTTATATAGTTAAATGGTAAATAAATGAACGCTTTATTCTATTTTTCTTTTATTTTAGGCAGACACACAGATTGACCGAGAACACCAAAACTTTTACGAAGCGTCGTTAGAATATGTCTTTAAAATCCAAGAAGTGCAAGAGAGAAAAAAGTTTGAATTTGTTGAGCCCGTAAGTTTTTGTGGTTACCAAAGTAGAAATATAAACAAAGAATGAAGCAATTGCACAACCCAAACTTACAGTATGTGATATATCATAATATATATGCATATACATTTAAACATTTTTTTAATAGTTGTGTTACACTTCCTTTCTTGTAAGTTAGTGTGGTTTAAAATTCCTATCCTCAAAACTATTTTTGTATCTATCTGTCTGACGATGAGCTTATCTGTACGTGAAAATCCTTCACGTTGCAAAAAAATTCTGTGGTTGGTTCATTCTTCATTTATGTAGAGGGCCCAACATGTCTAGAAAGCCTTCCCAATTCTGCACTGAGGCTAGGTGTTGCAGAGAAAGAATTGTTATGGCACAGAAGGGATCATTTCGGGCATAATGTTAAGCCATTGGCTGTGCTGAGATAAAGGTAAAGGTACCCCTGACTGTTAGGTCCAGTCGCGGACGACTCTGGGGTTGCTCACTCATCTCGCTCTATAGGCCAAGGGAGCCAGCGTTTGTCCACAGACAGCTTCCAGATCATGTAGCCAGCATGACTAAGCTGCTTCTGGCGAACCAGAGCAGCGCACGGAAACACCGTTTACCTTCCCGCCAGAGTGATACCCATTTATCTACTTGCACTTGACGTGCTTTCAAACTGCTAGGTGGGCAGGAGCTGGGACTGAACAACGGGAGCTCACCCCATTGTGAGGATTCGAACCGCTGACCTTCTGATCGGCAAGCCCTAGGCGCTGTGGTTTAGACCACAGTGCCACCCGCGTTGGCTGTTTTGAGATAGCACATTGCAAATCCTGCAAACCATCATTTGAAGGACTGGAAATCAGCTTTCTTCTCATGTCTCACCACCACTCTATCCTCTGTCAGTAGTGTTATCCTGATGTAGTTGGCAGACCATGGCTTAGATCTGCTTATCTGCTTTTCTTTTTCCATCTGGTGAACATTCTCACTTCTGAGTCACATGGGTCTTTGCAGGCAGACCAGCAGGCCTCATTATGGTTTGTCAACTCAGATATCACACCAAGCCGCATTTAGCACAAACTACAATTGCAAGCCTACTTTAAATGTACATCATTGCTTCCAGAACTGACTTGCTGGCTGATCGCAAATGGTGGGGTTTTTTTAAAATTCATACATCATGACAAACCATGGGTCAGCTGCTTTCATTATAGTTTAATGCGACGCCTGAACTAATTCAGCTTATTTACCTCAGTAAGGAACTCAAAATTTGCTCCTGAAGAACCCTCAGGTTCCCAGGAACAGAATTCTGGAAAACCACTGACTTAAACCTGCGGTTTATGCATTTAAAGTGGAATATATGGGTTAATTAAAGAAGGGAATTTATCAGAAGCCGTCAAAGGCCTGTTCTGAACAATAATCTCCGTTCCTTGAATGGTCACGTAAAAGTTTCCTCATCCAGCGTGGAATGAAATTGCAGACAACTTGCCATCTATCTGCATGACATTTTAATGACTTGCGCTTTAGCAGTGTTGTCTGTGCAACACATGACATAATGTAAAAAATTCATAATGTAAAAATTGGCTCAGAATGCCTAACCAAGGCATTAGTCTTCAAACTTCAATAAATCTGTTTGACCTTTTATTAAAGAAGTAAAAGAAAGGGAGAGTATGGAAGTTATTAAAAAATATGGAACTGCTAAGGAAGGGCTAAGCAACATATGACTTTGATTGCCTCATCATGGCTGAAATCCTAGGCATACTTACCTGGGAGTAAGTCCAGTTGAATTCAGTGGGGCTTGCTTCACTCTCAAAGGCTGCACTCCTGTGCACACTTACTTTGGAGTATGTAAGCATACTTAAGATGCTTACATAGAGAGAGCTAATGCACTCATGTCCTCCTGGGGTTTTCATAGGTACATGTTTAGCTGCTTTGAGAACTGGTGGATTGAGCAGATGAGACCAATAGTGGGTCCAACTGTCAAGATGGCGGTTTCTGTACATTCTGGAGAGGAAAATGAGGGGCAGGCGGGGCTCATCAATCTGGGAAGGCAGCCCATCTAGGAGAAGGAAAATTCTGCTCCTAAACTTTGACCACCTTGTGAGACATCTCCAGGAGTAATAATAATAATAATAATTTATTATTTATACCCCGCCCATCTGGCTGGGTTTCCCCAGCCACTCTGGGTGGCTTCTAACAGAATATTAAAATACAATAATCTATTAAACATTAAAAGCTTCCCTAAACAGGGCTGCCTTCAGGTGTCTTCTAAAAGTCTGGTAGTTGTTGTTCTCTTTGACATCTGGTGGGAGGGCGTTCCACAGGGCAGGTGCCACTACCGAGAAGGCCCTCTGCCTGGTTCCCTGTAACTTGGCTTCTCGCAGCGAGGGAACCGCCAGAAGGCTCTCGGCGCTGGACCTCAGGAGAAGAAAATGCTAAGGAGTAAAACCTACACAAATCTGGAGTGGAGTCCCAAAGGTGGTTGGATGGCGCCTTGTACGCTTCCTTCCAGAAACTCCTGATTTATTTATTTTTTACTTTTAGCAAGGAGTTAAGATATTGGACACAACTGCAGGTTTTCAAAGCAAACAAAATCAGCTCAGATTTTCCTTGATGTTTGTGTGTGTAACGTAAAAAAAACCCCAGCTCCTCACTTTTTAGCAGCTGCTTTATCAAAAATATTTCCTGGAAAACTGTAGCAGCCGTTCTTGCTCTTGACCCTGGCAGAAGAAGTCCATTGCTGCTGGAATGGAATAGACACTATTTAATTAAATGCAGGCAAATTTGTGTAACAATACATAGATCAGAGCAAATAAACAAGTGATTTTTTTTTTATACTTAAATACACAGATGCATGGATACTGGCAGGTAACCTGCATCAGTACAAAGTAAAAGTTTTATTGATGGTAACAGACATCTCTGTTAATACTTTGCTGGCTTTGTTTATAAAGCTGGCAAATGTGGGTCGGACTGGTGATCTTTCTGGGTTGGCTAATATGTGGCCTTCCACCCGTCATTGGATTCCAGCTCCCATTAGCCGCATCAATCATGGCCAATAGTCAGGGATGATGGGAGTTGCAGTTCAGCAGCACTTTGAGGCACCCTGATCTAGCCCAGTTCTGCCCACGTGAGTAGTGACTCACACAGAGTTCTTCTCCAAACCAGCTACCTGAGATCTTTTTAGGGAGATGCAGAGAATGGAATCTGAGACCTTCTGCATGCAGAGAGTCCTACAAAAGGGTCAATGCCTCTGCTGCTCAACAACTCAACAAATAGATGGAGAAGCATTTTGGCCACACATGAAGAAGAGCAGCGTTGTTACATGTCCCACTTCACTGGATTTTGCAGTGTCTGTGGAAATGGCGTACTTAGCTATAGAAGAAGAGTTTGGATTTGATATCCCGCTTTATCACTACCCTAAGGAGTCTCAAAGCGGCCAACATTCTCCTTTCCCTTCCTCTCCCACAACAAAACTCTGCGAGGTGAGTGAGGCTGAGAGACTTCAGAGAAGTGTGACTGGCCCAAGGTCACCCAGCAGCTGCATGTGGAGGAGCGGGGAAGCGAACCCGGTTCACCAGATTACAAGTCCACTGCTCTTAACCACTATACCACACTGGTCATCTCGCGCATCAGCTTTTAAAATTAGTGGCAGCAGAAGCCTGAGGGCCAATCAGAACCATAGAATTGTAGAGTCTGGAAGACACCACGAGGGTGACCTAGTCCCAACCCCCTGCAATGCAGGGATCTTTTGCCCAACGTGGGGCTCAAACCCACGACCCTGAGATTCAGCGCCTTATGCTGTACCAGCTGAGCTGTACCTGAACTTTACACAATGGCTGTCTTTGCTCCCATTTGCAATTGGACTAGCTCTATCAAAAGACACTTTATTTGGGCTGATGCTACATTTGTCTCTGTTGATTTAGTCAGCGATGACTCGTTCACATGTGCTGAAAGTACATGTTGTGTGAACCCGCCCACAGTACGACTGGAGGTTGAGGAGGCTGATTTTGGCCGGTTGGGCTTTTATCAGTTGCATGTTTACCTAGGCTCTGAATCACTCAATAAATCAGAGCAATAAATCAAAGCTTATGGTAGTTTAACGCAGCCCTAGCCACGAGGGTGAGTTAGCAGCTGAGCTATGAGGACCAAGGGAAAATGACAACATCTGAAGCCCGCAAAACGTCCTTTATTTATTTTTATGTAGTGTTGGTGACCCTGAGATTCTTTGGTCATCTCATTCTCACAGGAAGAAGATTGCACTTCCAGTTTGGATAGGGTAGGAATTTGACCTCTAGCCTTTAATTCGTCAAAAAGTTACTGTCTTCCTGGTTCATGTATTTATTTTAAAAATACAGATAGCTCGAAAGATCCTTGGTTATCCAGTCTTAAGTTGATTTTGTTGGTGATCTGGAATATAGGGATGAGGGGAGAGAAAGAGAGATTGGTGTTTTCTAACAATCAAATGGGCCACATTTTTGCTTTAAGGATAATGGACCCTGAATTTTGCTTAGTGCTTGTTTCTGCAGGGCAAAAGCTTTTTAAACAGCTGCATAACACGTTAATGGATTAGATTCAGAGTTGTTCCTACTTAAAGTGGACCTGTTAAGCTCAATGGGACTTAGTCATGTGTAATTTGATTCCCATTGGTTTCAGTGGATCTGCTCTTAAGTATTACTCTGGGTTAAACCCAGAATCTCTTACCCTCATGGTTATGCTCAGCGAAACTTCCTCTGGCATTGAAGGGCAGTAATGGAAACAGATTCACCAGCCAGGCATTGGTGAAAAATGGCAATCCTGAATTCAGATGGACCACGCTGTCATCAACCCCAGTGACTGTGTCTTGACAAAACACGAATCTATCGTTGATTGTTACAGGAAGCCTAGGTGAGCCTCAGTTGTGCATTCTTTCTCCCTCTTCTCCCTACTAAGAGGGGGAGAGTATAAGCATCTTGCTTCTATTTTGAATTAAACACAGTTTAGTGTTATATCTGAACCGTAAACTGCATCAAGTTAATCTATAAAACTATAATTTATTGAAATGTGTTGGCTTCATAAACCAAGGTTTGAAGTTGGCTTGTTTCGGCAAACCATAGTTAAGACTAACCAGGCGCAGTTTAGGGTAGGAATGTCACACTAAACTGTGGTTAATTCAAAATGGAAGCAAAACAGAAGTTTCTTCTCTCCTTGCAGCTGCACCAAGGAGGAGACAGTGCTAGCCTAAGACTTGTCTGGGCTCATTCCATAAGAATTATCCATTGTTTATTGTTGTGTCTGAATGCAGCCTGTAGAAGTCTGGCCAGATCTGACTTAAAGCACTAATTAAAAACAGCTGCATTTAAAACAAAGCTACCAATAAAAATCTCTCTCAGGGCCACAACTGATCTTATGATATCAGGTAACATTACCCCCTGTTGGCCCTTAAAAAAAAAAACGGCAGCAGAAAAGCCACTTCCAGAGGAGAAGTTAGGTCTGGAATAATGATACTTTGCTTGACATTTATTTGCCTAACTTCAGATTGCCTTCCCCAGGGGCTTTGCCCCATGTCCTGGAATTTGGAGTGGGTGGGTAGAATAATTGAGAAACAGCAGGGAGAAAGAGTTCATTTATTTATTTGAAAGTATTTTAACCCTGCCCATCCTTGCCAAGGAGATCGCAGGGCAGGATCCAGTCAGTTTGCATTTAAGCAAACCTTTGCCTCCCCTGCTTTTACTGTCCAAAACACCACTGGTGTTTCCTTTCCCGAATTAAATTAAGTGGAACTTTGGGTCCTCAAATACAGTGTTTTGCATCCTCCCTGGGTTCCTTCTCTTCCAGGTACCTCCCTGGCTCTCTCTGTTGCTTGAGGAGTCTAGCGAAGAGCAAGGCCACATCTGCAGGGTGGAGAAGCTGGGTATTTGCTTATTGGGTGAATCAGTGGCGAAGGCCATTCACACTTTGCACAGGCGCACTCAATGCAGTCTGCGGACCTCAAGAGAATTCTCAGTTTTCACACCTTCCATCTTTCAGGCTAAAAGTGGGGGCCTTGAGGGTCAAACTAGATGCAGCAGAGACAATTGCAGTTGTTTCTGCCTGCCCCATTTGCATTTTGAACAGGAATTCCAAAACGCCCTTTCTCCAAAACTCCCTTTCAAGCTGAGGTGGAAGGAAAATGCCATATTCAATGACATTCCTGCTGCCCGAGGGCCTCTGGAAATCTGAGACTGAATACTAGTGAAGGCTGAAATGTTTCCTTTTTCTTTTGCTTCTATATATATAATTTTTGTTAGTTTTTTTTAACATATCATTTTCAACAGTAATTAAACATACTTTTACATCTTATTCAAATTTTTGACTTCCATCAATCCTGTCTGAAAATTTTCCAATCTAATCTCTCAGTATGCATTTCTTATCTTCCCTATTACATTTCAAACTCATAACCAATATCTCTATCTTTTTCTACTTTGTAACACTTCACATATTTCTCCTTACAAAACTTCTTGTAGTCCTACTAGCGTAATTTGTTGAATACAGTTGCTCTTCAAATAATTCATATACTTCTTCCAATCTTCTGTAAATCTCTGGTCCCGCAGGTTTCGAATCCTTCCTGTCATTTTGTCCAATTCTGCATAGTCCATTAATTTCGTCTGCCATTCTTCTTTCGTCGTAATTTCTTCTTGTTTCCATTTCTGGGCTAACAATACTTGAAGGCTGAAATGTTTCACGTGTGTTGAGAAATATTTTGAACCTCTTAGCACACACTGAGCATCTCTGCATCCCAGTAGATTATCTCCAGCCGGTATACTAAGCAGTACATATGCAGCTCTGAACATTATGGCTGGAGCATCATACACACTGACCACATGGGTGGGTTGACAGCCCTTCTCCTGAAAAAACAAAACGAAATGTGTTTGGGGCTATGACTCCGGAAACCTTGCTTGCTCAAAGAAATAACTCGTATTAACTTTCGGTATAGGGAATTGAATGCTGCGTGTTAAGTTTGACATTGCTGCCATCTAGTGCCAGTAAGTCTTTTCCTTCAGTACAGAACAAGTTTGTTCTGTTTTTTTAATGATAGTAAGAACAAAGCAGTTTTTGATCTGAAGGTGGCAGCAGCGCTTGAATAGTGAACAGGTGTGCCTGGAGGGTATAATAGCAAGATGGGCTACCAGGAGATTCAGAAAGATTGGTGTTTGCATTTTTTGGACCTTCTGCTGGCCCTGGAGCATTATTAGTAAGACTGAAAGGTTTACTTGACAGGTTTGCCCGCAGATTAAAAATCGGGCCTCTGTTTAAATGGCAAAGCAAACTAAGTAAACAAAATCTCTTTTGCAGTTTGTTCTCTTGATAGGTTGCCAGATACATCACCTACATTATCCCTGGGCCAGATTTGATTGAAACTAAATTTAAAGGCAGCCTTCCCCCTGTCCTCGGAGTTTGCTGTTAGTTTTGAAATTAATAATAATAATAATAAAAATAAAAATACCCCACCCATCTGTCTGGACAGCTTCCAACAAAATATAAAAAATACAACAAAACAGCAAACATTACAGACTTCCCTAAGCAGGACTGCCTTCAGATGTCTTCTAAATCGAAATGCACATTTTTAAACCGACTCTTCTCTCAGGCTCCTGGCTGTGTGCATCTTTCTCTTCTGCACCTTTTCTGTCCCTGTTTCAAACTCCCCTGTGTCTTTCCTCTTTGTGCCTTTGCTCCAGTCCATCTTCCACTCCTTTTTTTGACCCATTATGGTTGTAGACCATGGGTGTAGCCAATCAAGTAAATCAAGAAAAATAAGTCAGGTTCTCCCCCCTCCAACATGAAACCTGCCATGCCCCCCCAAAGACCCCCCCCATAAATCCTGGCTACGCCCATGTTGTAAGCTCTTGCCTGATCCTTTTGCAGCATCAAAAGGAGTTGGCAAAATGGCCGAAAGGGGCTTCACCAGCACTGTAAACCACCCTTGGCACATTACAATAACCACAACGTATGTTCTTCCCATTGAAAGTAAATTCTGCCCTCTCCAAAGCTATCCTAAGAGTTCTCTGTTGCATGCCTGCTTCATACGTGCATTCGTGTGTGCATGCCCCAAACAATGTGGACCTCAAATATCTGAAAGAGCGCCTCCTTCCCTTTTGATGAGTCGATGGATTAAGATCAGTGGAGGAGACTCTTCTGCCGCTTGTGAGTTTTTGCGGGGAAGCAAGCAGCTCTTGAGAGGGCTTTTTTGGTGGTGGCCCCAAGAATGTGTAATGCCTTCCTGGCACCGTCTCTTTACAGCTTCTGTTGGTTGCTGAAGAGGCATGTCTTTTCCATGGCCCTTGAAATTTACTGATTTGGGAATTCTCCCTGTAATGCGTTGCATGGAATTATTGTTCTGGGATTGTGGGTGGTTTGTGTTTTTTTACTGTTTTAATTGTGTTTTATATGCTGTAACTTGCCCTGGGACCTTCTGGTGAAGGGCAGATAAGGAAAACAATTAATAACGGATGGTACATTTTTTTCCCCTTTCAGCTTTTGGCCTTTCTTCAGGGATTATTTACCTTTTACCACGAGGGATATGAGCTGGCCCAGGAGTTTGCACCATACAAGCAACAGCTGCAGTTCAACTTGCAGAATGTAAGACGGAGCGGCGTTTATCACAGCTTCTCAGATCACTGAACTCCAGCGTTAACGAAAGCCTTGCTCTGTTGCGAGGCTAAAATCTCTTGAAAACAAATCAAGGGAGCTCATGCATAAATGCAATATGCTTCATTTGTATTGCTTAGTCACACTGATTTTCACCTGCCTGCCTTGGGCGGGGAATCAGGTTATCGATTTCACGTCTCTACGCTTTGAATTAGTACAACTTGCGCTGCCCCCAGTTCAGATAAACAACCCCATTCGGGATGTCCAGTACGTTAAACGGACTTAAGCAAAAGGATGTATAAACCCTGCCCTGTGCACAGAGGTAGACAGGCAGGGTCACACTAGCTCAGTTGGTAGAGCATGAGACTGTTAATCTCAGGGTTGTGGGTTTGAGCCTCACTTTGAATGGGGAGGACAACTCTATGCTTAGCCCATTCAGTTTTGGAACCAAGCAAGGCCCAATTTTGATGGCCCTAAAAAGGTAAAGGGACCCCTGACCATTAGGTCCAGTCGTGACCGACTCTGGGGTTGCGGCGCTCATCTCGCTTTATTGGCCGAGGGAGCTGGCGTACAGTTTCCGGGTCATGTGGCCAGCATGACTAAGCCGCTTCTGGCGAACCAGAGCAGCGCACGGAAACACCGTTTACCTTCCCGCCGGAGCAGTACCTATTTATCTACTTGCACTTTGACATGCTTTCGAACTGCTAGGTGGGCAGGAGCAGGGACCGAGCAATGGGAGCTCACCCCGTCGCGGGGATTCAAACCGCCGACCTTCTGATCGGCAAGTCCTAGGCTCTGTGGTTTAACCCACAGCGCCACCCACGTCCCTTTTTGATGGCCCTATAAATGATCAAAATCAAATAAATTTTGCATATTTTTTCCTTTCTTTAGCATGCTTTTATTTTATTTTATTTTTTAAAAAAGCTGTTTTGCTAGACATGTGGAAGAGAAGTAAGCTATACAGGCCATAGAAGCCCCATCCCAGCCAAAAAGGTTTTTTAAAAAAATTTAAATCCAGCCACCCTTTGTGCTCCTGAAAGCCAGAGCCATTGCTCACACTTCTAAGCACACGATTCTAATATAGCCATAATGGCAGGCAGATACATGATCTGAAAATAAATAAAAGATAATTTAAAATCAAGGTTTCCAGGCAGCAAAATGTTACATTCTGATGTCTGCAATTCCCTTTCTTGCACTTCCATAGAATTGCAGCATTCACCCAGTCCTGCTCAACAAGGGGCTGAAATAATAATATTAATAAAAAGTGAGTGCAAAGCTGAATCTCTGATTCAGACAGAGAAAATGAGCTTCGTTTTAGACTGGGCTGGGAAACCTCAGGACTCAGGAATCAAATGCAGCCCGCCTGCCCCCCAGGCCTCTCTTAATCTGCCCCACAGAATTTTCTGTGTGCCACACCTCGCAACCCTACATTGCACCCTGAGCACTTGTCGCTCAGTGTGCCTGATGTCCGATGTGTCAGGCTAGAGAATAGAGAAAGGTGTGTGAGTGTGTTTAGAATGTAGACCACTGTACAGAGGTGAAATTTGCATTCATTGCTCCGCCCACTTTTGCTCCTGGCCCCTTCCAGCAATGGCATGCGGCCCTCGGATGCCTCCCCAGGTGAGGTGCGAGGCTGTTCAGAAGGGACCGTGAGCCTTGGGATGATGAAACAGGTTTGCCGCCCCTGATTTCAGATGACCAGCACTAAATCTTGGCTCCAGATCTAATGAGATGGCAGCTTGGGCAAAATGTCTTCAGTGGAAAACACATACAAGCACATCTGGCGTGGGTCTGCCTTTTGGCCATTTCCCAGTGGTCCTAATCCATGCTGTTGGGTTAACAAACGGAGGTTGCATCTTCTTCCTCTTCCTCTTGTCATGGTCTGCCCAGCAATGCCAGTCTCTGGTGCTGATGTTGCCAGCGCTTCACATAATACCGTTAATTGGAAATGTTCCCCCAGTAAGAATAGTTTAAAGGGAGAAATCTTTGGAAGCAAGCAGTTGATAAAAGGAATGACCTGCGGTCAGAATTTCAGAACCTCTCTGCAAATCCAGTCTCTGTGAAAAGTACAGAATTAAACTTCCACCCTTAACATCCAATACTGTAGGCGGTTAGAGATGGAAGAAATTTGGATAATAAATGCCATCTTCCATCCAGATTACATAGTTGGTTAGGAGTGGTTTCTTTCCTTTAAAAAAAAATCCCTGAAGGCATATAAGCTCCTAATAAGTGAAGTAAAGTGCCCACCTGTAGGAAATGTATTTATTTACTTACTTGACAAGATTTATGTTTCAGTTAGTAAGGCTCGAGGATGTGGATAAGGGGTTCATAAACCTCTAAGTAGTTTACATAAAACAATATGAAATATTCATGAGAAAATATTGATAAAGATCAAACGTTAAAAACTACTGGACGTAGTCCAATTCATCAATGCAAGTTTGTGTGTGTGTGTGTGTGTGTATTTACCTTCTTTCAAGGAGCCCAAGGCAGCAATTAGCAGCTTTAAAACAAATACGCACAACAAAACAACTTGTGTGGGTAACAGAAATTGCTGAGTTGTTCGCTCAAACCTTCAGGTTCTGCAGAGACTTGAGGCAAAGGATTAGGAAAATGTGGGGAGCAGAATATGGCCTTTGTGGGAGTCACCTATCACATTTATCTCCCTCCCAAAAAGAACTGAGGCAAATAAGAAGGTTAGGGAGGGGAGAAACGCATTAAGAGCAATGTGATTAAGTTTGTAACTAAACCCTTAACTTTTTTTAAGCACCAGGGGTCACTGTTGCTTCACGACATGCAGCACGTTCCTTCTCTGTACTCTTGTCGTTGCTACTCTAGTGGTGCAGGGCAATTTTTACTGTTCGTAATATGCGCTGAGCCCATAAGTTCTTTAGCTAAGCCACTTAATAAGTTTCTGAGTCAAGGGGGGCTTCTAGCCATGAGCGTGCATCAGTTAGATGCACCAGCTTCAGTTGCATGGCAGGGTGATTCCATGCCCCTGTTGGACTTTTGAAAGTATCTGTGCATGCTGTTGGATTTTTTGCTGCACAGGAAAAGGGGTTCTTGGGGGTAAGCGAATTTGACTTCTGCTAGTTACAAAACCTGTCGTCGTATTTCTGGCGCGCCTTCCTGCATCTGCCATGTTTTTGACAAATCCACTACATGTTCTTTCTGGAACAGAAAGTCTTTGTTGTTGCCATACCCAAGTCAACAAGTATTAGGTGTTCTCACAATATCTGAATCTCTTGCAATCCTTTAATCCTTTTATTCCTGGACATCTCCTGTAGCCTTGGCAGGTCTAGTACTATCCAGTGTAGCCTATGATAGGCTCTTAGAAATGTGTTCAAGGCTAGCTATGCACGTCAACTCAGAAATAAGCCCTGTTGAGTTAAAGCGGACTGCAGTTCTAAATAGCCTCCTGCTTGATTCCCCCCCTGACTGTTTCTAGTAGGAGCATCGTAGGAAGACCTTTGTACTTTTGGACAAGCACTGATTGGTACAATGGACAGGTGCAAGAGGAAACAGGGCCTCCTACACCATTTGGAGTTGCAATGTCCCTTTCGTGCATCCCCAACTCCCTCTACCCCACCCCTGAATGAACACATTGCCAAAGCAATTTCAGTTAGTGTAACCACTCTTTAGTGGGCATGTAGATAGCACAAAATTTTGGGTAGCTCTGCAAGTAAGCTACCCGTATTTTTCGCTCTACAAGACGCACCAGACCATAAGACGCACCTAGTTTTTGGAGGAGGAAAACAAGAAAAAAAATATTCTGAATCCCAGAAGCCAGAACAGCAAGAGGGATCGCTGCACAGTGAAAGCAGCAATCCCTCTTGCTGTTCTGGCTTATGGGATAGCTGCGCAGCCTGCATTGGCTCCATAAGATGCACACACATTTCCCCTTACTTTTTAGGAGAGAAAAAGTGAGTCTTATAGAGCAAAAAATACGGTAAGTATTCTGCCTGAACACAAATTCAATTTCCTTTGGAGCAAAAGATTTACCCGAGAATTTTCCTCTCTCTCTCTCTTTTTTAAGAAGTTTTAAAATTTTATTTTTTACCAACAACCAAAACACAAACAGTGAAACCCCCCAGGCGGCTGATACATTGGGTATACATAATCAATAATAACATATTCAAATCAACTATATGTACAATTTTATATACGTTAACACTCCTCCATCCACAAGGTTTATTTAACTTTTAACATTTTAAAAAGGTAAAGGGACCCCTGACCATTAGGTCCAGTCGTGACCAACTCTGGAGTTGCGGCGCTCATCTCGCTTTATTGGCCGAGGAAGCCGGCATTTGTCCGCAGACAGCTTCCAGGTGATGTGGCCAGCATGACTAAGCCGCTTCTGGCGAACCAGAGCAGCGCGCAGAAATGCCGTTTACCTTCCCACCGCAGCGGTACCTATTTATCTACTTGCACTTTGACGTGCTTTCAAACTGCTAGGTTGGCAGGAGCAGGGACCGAGCAACAGGAGCTCACCCCGTCGCGGGGATTCGAACCGCCAACCTTGTGATCGGCAAGTCCTAGGCTCTGTGGTTTAACCCACAGTACCACCCGCTAACCCACCCGCCACCCGTTAACATTTTAATTGCCCCCAATTGTTCAAACCTACTCAAATAATTCAATATCCTCTCAAATCAATCCTCCTCTTTCTCACTGACCTTAAACCCTTTCATTCTATGTATCTTCACAGTTAGGTATTTAAAATTATGATATTATTTAGTTTTTTCCTCCATTGGTTCACCCCTAGCTCTTCTGCATTTTTCCTATTACTCGCTATAACCTGTCTGGCTGCTGTTACCATCAATTTTACCCATTTACATTCCTCTTTTGTTTTTAACTCGGTGCTACTCAGACTAATATGAACCATTAATTTAGATATTCCCACCTTCCTACCCACAATTCCTGATATTTCTATACCAATCTGTTTCCAAAATTCATTAACTAACGGACAATCCCACCTCGGCCTTTTGGCTAAGATCTGTTCTTTTGGCTAAGATCTGTTCTTATTTGTCTCTTTTTGTTGGTTGGTTTAGAGCACCTTGCTGCAAAATGAGTTGTGCACACGGTGTTAGTGGATCTGTACAAACAGGGGCTGTGTTCTTCAAACCTCGCACACCGCCTCTCCAGTCCAGAACTCTGTATATTTTTGCGCTTTTTGAGGAATTTGGAAACTCATACAAGCAGTGTGGTAGAACAGAAATCATAGGGAAGCTTCCTTACATGTGGTTGACAGTTTTTTGCTAATAGACCTGAACTACTTCTTAGCTTCTCATTCAGTGCCCGAACAAATGAATGCGTGAAAAGGATGCTTGACGTGAATGTGTCTCCTCAACCTTTCAGCGGCTTTCAACACCATGGTAACCTTCTGGAGCGGCTGTCCGAGTTAGGGGTGGGTAGTAAAAGCAGCATTTGACAAGGCTTACTTTTACTGCAATTCCCTCAGAGCAGACGTCAGTTCCATTTTGGTAGGCCGCTCTCAAAATTGCATTGGCATGAGCTTAATTCATCGCTTCTGTTGTTGTTGTCGTTTTACAGACCCGGAATAATTTTGAAAGCACAAGGCAGGAAGTGGAACGGCTTATGCAGAGAATGAAGTCTGCCAGCCAGGACTACAGGCCACCAAGCCAGTGGACAATGGAAGGCTATCTCTACGTTCAAGAGAAGCGTGAGTATTTAACACATCCAAGTCAAACTGCACACTGAGCATTAGGCCTCTGTTCACCAGCTGCTGGGAATCGCTGTTGGACTGAGGTTCTACCTTGTGGACTTCCCATAGGCATCTGGTTGGTCTTGGTAAGAAAAGAAACCTGGGCTAGATGGGCCACTGGCTTGGTCCAGCAGGTCTCTCTTACCTTTATGACAGATGATGCTGTCTTTCCCATCACTGTGCTGATATCTTTGAGCCAGGTTTGATTAGCATGAAAGGGATATGAGAGTTGCCCTAGTCATCCAGAGAGCCAGCATACAATCATATTTACATTTCTTTGAAAATATCTCAATTAAAATAAAGTGAACAAATAAAAAAAGAAACAAAAAATGCATAAGAAATGCAAAGAAGAAGAAAAACCACAATAATTCCATACGTTCTTGTCTAATGCAAAGGTATTTAAATGAAATTATTATTCTAATACACATTTATTTTTTTATGACATTGCAAATATCATTATATTTGCCCATACACAATCTATGTCTACAAGCTCTCCATACACTCTGTGTCTACAAATTTGTATTTTGTAAGAGCTGTCGTGCCTTCTAGGTAAAAGTAAAAGGTAAAGGACCCCTGGACAGTTAAGTCCAGTCAAAGGTGACTATGGGGTTGCGGCGCTCATCTCGTTTTCAGGCCAAGGGAGCCGCCGTTTGTCCACAGACAGCTTTCCAGGTCATGCGGCCAGCATGACTAAACCACTTCTGGTGCAACGGGACACCGCGATGAAAACCAGAGCGCACGGAAACACTGCTTACCTTCCCGCCACAGTAGTACCTATTTGTCTACTTGCATTGGTGTGCTTTTGAACTGTGAGACTGGCAGAAGCTAGGACAGAGCAACAGGAGCTCACCCCGTCACGGGGATTCGAACCACCGACCTTCCAATTGCCAAGCACAAGAGGCTCAGTGGTTTAGACAACAGCGCCACCTTCGCCCTTCTACCCATTGATTAAAGGGGGCCATATATTTATCCTTCCAGTGGATCAATATAAGTCTTTCAGCTGTAGTGAGGGCGTGAGGAATCCATTTAGGATGACCAGTTGTCAAATTCCATATGGGCAGTACATAATTTAAAAGAATATTATCCTATGACAGTATTAGCTCTCTCCCCGCCACCACCCCCCCGCCACCCCAGTACTATGGAAATATTTATATAATCTAGTACTTTCTCCCAAAACTCCATAAGTGTGCGACATTGCATAGACATATCCAGTGTTTGTATAGAAAGTGACTATGTACAGGAACGTATTATTGCAAGGATAATGCTTCTTTGAACCAGCATCTAACCATGGGAATACTGTCAATAAAGGAATATCAGTGGTGAGCACACAAGCTTTCCTCTGTAGTAATAGTTGTTTTATCAGCCCTTATCCACACACAGATAGGTAGCCATGTTGGTCTGCCATAGTCAAAATAAAAAAAATTCCTTCCAGTAGCACCTTAAAGACCACATTGGCCTGGTTCGCACAGCACAATAAACAAAAGTATTCCTTGCTGGGACTTCATGAACTTACAGGTTCTGAGACGGCTCTCAGCTCAGCCCAAGTCTGGCTTTGTGTGCTGTCCAAACCAGGACTTGTGGTTAAACTTCTCCCTTGTAACCACAACCAGTAAGAAAGGATACAGGTCATGGTTATTGGGGAGAGGGCTCAGTGTAGCCCAGGAACAAAATAATAATAATAATAATAATAATAATAATAATAATAATAATAATAATAATAATAATAATAATAATAATAAAAAATAATAACAACAACAACAGCAACAACAACAATAATAAATAAAATAATAAAATTTTATTCCTAACAACAGTAAAATAATACAGCATTCTAAAATCAATTCATTATAAAATCAGTTCAAATCAAATTGATGGCAACCATTGGGCTAGAGTTCTGTGAAGAATTACCAAAGGAGGGGGTCAGGCTGTGCCTTGGCCAAAGGCCTGGTGGAACAACTCTGTCTTGCAGGCCCTGCGAAAAGATGTCAAGACCCGCAGGGCCCTAGTCTCTTGTGACAGAGTGTTCCACTGGATCGGGGCCACAGCCAAAATAGCCCTGGCTCTGGTTGAAGCCAGCCTAACCTTTCTGTGG
Organism: Podarcis liolepis; assembly: GCF_965112155.1. Taxonomy (NCBI): domain Eukaryota; kingdom Metazoa; phylum Chordata; class Lepidosauria; order Squamata; family Lacertidae; genus Podarcis; species Podarcis liolepis. The sequence continues at coordinate 87,447,986 of NC_139558.1, read as the reverse complement.
CCCGGGACCTCCAAGATGTTTTTGTTTGAAGACCATAAGGTCCTCCGTGGGACATACCAGGAGAGGCGGTCCCGTAGGTACGAGGGTCCCAGGCCTTATAGGGCTTTAAAGGTTTAAACCAGCACCTTAAACCTGATCCTGTACTCCACCGGGAGCCAGTGCAGCTGGTATAGCACTGGGTGAATGTGATCCCTCAGCAAGGACCCCATAAGGAGTCTCACCACGGCATTCTGCACCCGCTGGAGTTTCTGGGTCAGTCTCAAGGGCAGCCCCACGTAGAGCGAGTTACAATAAAAAAGGGCCAGGAAGGAGGAAATTGGCTGTGAGTTGCTCTCCCGGAGCCTGGATGTTTGCATTCTCCCAGTAAGCCATCGTTTGGCTTTCTGTGTCATGCAAACCAGACTATTGTGAGTATCCTTGCCAGGAGCCACTATAGACAGGAACAGGAAGGCTTCCAGTGTGTTGACATCATTGTATCAGGAACTTGAAAAAAGTTGTGCTTGGAGCATCTCTCCCAGAAACCTCCCGTTATTGCAGCGCTGGTGTGATAAGCACTAAAATGTAGACTGGCTCTTAAGCTGCTGGCTCTGTAGCTCAAAAGATCTTTCCCCAGTCTGCACCTGGGTTGGAATTACCGTATTTTTCGTCCTATAGGGCGCACCGGCCCATAGGACGCACCTCGTTTTTTTGGGGGGGGAATGAATAAAAAAATTTATTCCCCCCCCCGCCGCGGCTGCCGCCCCAAGCCTTGCGCACACCTGCCCAAAGCACAGGGCACCCTACGGAGGGCTCCCCGTGCTTCGGGCAACAGGCTGCCACCCCAAGCCTCGCGCGCTCGGCGGGACCTCCTGCCCAGCGCACAAGGCTTGCAGACACTCGCCGGGGCTGCAGGCTGCTGCCCGCAAGCCTTGTGAGCCCGCGGGAACTCCCGCCGGGCTTGCAAGGCTTGCAGATAGCTTCCTGAAGCCTGGAGAGCGAGAGGGGTCGGTGCGCACCGATGCCTCTCGCTCTCCAGGCTTCAGCGAAAGCCTGCATTCGCCCCATAGGACACACACACATTTCCCCTTCATTTTTGGAGGGGGAAAGTGCGTCCTATGGGGCGAAAAATACGGTATTTTAAATGTTTGTGTGTGTGTTTTACAGTTTTATCTCTTGTTGTTTGCTTCCCTGCGCTGCTTTGGGAGGAGGGGCAAGATATAAATATAATAGTTAATGAGCAGTTGTTGTTGTTGTTGATGATGATAAGAATAACATTAATAACATCATCAAATCTAAAACGGCAAGTGCAATGGCAGTGTAGCTTAAAGTTATGACTGCATTGCAAGGGGTTGGACTAAATGACTGTCTTTGTCCCTTCCATCTCTACAATTCTGTGATTGGCTTCCTCATCAAGGTGTTTTCGCCTTTTACTGAACCCTCTTCCCCCGCCCCGTGGCCTTCGTGGCTTATCCCCCCCCCTCCAAAGCAGAGTTCCCCGCTTTAATAATAGCGGCAGATTGCTTTGAGCACCTTTTGTACCTTTTAGTTGACTGATAATAACAAAATGTGATTAAAAAGAAATCTGCTAATCGGAAATTACCTTGAGCATTATTAAAAGGAGGGCAAGGACACCATGAAATGCTGGGCACACGCAGTGCTTTATTAAACAGTCGAAGGCCATCTCAACACGCTCTTATTGGAGAGGAAAAGGATTTGGTCATTTGTTTAAGCTGAGGAGGTGGGGAGGAGTGACGCAGTCATTACCTTGGTCTCGGAAATGAATGCACTGGGCCTGTTTGTTTCACTACCCTAGGGACTTTGGCTGCCCACATCGGTTTATTGAGAATGTTATCCAAAAAAAGAGAGAGGATAGAATCTTAATTTGGCATTAGGGGGAGGGGGAAGTAATGGGCTGCATTTTCCATGGGCATTGCCTGCAAAGTTCACTTGAAATACACCAGGACATATGTTTATACTTCACTCTCGCCAAGGTTTCTCTGAGTTTTTTCTGTGAGCTGGCATAACAGAAAATACATTAAATATGTGTGAAATCTTTTTTTTTTTTTAAAAAAGGCTGAATATCTCTCTTCCTTTTATTCCCCCAAACTGACAAAAATAAATAAATGTCTGGCTCCAGCCTGACCTGAGAGCAACCATTGTTCTATCTATTTTGCCAGGAATATTTTTCCTTAGGAAGCATTTATGCAAATAAGAGAAGTACAATTTTTCCTTTTCACCTCTTGGTCTCTCTCCCTCCCTCCCGTTTTCTTTATTTTTCTTTTTTAGGACCTCTAGGGTTCACCTGGATAAAACATTACTGTACCTACGACAAAGGGACGAAAGCCTTCACGATGAGCGTTTCTGAAGCCAAATCTGGAGGGAAAGTCGTAAGTGTTATCGCGAACCGCCTTCTAAATTGGAAAAGGGCACCGTAGCTTTTCCTCCATTGATTTCAAGTTAGGGAATGGACATAAACTAGGAAAGGTGTTGCTACTTAGAGGGTTACGGTGTGTCCAAATCAAAACGGTTTTTATGTAGTCTGATATTGACAGTCAAAGACGGAAACTCAAACCACATCGTTTTGCAGAAAAGCTTCTTCTTTCTTAAAGAAAACTAAAAATGAACCTTTTCGACGTTCGGCCTTCACAGAGTACACAGCATACATTTAAACCACTTTATCCTACCCCAAAGAATCCTGGGAACCATAGTTTGCCCCCTACAGAGCTATAATTCCCAACACCCTCAAAAAAAACCACAGTTCCTAGGATTTCTTTGGGGGGGGGGTGACAGAATGTGCTTTAAATGTACAGAGCCCCAGACATGTTCTGTTGATCTTTTCCTGGGTCTGACCACTACCTTCTATTCATTATCATAAGTGCAATGGCAGTACTGTATTTTTCGCCCTATAGGACGCACCGGCCCATAGGACGCACCTAGATTTGGGGGGGGGAATAAAGGGGGGGAATTATTTCCCCCTCCCCCAAGCGCGGGGCCCCCAGAACAGGACCCAGAGCGATGCCGAAGCTGCGTGCAGCTTTGGCATGGCTCTGGGAGCTTGTGGGGCTGGAGGAGGGGGAAGCCCTCCGCCAGCCTTCTAATCAAGTCGGGGGACAGCGGGAAAGGCGCGCTGCGCCTCCCCACTGTCCCCCGAGCTTGTGGGTCTGGCGGTGGGGCTCTCCTGAAGCCTGGAGAGCGAGAGGGGTCGGTGCGCACATACCCCTCTCGCTCTCAAGGCTTCAGCGAAAGCCTGCATTCGCCCCATAGGACGCATACACATTTCCCCTTCATTTTTGGAGGGGAAAAAGTGCGTCCTATAGAGCGAAAAATACGGTAATTTATGGGTACTTTAACCATTTCCGTGAATTAGCGCCATTGCACCCGTGCATTCGTCCAACAAGGTACACTGTGAATTTTCAGCAACTAATTTAACTCCAAGTAAAAGCTAAACAGGCTACCTTTCCAAAGGAGGGGGGGCTGATTTTTGAAGGTTCTAATGTGCAACTTTTCATAACAGTCACCTCCAGACTTGATTACTGTAACTTGCTCTACACGGGGCTACCTTTCAAGCTGACTCAGAAACTCCAGTGGGTGCAGAATGCCACGGCGAGGCTCCTTACAGGGTCCTTGCTGTGGGATCACATTCATCCAGTGCTTTAACACTGGCTCCCGGTGGAGTACGGGGTCAGGTTTAAGGTGCTGGTTTTGTCCTTTAAAGCCCTATACGGCCTAGGACCCTCGTACCTACAGGACCGCCTCTCCTGGTATGCCCCGCGGAGGATTTTAAAGTCCACAAATGACATCACTTTGGAGGTCCCAAGTCACAAGGTGGTTAGATTGGTCTCAACTAGGGCCAGGGCCTTTTCAGCACTGGCCCCGACTTGGTGGAACGGTCTGTCACAAGAGACTAGGGCTCTTTGGGACTTGACATGTTTCCGCAGGGCCTGCAAGACAGAGCTGTTCCGCCTGGCCTTTGGTTTGGACTGAGTCTGACCCTTATGTTTTCCCTCCCCTTACGGTTTTGATCCATGGACTACTTTTAAAATGAGGCTGCATTTTAAATTGCATTTTAACCTGTATTTTAAATTGGTTTCTCTCCCCCATTATGTTTTTATTGTAATTTTACTTGTGTTAGCCGCTCTGAGCCCAGCTCTGGCCGGGGAGGGCGGGGTATAAATAAAAATTATTAATATTATTATTATTAATTCTTTGCATAGCTCCTTTTGCCTAATCTTCAGTCATTCTCCACTTGGGCAATAGACAAGCAGGAAGGATTCTTGTCGCTTTGCCCTTAAAATCTCTCTACCCTCCCTCCTCAATCTTTGCCTGTAAAGAGTCTCTTTTCAGACCTAGTTTGTCTGAAAAGGCGCCCTGCTTGCGAAAGTTGGAAGCATGCCTAATATCACTCCTCACTTAAAGAGGGCTCTTTTACTTCACCACACTGTGTTTCACTGTTCCTGGGAAGTTATTTGGAACATAGGTTGCAGCTCCCTGGGTGCCCAAGCACCCACAAAATTCCCCACGAAGGAGCCGGGCACCCACAATTTTCGGTGCCCACGGCCCCCGGGTACCCATGGTTGCAGGGCCAAGTTGGCACTTCTTTTTTTTGTAAATAATTTTTATTTGTTTTCCAGTAAAGAGGGGGAAAACATTCCTATTAATAACAAATCAAGCCCAATCTTACCACATTCAAAAACAAAAATCAATACAGCCAATTATAGAGTCTGAATTAATTAATTTCAATGAGACCTCCCATGTTCTGGATTGCAAGAGCTAAATGTCCATCCTTTATCTTTCTGCTATCTTCTTTGTTACTTCACAATTTTCCAATCCTGATACTGACAATCTCCTCTCTCGACCAATCAGTCTCTGGTATAACTCGCTATCTTGTTTTACGTAACAATTCCTTATTTCTGTAATCACGCAGGTGGCTTTTTCCACATTGTTCTCAGTCTTCATATTTTAAAGCACAGTCCTCCTTCGATGACCCCTCCTTTTCTGCTGATTGTTGCTCTGCTACTCTCTGGGCTTCCATCCAAGGTTGAAGTTAATTAGCGATGTTGCACTGCCTTTGATCTTTCCAAAGCAGCCGATGTTTCAAATGTACTGTAGGGGTGTACTTGGAAATCAGTAAGTTACACAAAGATTGTTTCGGTTTCTCCATAAAAAGCCACGCCAGCTCTCCAGGGCCCTCGGACAGCTGGCAGGCATCCAGAGTTTACAGTCACCCTCTTTTCAAACTGTATGTGATAATATTCCATGCAAGCAAATGCAACCTCTGTAAAGTACACCCCTTTTGTAATTCAAATAAAAAAAATATCTCCACTCTCCCCCCATTAAAGATTTTTTCTGATCATATCCCTTTCTGTGTCAGAGCTGCTGCCGTCGCCATCTTCCCTCCTCAGCCCGAGCTGATCTGATCATATCTGATCCTACTCTGCCAATTTTGAGGACCGCGATGGTGCCAAGTTGGCACTCCTGACTGGGAGGAATATTAGTGCATGAGAGGAACTGCATAAATTCACAATTACTTTAGGGCAGGGGCATCACTTAGTTAAAGAAATCGTGACCAAATGAGTTTCAGTTTGGTCAGTTAACCAAGCTGTGCTTTTAACGAACCTGCTAATTAATCAAGCAGCCCAGTAATCCAGTGGCCCCAGGGAGAGCAGGCCATAGGAAACATGAGATCTCCCTCTCTCTGCGGGTGAAGAGAGACCTCTGACCTGGGAGAAGAGGGTACCATGCCGGTTTTCTCCCTCTCTGCCACTGTGGAAACTTTAGCAACCTTTGCCCTGTCAACTCCCGGCGTTGGTTGGGCTGAAATGGAGGCATGCCAGGGCACAAGGTTTGGAAGTATGTCAAAGGAGAACCGGGGGGGGGGGTTGAAACCAAAGCTGCCCCCCCTCCAATATGCCAACATGCTCCCAAACCACAAATCAAACTACACTAGCCCCGGAGTTGATGTAGCTTATTCAGGTTTGTTCCCCTGTTGTTGTTCCCATTCGGAAGGAAATAAGTGTAAGTTAAGGAAAGGGAAAAATATCCGAAATGAGCTCAAGGTCTTTGCAGGGTGAGAGGGCGGAATTGCTTCCCTGCCTCCACAACTCCTCAGCCTTAGGGTGGCATCTGTCATGAAGTAACACCACTGAAGGAAATCTTGGTTTGGGGCAGTTCCCACATCCGTCACAGCAGACAGCATGTCAGAAGAGCCTTTCCCTCTGTGTGGGGCTCTCCTTCTGAGGACACATCTGTTCCCCACAAATTCATTAAGTGCTTCTGAATTTAGTGTGAATCACAATTTTTCACCAGATAAAATGCTTTTCATTAGTTGAATATTGTAGCCCTCTTTTTGTGGGTGAGGGATGAGCCTTGCAGTTACCAGAAGATGAGTTCGGGGAAGGGAAAATCTGGAAAAACTAAACAGAAATGTCACAACAACAACAACAAAAAGCTGTTTTTGCACAGCTTTAAAATGTTTTGTAAGGGCAGCTTGTGCCTTTGCAGCTGTTTGGGTTAGCGGAAGAGCTGAAGGGAAGGTCATTTTTCACTAGGGGCAACTTTGGCTGGCTCATGAGTGACCAAAGAAAATCTATAGCTCTGATGAGGAAGCTGTGACCCTATAGCAGTTATCGAGCTCCAGCTCCCATCTTTCCTGACTATTGATCGCATTGCCTGTGGCTGATGGGAGTTGGAACACAACATCTGGAAGATTGGTGACATTCTGTGCCACCAAGGCCACCTGTGCCTCAAGTGACAACAGCAGATTCAGGAGAACCCCCAAACTTCCTCCTTCAGAGGGGCCAAATCTAGAGTAGGCCACCCACATCACCCAGCTGGTCAGAGGAACCACCCACCAATGGTTGTTGTTGTTTAGTCGTTTAGTCATGTCCGACTCTTTGTGACCCCATGGATCAGAGCACACCAGGCACTTCTGTCTTCCACTGCCTCCCGCAGTTTGGTCAAACTCATGCTGGTCGCTTCGAGAATACTATCCAACCATCTCATCCTCTGTCGTCCCCTTCTCCTTGTACCTTCCATCTTTCCCAACATCAGGTTCTTTTCCAGGGAGTCTTCCCTTCTCATGAGGTGACCAAAGTATTGGAGTCTGAGCTTCAGGATCTGTCTTTCCAGTGAGCACTCAGGGCTGATTTCCTTCAGAATGGATCGGTTTGATGTTCTTGCAGTCCATGGGACTCTCAAGAGTCTCCTCCAGCACCATAATTCAAAAGCATCAATTCTTCAGCAATCAGCCTTCTTTATGGTCCAGCTCTCACTTCCATACATAACTACTGGAAAAACCATAGCTTGAACTATACGGACCTTTGTTGGCAAGGTGATGTCTCTGCTCAGTCTTATCTGGATAGGCCCTTGTCCAGTCCCTTCCAAGCACTGATTCAGCACATCTACTGCCTTACTTTGTTGTTGGCATTGGTCTATCTCGAGAGAAAAAGGAGTGTGCTTCCGGATGTGAAGTCAAACAGCTGTGTTAGGAGCACCAAAGTGACCTCACTGGGACGCAAGCATAGGCAGTGTGTATGGAGGTCCTGGGCTGCTCAGATGACAAAAATACCCTCTTGGCCTCACTGATGTGGTCCAAAGGAAAGCAGAGCAATGCGTTTGGCACCAGCTGGGCTGCAGGAGGTGTACAACCATCACAGGGACTCCACTCCACAATTCTATAACAAATAATTTGGCGGTTCAGCATTCTAATTTCCCCATTTCTGATGTTTTGCAGAATGGTCTTGTCCCGAGTACACCGGAAGTGTTCAAGTTGAAATCCTGCATCCGGAGAAAGACGGATTCAATTGACAAGCGCTTCTGCTTCGATATCGAAGTCTTTGAAAGGTTTGCATTTTTATAAATGCCTTTTAAGAAAACGAAAGCATTTACGCAGCATTGTGCCATACCGTTAAGAGCAGACAAAAACATAGATTTGCATCTGAAAAATTATATCGAGTGTTTCACTTTTTCATCCAGAGTAGGCTTTGAAAGAGTAACCCTCTTAACTGGGAACACTCATAAAGATCATGTTTTAAGCAGTGGTTGGATGGCCATCTGTCATGGATGCTTTAGCTGAGATTCCTGCAGTGCTAGGGGGTTGGATTAGATGACCCTTGGGTTCCTCCCACCTCTACGATACTATGTTGAATTAAAATTAAAAACCCACATTATTATTATTATTATTTGTTAGTTTATTTATCTTGCCCAGGGCAACCCAGTTCCAGAGGCCTTTAAAATTCTCCAGTCACCCAGCCTACACCTTAAAGAGAGAGCTTAACTCAAATGGGCTCTCAGATCTTTTGTAAGTGTTATGTTTATAAGATGTGGATAACACTTCTCTCGTACATCCTTTAGTCGGTCTGCTCTTTCCTTTTGCGCCCCCTCCAAGCCTAAGATCGTGAAATATTCTCCTTCCCTACCCCATATTTTTATTACAATTGATTTATTGCATTTATACCCCATATTTTTCTCCAAGGGGCTCAGAAATGGCATACATGGTTCTCCTCCTCCTCATTTAGTCCCCAAAAGAACCCTGCGAGGTAGGTTAGGCTGAGAGGCAGCAACTAGCCCAAGGGCACTGGCCCCCGGCCAGCACTCTAAGCAACTACACCACACTGGCTCTATAGATAAAGGTAAAGGGACCCCTGACCATTCGGTCCAGTCGTGGCTGACTCTGGGGTTGCGGCGCTCACCTTCTTTATTGGCCGAGGGAGCCGGCGTACAGCTTCCGGGTCATGTGGTTAACATGACTAAGCCGCTTCTGGCAAACCAGAGCAGCACACGGAAACACCGTCTACCTTCCCGCCTGGGCGGTACCTATTTATCTACTTGCACTTTGAGGTGCTTTCGAACTGCTAGGTTGGCAGGAGCAGGGACCGAACAACAGAAACTCACCCCGTTGTGGGGATTCGAACCGCCGACCTTCTGATCAGCAAGTCCTAGGCTCTGTGGTTTAATCCACAGCGCCACCCGCGTCCCTATAGATGGATATAGATAAAACCTAAAACCTACCTGATTTTATTCAAACATAAGAGCCCTACCGGGCCAGATCCACCTAGGCCTGCATCCTGCTTTCTAAAGCGGCTCACCCAGATGCATCTGGTAAGCCTACAAGTCAGATATAAAAGTTGCAGTCCTCTCCCTTGTTCCTCCCCACCACTAGGACGTGCCCTACTCTGCTGCAGACAGTACAGAGCTTGATGGACCTATGGTCTGTCTTGGTCTACAGCAGCCTACCTATGATCCGTTGTGTTACCTACAATGTGCTACCTACCTTCTACATGGAGGTCTCTGGAAAGGTACCAGAACTCCTCCTGGTACACAGTCACTCCTGTTTATCCCACTGAAACCTCCCAAAAAAGGCTAGGGGGTGCATTGCTGGTAGAATGATACACCCCAGGAGACCCCATGTTTACGATGATGATTTATTATTTATACCCCACCCATCTGGCTGGGTTTTCCTGCCCCTCTGGGCGGCTTCCAACAAAATATTAAAATACAATAGTCTGTCAAACATTAAAAGCTTCCCTAAACAGGGCTGCCTTCAGATGTCTTCTAAAAGTCTGGTAGTTGTTTTTCTCTTTCACATCTGGTGGGAGGGTGTTCCACAGGGCGCCCTATGGAATTATAGTAATGTGGTACGGTTGTACCTCAGATAATACGCCATTTTTGTTTTAAACACAGTGGAATCTTTGGGAAGGTGTAGTAGACATGTGTGTTAATGTGTTTCTACAGTCCTTTTTTCTGGAGGGTGTATATTGGGAAAATATTTTGTGTTGCCCTGACAGACCGACATGCCAGCTGTCTCCACAGTAGCAGCGCAGACTTGAGCTCCGTCATTCTCCCCACCGGTGCCAGTAGAAGGGAGTCTGGGGTGGCTGCGATGGAGGCATTCCTTCTCCTCCTCCTTCCTCTTGCAGGGCTAGAGCCAGCTGGCTCTTTTTTTCTTTCTTTTTAAGGAAAAAAGCACCGTGTTTCTATTTCATCTGCAGCATCTGCAAGCCACTCAGTAACAAACTCTTGCCAGGCGATGGCAGTTTACTAACATTGCAGATGGGCAAATCCTTCACGGCTGCTTTTAAACGTTTCCCCTGTTTTGAAGAGAGAAGTTTTGAAATAAATAGGGTTCTTACCCTCCCTGCCCCTCGTTCCTTGAATCTGTTTGACCCTAGAGTCTTTTGTTGTTGTTGCTTTAATTCGGGCTCCTTGAGAAGGCCTCCTTGACAAGGCAGAATGTGACCAAAGGTCCACATCAGAAACTTTTAATGTTGTTTTTGATAGTCCGTTTGAATAACTGTGGTTTTGTTTAGTTGTCTCAGCTGCTGGCCCTCAGGAGCTCCACTTGGGAAGCTCTTATAATGAAAGAGAGCATATTGTATAGAGAAGAGACATGTTCCATGGATAAGAAGTTCACTGGAAATACTCAGTTCTGCTCTAGCACCTACTCCTCCTCATTTTACTCAGCATGGTACTTTCCTCTTCAGACAATCTTCACAATTTGTGAAAAGAAAAGAAAACAAGTGAATCACTTGCTTTTGTTGTTGTCTTTTAAATAGGCATGGGATCATTACACTACAAGCTTATTCCGAATCCAACCGGAAGCTCTGGCTGGAAGCAATGGATGGAAAAGAACCAGTAAGGAAATCCTTGTTCTATCATTTGTTACTTTTGATTTATTTATTTGATCCAGGCTGAAAATTAACAGCAAATTTACTTTGCCTCTTTTAAGACTGGGGTGGGGGGAGGCTAAACCCGTGACCTGGGGGCCTAATCCTGTCCCCACAACACAATTCCCCCCCTCCAAAGCTCCACAAGTTTTGGCTGCAGCAAAAAGAAATGGAGTAGATAAAGACCTTGGGTGGGTGGAGATGCCAGTTGCCCCCTCCCCAAGCCTTCTCCTCCTCCTCCTCCTTCTTCTCCTTCTCCTCCTCCTCCTCCTCCTCCTCCTCCTCCTCCTCCTCCTCCTCCTCCTTCTTCTTCTTCTTCTTCTTCTTTTATTTATACCTCGCCCATCTGGCTGGGTTTCCCCAGCCACTCTGAGTGGCTTACAGCATATCTAAAAACATAAAACACCAATCCTTAAAAACTTCCCTAAACAGGGCTGCCTTCAGATGTCTTCTAAAAGTCAGATAGTTGTTTATTTCCTTGACATCTGAAGGGAGGGCGTTCCACAGGGAGGGTGCTACTACTGAGAAGGCCCTCTGCCTGGTTCCTTGTAACCTCACTTTTCACATTGAGGGACCCAGCAGAAAACCCTCAGATGAGGACCTCAGAGTCCGGGCTAAGCGACAGGGGTGGAGAGGTGGAGATGCTCCTTCAGGTATACTGGGCCAAGGTCATTTAGGGCTTTAAAGGTCAGCACCAACACTTAGAGAGCAATGATGATGACAGTGTTGATACATTTATTTATGCTCTGCCTTTTTCCCTGACAAGGCTCAAGACAGCTTATAGAGAGAAATAAGAACCGCTAAAAATATAGGGGGGTCATTAAAAAACAATTAAACATTGATAAAATTAAATCCATATGCATATATAAAATCTGTTAGAGCCATACCAATAATTCCAATAGAAACAGAACGGCACCAGCCCTTTCAATAAAAGCACTCAGTTCCCAAAGTCATCAGCAGCAGAAGGAAGGACAGCAAGGAGGGAGCCAGTCTAGTTTTCTAGGGAAGGAGTTCCAAAGTCTGGGAGCAGCCACCAAGAAGGTCCTTTCTCGAGTGATTACCAGATGTGCCTTTGTGTCCCAGGCACCCCAGTCAACGAAGGCACATTTCTGATAGGTCATTTTTTGTTGATGAAAGCTCACACTTGAAGCAATTTGCATGGTATTCCAGATACACATGCACACACACTTTGCCAGGTCTGCGCCCTGCAAAGCAGTTGCAGCAACAATGGGACCACACACAAACCTGCCTTCTTCTGACAGGTTACATGCCTGCACCCTGAGACTTCTCTTATGTGGAAGCTGTCACTCCACTTTTCTCTTCAGGCCCCGCCTTGGTCTAGGACACAGTGGGGTGGGAGATGGCAGAGAGTCAGTTGGCCCATCCCTTGGCTGAACAGTCTCTTCCTCCACACATCCTGCTAACCTCCCTCTTCCTCAGACTGCTCTGACCATTCCTCTCCCTCGGCTACTGCCTAGCTGGTGGTGCCAAACCCCATAGATTCCTCTCCTGGGTCAATTCCCTGGCCCCCTGCCTCTGCCACACACCCTTCACAGCCCTTCCAATCCCTAACACCATGGAGGTAGTTGGACCAAGAGATGGGCCTCATCTGAACAACTGAAGTCCAGGTTGCCTCAGGGATCACCTGAACCCTTACATCCCAGCTTGATCACTGAGCGTCCTTGGTCATTCCCCAAGATGGTGAGGCTTGTTATGTACTGAAGTTCTCACCCTGGGCCAGCAGGGGGATACTGTAGATAGTTTTTACTCAGGTCCACATATGCAAATAAAGGATAGAAAGTGACGTTCAGTGATTGGATAGTTACAGAAAGTTGTTACAGTTACGTTGTACTGGAGCTCTATATAAGCAGGCTGGCTGAACCCTTCAGTTCAGTTCTGTTCTGACCTGTGAATAAACAAGAGCTGTTTGGAGAATCGCTGTGTCATCTGATATGTCTACCCACAACTTAACAAGGCTCATTTGACAACAATGAGAAACCAAGCTTTTGGTTTGTTGGCCTGGTCTCTGGAATAGCACTCTGCCAGTGGAGATTCAGCAGGTGTCTTCTGAACGCCTGTTGAAAACTTTTGCTTCCTTCCAGGCCACAGCAGGCAATTCAGAGTACATCCTTCTGCAATGGTTAATTGTTTTGAACCTTTTTGTGGTTTTTTATTGTGTGGTTTTATGTTTCATTCCTGCAAACCGCTTTGATGCGTGGCTTGTTGCTTTGTCCCAAAATGGACTGTGGTTTGTTCGTTTCAAGTCAGCCGGCAGCGTTAAGCAAGGAATAAGTCCATTTTTTTCTTGGGTTTATTTCTGGCTTGCTGTTCATGACTTGTTCGGAACAAACAAGCCGTGGTCCAGTGTTCAGGCACTACAGCAAATCTTGCTGAGGCTTGTCTAAGCCATGTGGCTGCCACATGGTGGGAGGGAAACACATTCACAATTCAGTCTTGGTGAAATACAAACTATGGTTTATCATGGTGTGCAAACCATCTTGCTTGCTCTCCCTTTTCCACATAGAGTTGTGGTAAGGATAAAATGGAATTTCCCCATCCTGAGCTACTAGGAAACTAAACAAGTAAATATGACTGTGATGCTTGGTTTCTTTTTTTTTAGATTTACACCTTGCCAGCTATTATTAGCAAGAAAGAAGAAAGTAAGTTAATATTCAATTATATGAGATTGTTAACTATGCCTACGAGTCCTTCTGCATACTGCTTCTTAACAACTTTCCCCTGTTCTGCTGTACCATTACACTCCCATTTGTCATGACCATGCCTTCAGAAAGCCTACCCAAATTACTTACAGCTAGTAGATGCTCCCATGTATTTGTGCTGTATCTTTAGCACTATGCGCATACAGTTTGTTTTAAATCACAAAACTCAATAAACGACAGCCGTGTCTATCTGAAAGTTGTGGCTTCTCTCAAAATAACCTATACAGTACAAACCACAGATTTTATTGCAATATGTAAGCTTGGTTCGTTCACTATTTCGTCTACAATTTGTTTCAGTGGTTTGGGGATGAGGGGTGGCAAATCTGCCCTGTGAAAATAGAAGGATTTGTTGGGGAGTCATGTTGCTGCGTGCTTTTGGTATGTAGCATGGTGACTGCTGGATTCCAAGTTCGTCTCCCTTCTTTGTCTGCTAGGGGCGATATAGCTTAGCCATCCAGCAAAAGCTCTGCTTGCAGGTCACTGCTGCTGGACATTTACTGACCATTCTTCCCAGACCTCTCCACTGGCAAGGAAGAGGGAGCGATAAGAACTTCCCATTCATCACACTACCTATCTTTTTTTCTGTACAAAACAATATATGAGTGTTAAAATTGTAAGAAGTTTACTTGCTCCTGACCAGTTACGGCAATCTTGTCAGGAACATTGCTTTTATACTTTTTGTTCTTCTTAATTTAGCCAGTTAGCAAAATCAGCCATGGATATACTTTTAGGAATAGCTTCGAAGAACAGCTTATTTTGACTGCACTAATTAGAGATCCTAACAAATCATGCCTTTCCTGCCTTCAAGTGTTTTTAGTAGATGTCGGCAATAACCTGTTTTGTTTCCGCCCCACAAATGCCCTAGGATGTCAGTTTAGCCTGACATTTCCACTTTCCCAAGGAGCTCATCATGATGTAATTCTCAGCCTCCATCACTTTCTCTTGAATTGTTGGTGCTAAGTACTTCTCTGTCTTAGATTCCAGGTGACAATACTTTTATCACACTGTGCCCTTTTTGTTCTTCATGCCACTGCTTTTTTTTTAACACATTGAATGTTTCGAAGATGTGCATTAAAAGGTAAAGGCAGTGGGCATGATCCTAAGAAACATAGGTGCACCAAAGTCCAGGGGATTTCAGACACACATTTAAGCATTTACATCTTACTGATTTTGCGCTTGAAATCTGTCCTTAAACTCCTTTGGATTTCAGTGTGCCTTTGGATCGTGAATAGGGTCTCTTGAAATAAGTGAAGTTAGAAGTTAGAAAAGCCACCCAGGTATCAGGATGGGGCTTCTTCCCCTCGCCATGAGCCTGGCCCCATCTCTTCAACACTTGCTGAGGGCTATTAACAAATCACATTTCTCCTTCCCCTTTCCTTCCAATATTGAGCAGCAACTAGCCAGAAAAGCTGCAAGAATTAGAGGTTTCTAATAACAAACCACTGTTGTTTTGAAAAAAATGTGCATCAGGGTCAGTTCCAGAGATTGCAATAATTTCTGTCCCGTAACTTCTAACACTGTTCTAAGAGGGCTAGGCCTCAAAAAATAAATAAATGGAATGAATCAATTGAATATTGAGATAAGTATTTTATTTGCGTGGCCATGAAGTCACAAGCCACGAGTTTCTGGTTTGCTTGCTGGACTGTGACAGCTGTTGAAAATCTGGCTTAATTTGTTCCTCCCATTTTGACAGCGTTCCTCAATGAAGCTGGCTTTAACTTTGTAAGGAAATGCATTCATGCAGTAGAGACGAGAGGTATGTATCAAGTGATGTGCAAGGCATCCGGTTCTGCCTTAGCAGAAATGATTTTTTTGGTGCCTTAAGGACCGTTGGACGCAGAGCTGCAGCCAGTCTCACCTAGGCAATATGTAGCTTGAAATGCATGTGTTTGTAAAGTGTGGCTTGATTTCAACATGGAACAGGCTGTGCACAATAGGCTGCGTGAGCACACACATACACCCCACCATATGATGTTACATGTGGCAGTCCGTTTTTTTCAAACAACAGCATTAGTAATGTTATTTGTTTGTTGAACTACTTACTCACTCTTCACTAAAGGGCCCCCAGCTTATTTTAAACTATGGTTTAATAAAAATAAACCAAGTACCGTATTTTTCGCTCTATAGGACACATTTTCCCCCCTCCAAAAATTGAGGGGAAATGTGTGTGCGTCCTATGGAGCGAATGCAGGCTCCTTGGCTTCAGCGATAGCAACACTAAGCCTCCGAAGCGCAGAGGGAGCACTCCCTCCGTGCGCCAAAGGCTTTGTGTTGCTTTCGCTGAAGCCTGGACAGTGAGAGGCGTCGGTGCGCACCGACCCCTCTCACTCTCCTAGCTTCAGGGATAGCCCCGTGCAGCCCCTTCCGGCAGGGAGAGGCTGCACGGGGCTATGGCTTCTTTAGCCCCACGCAGCCTCTCCCAGCAGGGAGAGGTTGTGTGGAGCTAAAGAGGAAGCCGAAACAGCCAGCGGGATGGATCCCGATGGCTGCCTTGGCTTGTTCCATAGCCGCGCGCAACCCCTCCGGCAGGGAGAGGCTGCACGGGGCTATGGCCTGTTTAGCCTGTACGCTGCTTTGGGGGGGGGGGGAAATAAGATTTTTTTTCTTGATTTCCCCGCCTAAAAACCAGGTGCACCCTATGGTCCGGTGTGCCCTATGGAGCGAAAAATACGGTACTGGTGCATGCTGTTCAAATGTTCCCAATTTGCTCCCCCCCCCCCCCATGCTAACCATTTGCCATGGGAAGAAGAAAACAAACCATTCGCATTACATGTGAGCCAGCTTCTGCGATTTGCTTTCCCCTATGATCAGGAAGCCAAGAAAAACCTTTGCTTCTAAGCCAAATCAGAGAATGTTGAGGAAACAAACCACAAACACTGATTCACATGTAACACAAAGCCAGCCTCCGGGTAGTTTCCTCCTTGCCACAGCAAAGAACTCGCAGGGAATAGTATTGCTTGTTTATGTCAAGCCGTGGTTTAAAGTAAACTGGGCTTGAATGTGACTTGTGAAACAGCTGAATGTAAGCCACAGTTTCAATGCAGTTTTAGGTGCTTAATCATACTCAATTTAACTTTGTGAATAAAATGTCATTGTGTTCAGTAGGGCTAATTTCTGAGTCCAACCAAAACTAAAGTGCTGAAAGCTAAAATAGCATATGACGAATTAACAGTTCCCAGTATTTCCGAAACCTTTTCCTTTCTAAAAAGCTGGTTCTTCAATACTGAAAACAGTAGGAATCCGGAGTTGTTTGACTGAAAATGCTGGTTTGTGAACTATCTAACTAATCAGGAGAGGGATCTTGCACAAAACAAACTCAGTACAGGAAACCAGACCATTCTGAGACTTCCAATGGCACCAGAAACCATGAAATTGTAAATGTGGACATAATGATGAGGATTTCAACTTCAACTGCAATACTTTCATTTGCAAGCCTGAAAAGACGGCTTTATACAACCTGGTTCTGTGCCTGTTTACTTGGAAGTATCTTCAACTCAGTTCAACAGAACTTGCTCCCAAGGTGTAGATCTGTGTGGCTACAATCCTATTCCTGTTTATTTTGTGAATAAGTTCCACTGTGTTCAATGGAAATTACTCCTAGGTAATTAAGATTACTGCTTTGGGGGGGGTTAAAAAATAATTTGCTTCCGTAAGTTGCTGCAGTGAGAGAGGAACAGTGCCGATATTATAAGTAAATCAAATTAGCTGCCTAAATGCAAATGTCTTAACACGGCAAAAACTTACATTTTCTATTTTGGCCTTTGAAGGTATCACAATTTTGGGGTTGTACCGAATAGGTGGCGTGAATTCCAAAGTTCAGAAGCTGATGAATACCGTATTTTGTAAGTGTGGCTATGTGCCATCTTGCTTCTTTGAAGTCTTCTATTATTGTGTATAGTGCTGTGTGTGAAAATTGGGTATACAAGCAGGAGCAAATGGAACAGGGAGCATGTCAGCCATTCCATTTTAAATAGCGGCCTAGTCAACAGTTCATTTTAAATGGGTTTGGTGGCTGCATATGTTTTGCATTTAGCAAAGTCTGAAAGCTGGCGCAGCCTCTCCTGCTTTTAGATGGGGTTCCTGGGTGTATCAACACCAGCTTCCATGGTGTTAGGTACCATATATAAATAAGTTTCAGAGTGAGTTCTTTTCTTCTGGCTGAGATGGATTTCAACAGAGGTTTAGATCACATTTTTGAAGATATGGTAGAATTTATTTCGTATCCTATGTCATGCTCCCATTGGTCTTTAATCGCAGTGAGGGGATTTGTAGTATCTTGGAGTAGTATTTTTAATATTGCAGGTACCGCCCCTTTGCTGTGTCCCTCTGTTTTAGGATGAGCTTTTTCAAACCCAAACCCAACCCTCACACATACAAGCAAACCACATTGCAACCAACCGAACACAACCAACCAAACTTTAGATCCTCCAATCTCTCACAAAAATAAATCCATAAATAAAGGACTTACTCACATGATTCTGACACAAGAATCCTGCCCAAGCACCATGCAATAGAACGAAAGATCAATATTCCCCCCCTCCTCTTGCTTTTCTCCCAACTGCATAACGCACATGACAACAGTGTCATAGCGAATGTAAACAAAATGTGGAAAAGACTATGAATTGAAAGTGGAGACACTGTATTTCTCTGTGTTTATTTGCTTGTTTGTTACACGAGAAAAGTTTTAATGCAAACTAATTTCTTTACACGCTGCACTTTCTCCAGTGCAAGTAGAGATTTAGGCATATAGAGCACTCTAACCCTCTTCTGCCCTAGTGTGATAAACAGCAGAGGTTTCATTAAAACTCTTCTATTTATGCATCTCTAATAATAATTAATAATAATTTTATTTATATCCCACCCTCCCCAGCCGAAGCCGGGCTCAGAGCAGCTAACAACAATAAAAATAGGGCTTTAAAGGTTAAAACCAGCACCTTAAACCTGATCCTGTACTCCACCAGGAGCCAGTGCAGCTGGTATAGCACCGGGTGAATGAGTAAGCATTAGCAAAGGACCCTGTCGAAACCTCATTTGCTCATTAGGAGGGAAAGCCAGTAGAGGCTTAAAGCCCTTTTCTCTCAGTTGAATGAATGCATACACAAACTGGCTGAGTTATATAATAGACTTCCTTGCCATCCATGGCTACTCTAAGGACAGATAACAAACCTAGCTGCTTAACCGCCAGCTTGAATGTTGTTCCAAGTATGTCATTGATTGCGTAAGTCACTCACTGGATACGTAGCAGGGTCAGAGATGCGGCACTTAGGGAGGGAAAGCAGGATAAAAATGTTTTAAATAAATATCCCAAACTCAAAAATTATCACTGGCAGAGCAATGGAACAGCAAACTTCTTTAACAGGGGCTGCTGGTGAGTGAACCTAGGTAGGATCTTACATTTGCACAGAATGAGCTGTGTGTTTCCAGTGGTTGGAACCATAGAAACTGGATGACTCTCGATACATGCGCTTAATGCTTCTCCTTCCATTGATGTATTGGGGCAGTCATGTCAGATATTTAAGACACATTCTACATTCACCTCCTTTCTCTTTCACAGCTCCAAAATCCCCTCCCGACATGGACATCGATTTGGAAATTTGGGACAACAAAACTATTACCAGTGGACTAAAGAACTACCTCAGGTGAGTAAGCTGTGCGGTTTCAAAATTTCTTGTTTCCTGCTAGCTTAACAATATTTCTTTCACCCTGCAATCCCGGTGTAATATAATGGGGGAACAGCACCATATAATATCGGAGATAACCAGCCAATATTCATTTATATTAATAGCTGTCTGTTCCGGTTATTATGCACCATAAACCCCTCTGCTTGCATCGAGGCCTGTTTAATTTCTAAACGGTTATCTAATGTTCACAGCACCGGGCAGTAAATCTCTCTTTAATTGGCAAATTTATTCTGTCAAAACGGCGTAGCATTATTTTCCTAACACGACGTTCAAGTAGGGTAAACGAAACTATAACTCCTGGAAGAGTTCTCATGAGTTTTGTAGTATAGGTGATTACATTTGTAGGGGTATGAAAAAATAAATAAATACCAGCCTGCCATTCTAGGAAGGCTCTATTCCATATACCCTCATGTAGTAGAAGTAAGTTATGCTTCTACGAAGTAGAGAACCTTTTCTGCGTGCTTCCTTAACTCTGGAATGCCAGTCAGCACTCAGGGCTGATTTCCTTAAGAATGGATAGGTTGGATCTTCTTGCAGTCCATGGGACTCTCAAGAGTCTCCTCCAGCACCAGAATTCAAAAGCATCAATTCTTCAGCGATCAGCCTTCTTTATGGTCCAGCTCCCACTTCCATACATCACTACTGGGAAAACCATAGCTTTAACTATACGTACCTTTGTTGGCAAGGTGATGTCTCTGCTTTTTAAGGTGCTGTCTAGGTTTGTCATTGCTTTTCTCCCAAGAAGCAGGTGTGGCCTGATTTTGTAAGGCAGCTTCGCATGTTCCAAATGCTGGCTGGAGACAAGAATCAACAGGTGATTCTTCCACTTGAGGATTCAAATAAGCAGCCAGACATACACAGCCCGGTAATCTTAACAATTGGAATGATCAGCCCTGTAGCAGAAAGGAATCTGGCAATTGTCCACAGTTTAGTAGGCAAGCGTGCTCTCCTCCCGCGTTGTCTGTTTCACTCCAGCAGGGCATGCCAGGATGACTCAATTTGTCTTTTCCAACTGTACTGTTAATTTCTCCTCCCAACTGTACTGTTGCTTGAAGTTTCACTTGGAGCTATCTTTTGTTTACATCTTAGCAAGTTTAGGGTGGAGCAATAGCAAGAGACTATTTTGCAACCAACAAGAAATTTGGATAATGTACTAAACTCTTCTTCTTTCTTCCCTCCCCCCCCAAAAAAAATGTTTTACCCAGGTGCCTTGCAGAGCCCCTGATGACCTACAAGTTGCACAAGGATTTCGTCGTTGCCGTCAGTAAGTGAAAAGCTGGTGACCGCAAATCGTTGGGAAACCTTGGGAGAAACTTGCATTCACCAGCTGCCCAGGGATTTTGTTTGAGAGATAAGGCTTAACAGTGGAAATATTGGGCATAGGGCCAAACTAGCTAACTGTGTAAAATCCATATGTGTAAACCCAGTCATGTAAAAAAATAATAATTGGGGGTCTAGTTTTCAGCTGCAATGACCTGGGTAGGGCAAGGTGTGGGGAACCTTGAAGCTTCCAGTTCCTGATGAACTACAACTCCCATCAGCCCCAACAAGCATGGCCAATGGCCAGGGATGACAGGAGTTGTAGTTCTGCAACATCTGGAGGGCCAGAGGTGGTTATTTTTATTTATTTTGCACTCGCATAAATACAGTACAAAACCAATGATAAAATCCATTCGTAACTAAAATGCACGAAGTAAGCGATTCCATCAAAGCATTAAGAGCATCTGTGATTAAAACATACAACAAAACAAGTCAGTTTTTTTAAAAAAAAAAACAACAACAGTTGAAACCATTAGATAAGGGCATTTGAGCCCGTTGAATGCCAAAATCATAGATCATAGAATTGTAGGCTTGGAAAAGGACCCTGAGGATCAGGTAAAGGTAAAGGGACCCCTGACCATTAGGTCCAGTTGCGGACGACTCTGGGGTTGCAGCACTCATCTCACTTTACTGGCCGAGGGAGCCGGCATACAGCTTCCGGGTCATGTGGCCAGCATGACTAGGCCACTTCTAGCAAACCAGAGCAGCGCACGGAAACACCATTTACCTTCCCGCCAGAGTGGTGCCTGTTTATCTACTTGCACTGCGTGCTTTCGAACTGCTAGGTTGGCAGGAGCAGGGACCGAGCAACGGGAGCTCACCCCGTCGCGGGGATTCGAACTGCCGACCTTCTGATCGGCAAGCCCTAGGCTCTGTGGTCTCCCGCTTTTGTTGGACTACAACTCCCATCATCCCTGACCTCTGGTTCTGCAAGTTGTAGTCCATCAACATCAGCCCCATATGGCATGACCAGTGGTGGGGACATGCTGGGAGTTGTAGTCCAGTCACATCTTGATGGCAACAAGTTCCCCATTCCTTGTTTAAATCAATCCTTAGAGCTAAAATGCAGCCTGTTTTGTTCCTTGATAAGTTTTTTTTAAAAAAAACAAACCAATGTATTGTGTGTGTTTTGTTTTTTAATCATTATTATTTTAATAGAGTCTGATGACCAAAATTACAGGGTGGAAGCAGTCCATGCACTTGTTCACAAACTGCCAGAGAAAAACCGAGAGATGCTGGACATCCTGATCAAGCACTTGGTCAAGTAATAATTATTTTCTTTCCTTTACGGTGATGGGGCCGGGAGGAGAGATGAAAGGGAGGGAAGATGCTTCTGTGTAGTTTATTTTCTGGCACCACTCTTCACCTTCCCTAATTGCTTCGTTCAATGAGATGAAATTATGATTATTGAAAATTATGATTATTGATACCGCCCTATATGATGCTTAAGCTGTCTAAGGTTGTGAGCAAAGAGCTGCTGACTGGAATTGTATTTGTTGCTGGAGCCCTGGAGGTTCTCGACAAATAAGCAGCGCACATTAAATTAACCCTTTAATTGTAATTGCCCTCTGTTTCTGCCAGGGAGTGAGTCTGTGGAAAATGAGTCTGTGGAAAAGAAGCTCAAGGCCCTTTCATCTCCTGTAATACTTTCATGTCTTTCTAAAAAACACAAACTGAAATGGCACTGCTCTGCTTAGGCCTAATGTTTGTGTGCTGTAGGAAGGAGTCTTGTTTCCTTCTCGTTTTCCTTTTGTTGAGCTTTCCAATTCAGAAAACATCACGGGGTAGTAGCTGATAATATGATATATAAAGTACGTGACATTAGAATTTTATTTGATACTTACCAAAGAAATGGAGGGAACTCAGAGGCATGATAGAGCCTAAGTTAAATATGTAACCTATATATGTGTGTTTATGAATATATGTATGTTTACTGAAAATCAATAAAAACTTAATTTACAAAAGAAAATATCACGGGGTAAAGCCCATAAAGAAATCTATTTGGAATAATTAGGTGTTATACTTGGGTGGATGAAGTGAAAAATGTTTATATATAGCGGACAGATGGAGAATCAGAAGTTCTTTAGCTTCTTAACTTTTCTTTCTCTTTTCTCTTCTCTTCTCTTCTCTTTTCTTTCTCTTTCTGTCTCTTTATCTCTTTTAATTCTTTTTCCGTTCCATCTTTCTTTCTTTCCCCTCTTCTCTTTCTCTTTTTTGCCCCTGAATTAATGTTTTAGTTTGGACAAAAAAAAAAAGACATTTGATAATAATCTTTGTATTTTTCTTTATAAATTGTTTTCATGAAATGAAAAAGCATCCCACCAAAAAACAAAAACAAAAAAGGGAATAATGAATCTGTTGGTAGAAAGGAATGGGGAGGGATGGTTGGTTTATTTCTAAATAAATTGCTTTATGAATTAGAATGGGTGACTTTCACATGTCAATCTATGCGTTCACCTGCGTGGCTAGCTGAGATGCGCATTCTCATTTCCAGAAGACCGCAGCAAGTGATGGTTTTGCTGGTGTGAATCTGTGACCATGGGTAAAATTTCTGTCTCAAGCATAGTGTTTTTGGCTGGATTTGATTTACACATTTAGTTGCCTGTCAACAAGACCTGGTTCGTACATGCATGCATACTCATCGCTTGATTTCTCTGCACATTATTACTGGAAAGTACTACCTTTGGTGCTTTAAGGTAGGAGATCTATGATGGCAGCATTTTTTCATCTCCGCTGAGCTAAGCAGTTGGTCCCTTAATTCTCTCGCCCTGACCTCGCCACTGTGATCCATGCAACGGTCACCTCCAGGCTTCATTATTGTAACTCGCTCTACACGGGGCTGCCCTTGAAACTGACCCAGAAACTCCAGCGGGTGCAGAATGCCACGGCGAGACTCCTTACGGGGTCCTCGTCGCGGGATCACATTCACCCTATGCTATACCAGCTGTGCTGGCTCCCAGTGGAGTACAGGATCAGTTTTAAGGTTCTGGTTTAAACCTTTAAAGCCCTATACGGCCTAGGACCCTTGTACCTACGGGACTGCCTCTCCAGGTATGCCCCACGGAGGACCTTAAGGTCTGCAAATAATAACACCCTGAATATCCCAGGTCCCAGGGAGATTAGACTGGCCTCGACCAGGGCCTTTTTGGCCGTGGCCCCGGCCTGGTGGAACACTCTCTCACAAGAGACCAGGGCCCTGCGGGATTTGATATCTTTCCGCAGGGCCTGCAAGACGGAGCTGTTCCACCAGGCCTTTGGTTGGGGTTCAGTCTGATTCTTTTCTTTCTGTATAAGAACAAGCATTAAAGAGGCCTCCTAGCCCACTCACAGGTCCTTTATAAGACCAGTGGTAACAGTTGGCCCTGGAGAATTTTACTCTCAATTTTACGCATGGACTGCCATCTGTCCAGATTTTAATTTGCTCTGAACTAATTTTAAGATAAGGGAGCGGGTGGCGCTGTGGGTTAAACCACTGAGCCTAGGACTTGCCAATCAGAAGGTTGGCGGTTCGAATCCCCGCAACGGAGTGAGCTCCTGTTGCTCTGTCCCTGCTCCTGCCAACCTAGCAGTTCGAAAGCACGTCAAAAGTGCAAGTAGATAAATAGGTACCACTCTGGCGGGAAGGTAAACAGCGTTTCCGTGCGCTGCTCTGGTTTGCCAGAAGCGACTTAGTCATGCTGGCCACATGACCCGGAAGCTGTACACCGGTTCCCTCGGCCAATAAAGCGAGATGAGCGCCGCAACCCCAGAGTCAGCCACGACTGGACCTAATGGTCAGGGGTCCCTTTACCTTTACTTTAATTTTAAGATGTATTTTAATTAATTGATTGCCTGTTTTTATGTTCTTATGTTCTTTGTATACTGTGTTAGTTTTATGTTAGCCGCCCTGAGCCCGGCTCAAGCCGGGGAGGGCGGGGTACAAATAAAAATTTATTATTATTATTATTATTCACACATGCATGTCATCGTATGGTGTAATCACCTGGTGATGATCATGCCTGTGTGAACCAGCTCCCAAGTGTACAGCAGTTAAAGTACCATAAAAGTGAAGTGAAGTGATGTAGATTCATTTTTGTACGTTTCAAAATTTACATTTTGTAAAGCACACTGAAAAACCTGTGATGTCACAACTGCAGGATATGAGTAAAAAAAATCGAAATAAGAGTTGTACAAATAAGCAGATCTTGCTTCTTACTCTGAGGACTGGATTGTGGAAGCTATTTTTGCATGCTGTGCCATCTTAATATAAAAGAGGAAGGAGGAAAATCACCCCATAACTCACACACCAGTCTGCAAATTGACAATATCCAAAACTTCACATTGGCCTGTAATAATAGTAATAGTTTCAGAAGACAGTGATTTTGTTTTTTTGGAATAAAGGATATTGCCACCTTTCCCTTACCTTTCAATACCAGATTACTTTTCGCAGGGAAAAGTAAAGCAGGCCTATGGAAAACTGGTTTATTAAAAAGTTCCAGCTTATTGGCATTCTGAAAAAAAGTAATGTTCTAAAACTTCTCAAAGAACCTAAGCCTTTGAACCTGTTTGCTGATTGGTGGCTAGCCATTACTTAGAATGATATCAAATTCCATTTTCTGTTTTGTCATCTTTACTATCCAATTTGTCACCATGGTAACCTAAAGCAACATAATATTCTGTGTTGTGGGCGATAAATTCAGAGTGAAAGGGGGACTGGTTTAGTATTCCTACCTGTGTTTGGACCCTATTTGTCAAAGTCCCTTTCTGGATAAGGAACTGAAAATCTGCAAAGTACCCTGGAGCCACCTGACTTAACAAAATGAAGCCGAGAAGCGCCATGATTTTTATTTTATTTTTAATACATATAGTTCAGAAATACAGAGTTCTGCAGAATTGAGCTGCTAAATTTGAAACTGAATATTTTACCGAACTCAGGACTGCTGGCAAAATTGGCAGCCTTTGTCGGGTTCCTCCTGTAACTCTCCGTAGTAAATAACTTGCCACATAACTGAAAAGGCTCCCTCTCTTTTACACTTCAGTGCCAACCATGTTGACCATGGTCCACCTGCACCATCAGAAGCAGTAGGCCTCAGGTTGACAGTT
Source organism: Podarcis liolepis (assembly GCF_965112155.1). Taxonomy (NCBI): domain Eukaryota; kingdom Metazoa; phylum Chordata; class Lepidosauria; order Squamata; family Lacertidae; genus Podarcis; species Podarcis liolepis. Next base: position 87,422,540 of record NC_139558.1, on the reverse strand, counting down.
GCTTGGAATTTCTGGTGGGAAGAATTTCTGGTGCGTTCTTCCTGCAGGCATCTATTTGGGCACCATGGCAACAAGATGCTGGACCAGATAGGCCACTGGCCTGATGCAACAAGGCTGTTCTTATTGTCTTCCTCAGTCTCCAAAAGCAAAGCTGGGTCTAGAAGCAGCATGAGAAGATGGTGCAAAAACTCACTCTCCAGATATATGAGAGCCAAAGAGTGCCACAATGGGTTCATTCCATATCAAGCAATCCAATTTTTAATGATTTTTTTTTACCTGATGTCATCCAATTTTTTGTATTCTTGCTGAACAATCAAAACAAAGTTTAAATCTAAAGTTTTATATTTTTATCTCCTCCCGTTTTTGAGTTATGAGGTTTTTAAATTCCAAAAAAATGACAGTTTTGGCCTTGCCGGGCTACACAAAAAGCTCTTAGAAATAGGAAACAATCAATACAGGGTTTGGGGGGGATTTTTAATCACTTTTTAAAATTTTAAACTTTGTAATTTAACTTAAAAAATTGAACTAAGTTGATCAAGTGCCATATCATATTAAAGCCCATGATGTTCTGAAGAAATTAGTATTTTCAGTTTTAAAATATATCAATTCTGGGCTGAGCTTTAAAGGTTTTTGTTTAGTCCGGCAAGGCCAAAATTGTCATTTATTTATTTTTTTAAAATTTCAAACCCTCAAAAACGAGAGGAGATAAAAAAATTAAAAACTGAGATCTGGGACCTTTTCTTATACTACTGTTAGGAAACTGATACTGAAAGCAATAGATATATGATGGTAAGGTAAAAATAATTGGATCACTTGACATGGAATGACCCAATGTGAAATTGACCTAATCTAGTTGGCCCTGTTTTGGTACGTGTTTCCACTATTCCTTCCCTGTTTAGCAGAGAACCTGTCAGGGAACTGCCATCAGAGCTAGAGGCGGAGGGAAGGCTCCAGAGGGATGCCGGAGAGGGTCCCAGTATGGAGAGAGGTAGCCCATCTGCTGGGGAAGGAAATCAGTGTAACACCAGTGGAGAAGGGGGGCAGATGGGAGAATCGGAGAGGAGGCTCCAAGACCAGTGGAGAGAGTACGGGTACTCCGCTGCCCACACCCTCCCTGCGCAGAAGACTTCCGCGCAGGGAGAGTAGGAGGAGACTTGGCGTCAAAGAACTTCTTTGCTGGAAGAAGTTCAAGAAACGCCCACTGACGGATTCTGCCAGCGACTGAGACAGCCACGAAGCTAGAGGCTTTCCAGACAGAAAGGGTTCAACCAGGTAACCTAGCCAGGAGTGGCGGCAACTTACGCACGAGCAACCCCTAGAACCATTACAGAACCACTTCATAAAAACACAAGGGCTGCAGGTGTATCCCGCGAACACTCCATCCCAGGACCAGGAAAGTCCCCTTCTACATTGGGGTCTAAATCTTGCCACACATATGCAGACATTACAGCAGGTCCCTGTTCCTTTCAGCATGTAAAGGTAAAGGGACCCCTGACCATTAGGTCCAGTCGTGACTGACTCTAGGGTTGTGGCGCTCATCTCGCTTTATTGGCCAAGGGAGCCGGCATACAGCTTCCGGGTCATGTGGCCAGCATGACTAAGCCACTTCTGGCAAACGAGAGCAGCGCATGGAAACGCTGTTTACCATCCCGCTGGAGCGGTACCTATTTATCTACTTGCACTTTGATGTGCTTTCGAACTGCTAGGTTGGCAGGAGCAGGGACCGAGCAACGGGAGCTCACCCCGTTGCGGGGATTTGAACTACCGACCTTCTGATTGGCAAGTCCTAGGCTCTGTGGTTTAACCCACAGCACCACCCGCGTCACAGGCTAAATGGCACCTTTCTGTAGCAATCCCTAGAAAACTCCTGAGTGATTCTGCCGAGTGAAGGATTTATGATGAGCACCCATAGCCCGTGGTTCATCCTGCTCATCGCTTATCCAAATAAACAAGCAACATTTTCACAGGCTTCATTCTAAATGAAGCGTTGAACCCTGCCATCTGGAATGAAAATGGTCTGATTTATGTACAGGTAGGATTGTTAATGTCTGTTGAATGGCATGGTCCGTTCACCAATATGTCTGCCTCACTACATAATGAAATGAGAACCTGCGTAGCTTTAAAAACCGACTAGGTGTTCCTAACCATAGATCATCTCTAACCTTTGCGTCGTTGGGAGTTCTTTTAAAGTGATGCACACCAAATTTGCTCTCCATGTACATTTGTCAAGAAACCTTCATGGCCCAGACAGTAGATTACTGTTGCCATCTGCTGATGGAATCATCCCCCAAGTCAACCCTGCTCCGGGAGTGAAATGTGTACTGCAACGCACTCTGGTGGTGCATTTTGGAGAGTAAAGGCTAAGCTGCTATGTGGTCATGAGTAACCTTCAAATTTTATTATTTATACCCCACCCATCCGGGTTTCCCCAGCCACTCTGGGTGGCTTATTACAGCATATAAAAAAAATAATAATACATCAAACATTAAAAACATCCCAACATAGGGCTGCCTTCAGGTGACTTCTAAAACTTGTGTAGTTCTTTATCTCCTTGGCATCTGAAGGGGCCGGGGCGTTCCACAGGGCGGGTGCCACTACCGAGAAGGCCCTCTAGGCCTGGTTCCCTGTAACTTCACTTCTCACAGTGAGGGAACCAGCAGAAGACCCTCAGCGGAGGGAAGTCAAAATGACCAGGGTGCTGGAACAACTCCCTGGAAACGGACGAGTCTGAATGTTGGGAGATTTAGAACAGACAAAAGGAAGTACTTCGTCACACAGAATCCAACTTCTGCGAGGGAAATGAGAAGTCAGAGTGGCTTGCAGGGCAGGGAGTCCCATTCATGTGCCCTAAAACATAATGAGTTGTGTAGGTTTCTGAAAGCCGAGTGTGCATAGGTCCTAGGAGATGCTGTGTGGGGAGCACAATGCAGAAAGTGGTTGTTTAGGATATATTTATAATAAAGTGGTTTGAATGAACCAACCCTGTCTATGGCATGAGGCTTTTAGCTCCAGTAGCTTTTGCAGAAAGATTCAGATTGGTGTACTTCGGTTTCTGCTACGCACTGTCAGCTTCATTTGTTTGTGGCCCTTTCTAGAAAAGAAGGAAAGAAAAGCTGAGAGCAAATGAAAAATGCATCTTGCTTGGTTTCTGCCTCAGTTAGGAAAAAAGTTCATAATTGAAGTGACTTGCTTTTAAATTCAAGAGAAATAATGTTTGTTATTGTAATAATTAATAATAATAATTTATTATTTATCCCCCACCCATCTGGCTGGGTTTCCCCAGCCACTCTGGGCGGCTCCCAACAGAATATTACCGTATTTTTCGCCCCATAAGACGCACTTTTTCCTCTCCAAAAATGAAGAGGAAATCGGGGTGCGTCTTATGGGGCGAATGCCTGCAAGCCTCGCGCGCTCGGCAGGAGGTCCCACCGGGTGCGCGAGGCTTGGGGCGGCAGCCTGTCGCCCGAAGCACGGGGAGCCCTCAGGAGGGCTCCCCCTGCTTCGGGCGAGTGTCTGCAAGCCTCGCGCACCCGGCAGGAGGTCCCACCGGGTGCGCGAGGCTTGGGGCGGCAGCCTGTCGCCCGAAGCACGGGGAGCCCTCGGGAGGGCTCCCCCTGCTTCGGGCGAGTGTCTGCAAGCCTCGCGCACCCGGCAGGAGGTCCCACCGAGTGCGCGAGGCTTGGGGCAGCAGCGGACTGCTAGCTTCTAGGTGCGCGCAAGCAGTCCGCTGCCGCCCCAAGCCTGGCGCACCCGGTGGGACCTCCTGCCGGGTGCGCCAGGCTTGGGGCGGCAGCGGACTGCTTGCGCGCACCTAGAAGCTTGGGGCGCGCTGACCTCAGCTTGCCCCAAGCTTCTGGATTAGCGCAGGAGTCCGCTAGCCCTGGGAGAGGCGCCCGGCTCTCCCACGCTAGCGGAGACCTTGCCTGCACGCAGAAGCTTGGGGCGCGCTGAGCTCCGCACGCCCCAAGCTCCTGGTGTAGCGCAGCGCACCTGGGGGGGAAATAATTTTTTTCCCCTTTATTTCCCCCCCAAAAATCTAGGTGCGTCTTATGGGCCGGTGCGTCTTATGGGGCGAAAAATACGGTAATTAAAAACACGATAAAGCATCAAACATTGAAAACTTCCCTAAACAGAGTTGCCTTCAGATATAGCACCAGTTGGTTGCAGAAATGCATTGAAACTTGCAGCCTTTCTTAAAATATGCAGGGCACAACCAGTAAAAATATTTTTGGACTCCTCCTTCCAGTCAGCTTCCTTTTCCATGAGGGGAAACATTTACGTCATTCTGAGGTGTATTACCATGTCAAAATTATAAGCCTGATAGTAAGAATGAATAATAACCCTGCACCTCTTCTTCGAACAGGAAGTTAGTGGGTGATGATTAACTTCCTCCTTTTTTAAATTGTTTTGTTTTCAGGGTATCACTACATAGTCAGCAAAATCTCATGACCATCTCTAACCTTGGAGTTATCTTTGGCCCCACACTGATGAGAGCCCAGGAGGAAACGGTGGCGGCAATGATGAACATCAAGTTTCAGAATATTGTGGTCGAGATTCTTATCGAGCATTACGAAAAGGTAGAACACTGGAATCTTGTAAAACTTATTGAAAGGCACATGCTTAAAAAATAAATAAACCCAAAAGCAGAAACGCCATATAACCTTGAACCTCACATTTGCTGTTCCATAGCCTAACGTATATCCCGTTCATGTTTGATAATGGGAAGAGCAGCTTCTTCTTCCTTGATTCTTATGTTTGTGGTAGAGCCTGCAATCATCTTCTGAGGTCTGGAGGATGGCAGCACAAGAACAGGCCTTTTCTGTGGTGGCACCCCGTTTGTGGAATCCTCTCCCTAGGGAGGCTCGCCTGGTGTCTTCATTATGAGTCTTTTGGTGTCAGGCGAAAACATTCCTCTTCTACCAGACTTTGACTGGTTAAACAGTCTGTTACCGTTTAAATGTGTCAAGGGGGATTGCCTTTTTGATATTATGTATTTTGCGTTTTTATGTTGTAAACCTCCCTGTGCTCTTTGGATGAAGGGTGGTATATGAGTTGTAGTAGTAGTAGTAGTAGTAATATAGTAGTAGTAGTACTAGTAGTAATAAATAGTAGTAGTAATAAATAGTAGTAGTAAATAATAATAATAATAATAATAATAATAATAATAATAATAATAATAATAATAATAATAATAATAATTCATTATTACTACTACTATATTATTGTTATTGTTGTTGTTGTTGTTGTTACTGGAAAATCACAGCATTAGGCTGTTCGTTGTCTCTTGACCCTAAATGAAATATAGCTGCTCCTGAAAGATTCTCAGTTATCCTTGCTTTTAACTGACAGATATTCCACACAGCCCCAGACCCCAACATCCCTCTTCCGCAGCCTCAATCCCGATCGGGCTCAAGAAGGACGAGAGCAATCTGCCTTTCTACAGGCACTCGCAAACCAAAAGGACGATATACCCCGTGCCTGGCAGACCCAGACAGTAAGTGCATCTTACTCCACTAGCACATTCTCACTTACTGAAGTTGGCAGTTAATGGATGGTAGCAGTTGTTTTGCTCTGAACATAAAGGTATGCTGCTCTACAGAGCTGTGTTCGCACGCGCGCGCAGAGGCAAATCTTGCATTATCCCCTGAAAGGTTCCGAGCTTTTCCTGTTTGTTTTGTTTCGCTATTCTGCGCCCTGCCCCACCCCATCCTGGCCCAAGCAAGACCATCTTGATGTGCTAAGGCAGAGTGGAATTTGTTTAGTTTGAAAGACAGGTTATCCGCATTCGTTTGCCCTCTGCACCAGTGAAATCCACCAAGGAACCAGGTTCCTATTCTGTGCCATCCCATCAGCAGGGAGATGCATGATTGGTTGCAGAGCACAGTCTTCAGAGCAAGAGGGTGCAGCATCCCTGCTCAAAATAAACTGGTCTGGTCAGGGTCATTGCCTGAGCGAAAGACTGTGTGGGAGCTCATGTATCCTGCCTTGAGCTCCAGGATGGAAGAAAGGCTGGGTGTTAATGGAGTAGATTTATGAAGTGGTGTCACTGTGCATTATAGAGGTGTTGACGGAACGATTTCTGCATGCCTGGCAGAGGAACTGCAAGTGTTTATTGCCCAACGGTGGCATTGCATTCATTGCTGGTGGGTTGAGATCAGGGCTTATCGCACTTCTATGTCTGGAAGGCTATAAGGATAGTTTTAGCTCCTAATGTCATCCAAATTCTGCTCGAGGAAAGCCTGGCATCCGCAACCTGTGTTAAGTAAGGGTGCAAACCTGCACGTATTTTCGTAGTGGGCAAATTCTGCTTCCACTAATCACAAAGGGTTACTAAGCTTGATCAGAATGCTGAAGTTCTACCTCCTGACCAGTAGGGGAGCCCCACTAAGTCTTCCTCTGACTTCGGAGGCTTCGCCCAGTATGGCCCATTCATTTAAAACCCATCATCATAACAAGAAGAGCTCTTTTACCTCTTTAAATTAAAGCCAGATTCTCTGTAGCCAATACCAAATTATGTTGGATTTTGTGCCAAGGAATAGAACTTTTTTTTTAATATTTAATATTTTTATTTTTTACCAACCACCAAAACACAAACAGTGAAACGCCGCCCCCCACCCCCCGGCGGCTGATACATTGGGTACACATAATCAATAATACCACATTCAAAACAACCATATGTACAATTTTATATGTTAAGACTCCTCCGTCCATAAGGTTTATTTAACTTTTAACATTTTAATTGCCCCAAATTGTTCAAACCTACCCAAATAATTCCATATCTTCTCAAACCAATCCTCCTCTTTCTTACTTAAACCCTTTCATTCTGTGTAGCTTCACAGTTAGATATTCTAAAATTATAATATTATTCAGTTTTTTCCTCCATTGGTTCACCTCTAACTCCTCTGCATTTTTCCAATTATTCGCTATAACCTGTCTGGTTGCAGTTACCATCAATTTTACCCATTTACAAGGTATAGAACTATTAGAAAAACTCAAGTCCTGGTGAAGACTGGCACTCTCCATTTAGGCTAAGGTTGGGCATCCTGTGGTCCTTCATTTGTCATTGGACTTCAGAACCCATAATCCATGATTGTTGACCGACTTGGTTGGGGCTGATGAGGTTGGAGTCCCAACATTTGGAGGGGCCACAGATTGCTCACCCCTGATTTAGACCATTGCTTGGATGCTAATGAGCAAGTAGTGTTGCCCTCCTGCCCACAAGAAAGCAAAATTGCACCCTGGTAAACATCATCTATTCTTCCACCTCCCCAACCTTTCTACCTTACAGCTGATTCCTACAGCAGCAGCCCAGACAGCACCCCGATGGGCAGCATAGAATCCCTTTCATCTCACTCATCAGAACAAAACAGCACCACGAAACCTCCATCTTCTCAGCCCAGGGATAAAGCCGGAGGAGTTCCATGGATTGCTTCGTCCCCATCATCCAACGGGCAGAAAAATTCAGGCCTTTGGACGCCGAGTCCTGAATCTTCCTCAAAGGAGGACACAGCAAAAACAGACATGGAGTCTGACTGCCATAGCGTCACTTCTGTCACCGGTCCAGAGACCATGACTCCACCAACAGACCTGACCAAAAAAGGACTATATAGCCTCTCCGGATTGAAAAGGTCAGCGGCTTCCTCCATCCGGTCCATCCCTTCTGCCGAAGGTGAGCCCTGTGTGTTGGCTTAGAGTTAATAAGGAAGATTTGCGTGAAGCTTCGGTCACTGTAAGGATTTGTACTTGAGTGGCAGAGCATTCTCTCTTCTCCCCTCCTGCCACTTCCATCTGTTCTGGGGGTTCCCCCCACCCCAACCCTCTGGATCACATTTGAAGGGGGGGGACAGGGAGGGGGGGGAAGTCCCATTGCAAAAGCGAAAATCCTTGCACTGCCTTAGTTGAATACCACCTGGTATATTTAACATTATGTGCAAAAAAAGAGAGAAGAATATAAAATGAATCTGGTGGTGCTCCTTTTTTAAAAAAAACAACAAAAAAACAGCCTGTAAGGATGTTTTTCTCCACTGAATTTTGGCTGACTAGACAAATCTGGCAGAGCACCAATAAAAAGTTAAATAAAGTCATGAAAAGTTAAATAAATAAAGGGTGTTTGCAGCTATTTGGGCCAAATGTTAGGCATGTTTTGAAAATTCCTCATAAGGACAGAATAGTTGAAGAACAAATCATCACAATGTTGTTTGCAATAATTGCGCGTTTCTGTGTTAAACTTCCATGTTTATAATATATCTAAATTGACGTTGACTATAATGATTATATATCCGTTGCTGTAAGTTTAGATAATTAGAAAAAAGGCAAAAAAATACCCCACCAAAGCTTAGTCAAACAGAAAATTCCAGGTCACCAAAACCTGGGGTGTCAGTAGTTTCTTCACCATTTATGTGTCATGTCTGGATTTTAAGCTAACCGATCCTGGAAACTTTGGCAAACACATTGTCTTGAGAGACATCTTTATCATTTCCAGTGATTACATTACAGAGCCTATCTCTCATCTCATCCAGTGATAAAGATCAGGCTGCTTCGTTATAGTGTAGGCTTGTTTCTGTATACTGCAGGAAGTTTCCTCTGGCAAACATCTCATTCAGCATTAGCAACACATGGTGCATATTCAGCAAGGGCAAATTTCAGAGGCTTGGTCTCTGCCGCAAAGTCCAGGGAGGTAGATTTTTAATGTACTTTTGTGCAAGGTAGAAGCAAGAGGAAGGTCAATCCTTTCCTTACCATAGGAGCCTTATACCAAATCAGACCATTGGCCCATCTAGCTCTGCATTGTCAACACGGACTGGCAGCAGCTCTGCAGGGTTTCAGGCAGGAGTCTCAGCCCTGCCAGGGATTGAATTTGGGATATAAACCACAGAGCCTAGGATTTGCCGATCAGAAGGTTGGCGGTTCGAAACCCCGCAACAGGTTGAGCTCCCGTTGCTCGGTCCCTGCTCCTGCCAACCTAGCAGTTTGAAAGCACGTCAAAGTGCAAGTAGTTAAATAGGTACTGGTCCGGCGGGAAGGTAAACAGCGTTTCCATGCACTGCTCTGGTTCGCTAGAAGTGGCTTAGTCATGCTGGCCACATGACCCAGAAGCTGTACGCCGGCTCCCTCGGCCAGTAAAGCGAGATGAGCGCCGCAACCCCAGAGTCGGCCATGACTGGACCAATTGGTCAGGGGTCCCCTTACCTTTACCTTTTACACACAGGGGAGATGCTCTGCCACTGAGCTTTCCGCTACAACTGCCTCTCAGCTTGCTCTCTCCACTGCATGCGGTAAACAGGCAATTGGAACAAACCAATGGGGAGGTCAAGTACCACCCTGAGCGAAACAGACAGTAGAGCACAAGCCTCTTAATCTTAGGGTCATGGGTTCGAGCCCTGTGTCGCGCAAAAGATTCTTGCGTTTCAGGAGTTTGGACTAGATGACTTGGTTTTCCTTCCAACTCTACAATTCTATGATTCTACTGCCAATCGCCCAGCTCCTCGTGGTCTTGCAGTGAGGTGGTGGCAAAACGGGTTCTCAAGCCTCTTGTTTTCTCGCCAGGTGCTCAATAATGGGTTTTTTTAAATCTGCTTGAGATCATTTTGTGTGACGCTGTTTTACTCAGGTAACAAAAGCTGCAGCGGTTCGGTACAGAGCTTAACATCTCTGGATGCCAAAGAGACACCCAAGGCCCCAGCAAACCCAGACCTGCCTCCAAAAATGTGCAGGAGACTGCGGCTCGATACGGCGTCAAGTAACGGCTACCAGAGACCGGGATCTGTGTAAGTCAACCCAGAGGGTTGTGGCGCATGTTTGCGTGCAGGCATTTGGGTCCTCGGGTTGTTCTGAAGAGCGTGTGTAAACCAGAAATGATTTTGTATGTTCCAGGGTAGCAGCGAAGGCCCAGCTGTTTGAAAGTGGAGGCTCACTTAAGCAGACTCCCTCAGGAAGGTAAGTGGCACTTCACAATTCCTTCTTCCGTTTTCCGTATATATACATGGTTTTATTATCATGGTCTCATTTCCACCATGCAATCATGAAGGCCCAAAACTTTTTTTTAATAAAAAAAACAACACCCCAAATCTAAGAATTCAGAGTAAAAAGAACTTGGATTTTATTTTTTTAGTGTGACAGTGCCCACACCTTGGGAACTCCCCGCCTATTGACATTGGACAGGTGCCTTCCCTGTTCTCTTTTCAGAGCCTGCTTTTGGTTTAGGCTAGCCTATCCAGACATGTATGGGATGTGGGTGGCGCTGTGGGTTAAACCACAGAGCCTAGGACTTGCTGATCAGAAGGTCCCGTTGCTCGGTCCCTGCTCCTGCCAACCTAGCAGTTCAAAATCACGTCAAAGTGCAAGTAGATAAATAGGTACTGCTCCAGCGGGAAGGTAAAATGCGTTTCCGTGCGCTGCTCTGGTTCACCAGAAGCAGCTTAGTCATGCTGGCCACATGACGCGGAAGCTGTACGCCAGCTCCCTTGGCCAATAAAGCGAGATGAGCGCCACAACCCCAGAGTCAGTCATGACTGAACCTAATGGTCAGGGGTTCCTTTACCTTTACTTATCCAGACATGTAGAATGCTGACGTGTGGTTTTTAGCTTATATTTTTGACGGTTCTAAGTTGCGGGGGTGTTACAGATAATTTCGTGGTTTTATTCTTTTTGTCAACCACTTTGAAGTTTGCTCGATTGATTGTTTGTTTGTTTGTTTACAATCAAGCGGCATATAAATTTTATGAAATAAAGAAATTTAAAAGTTGGGAAAGCCTCCCTTCATTTGAAGCAGGTTTGGGTTTTCCTCAAGACAGCTTTTTCTGCCAACTCCCTTTCTTTTTCCCAAGGAAACAACCCTTCCCTTGGAGAAGGGAGAGGGTTAAACAGTGCTAGAAAGATATCAGTACAGATAGAAGAGACCAAGGGGTGTATTGGTTGATCTGGCCCCATAGCTGACCTTAACAGAATCTTCTCTGTTCCTTGTTATGCTTCATTAGGAATATTCATCGGTGGGTCGGCTGATTTATTATAAGGATTTTTATACCGCACTTTATAGTTACTGTGCTATTTACAAAAGGAATAAAATAATTAAAATGTAAACAAAATAAGTTTCGGCTCACAAAATGTAACTATAACAAGTTGAAAGGCCAGACTCAGGAAACTACCAGCTTCTTAAAAATAGAGGTGTCTTTATATAACCATCTTAACGTGTACTAGAAGGCCTTATCTTATTCCAGAGAAAGAGAAACTTCCTAAAGGACATGTTCCACCTGACAATGTTACTTTCACACCCTCTCTTCCTGGCTGCATCAGATGAAGCTATCTGCAAAAAGATAGCATCTCACCTTCACAAATGCACACAGTGAGATCTTTTCTCAGAACATCAAAGCTCCTTAGGCTGTTAATAGTTCAAGGTGGGTGATTAGCAATCGGGAGCAAATCGCATTTCGGGCCACAGGCTTGGGAGATGGGAAAGAGCAGGCACAACAGTTGGCTGCAGAACAAGCCAGAGATAACAAAAACACCATTTGCTAGATGATAAATGAACTGGCTGCAGTCAGAATGCCAAGTCATGGTTTGCACAAAACACCAAGCTGTATTTTGCGTTCCAGATGTACAGGCAAACTTACCAAGTCACTCTTCTTAATGGAGTGTACGAGAGAAAATTCAGAGCTGATTGGAAAGGAGCTCTGGTTGAATTCGGAGCTTTCCCTGGGCTGCATGCAGGAACCATCCAGGAGACAATGGGCTAACTCCCAGCACTATCAAGGATTTAAATCATATTAGCAGTGAACTTCTGAGGCTCACCCGCCCCCAGCTCCTTTCCCTCCCTGCCTTGCCTTTTCACTTCTCCTAAATGATATCAAGCGCCAGAACAACTTGGCCACAATAAGGAAACTCTGCCCATGGTATGACTATTTTTCGCCTACCCACTTCGACTCTCTGGCACCCTATCTGCATAACCTAGCAATTCTAAAATATAGACACACTTTTACTCTTGCAAGATAGAATGTTTTGCCCTCGGCTGTACTTGAGGGACGATTCCAACAAATTCCACACACAAAAACGCTTATATCCCTGTGGAGATGGTAGTACAGAAACCCTTCTGGCTTGCACTCTTTAAAAGACTTGTGGAATGAGGTCATCACCCCTCTTTTATTGTCCATTCCGGGTCGCCCAGCCACTGCCACAGTATCCTTTCTCTTGGCAGATCAAGGTGAGCAGGTGACAGCAAAGGTTGCAAGGTTTTTAGCTGGGGCAATTAGAATAAGATCCACTATTTGACTATTGATTCAAAGCCCTAAAACGTATTTTATATCATTGACTTTTTATTTTTATTCTTCGTAAATCGTATTGTTGTTTTATTGCTATGGCAGTTTCTAGCCCCCTTCTGCCTTTCTCATTCTTCAGTTTGCATGCCAGCCTTCCGTGCCGCCATCTTGAATAGATTACCTGGTTGCAGGGCTGTCTTACAAGCCACTAGGCCCAAGTACTGTTTAGCACTCTCACTAAAGGTACAAACTGAATACACATCCTACATGTAAAACATATTTCCCTCCACCACCACCACCCAAAAAATCCTGGGAACTGTAGTTTAAGGTTCCTGGGAATTGCAGCTCTCTGGGGGGTAAATGACAGTTCCAATGATTCTTTGACAGCAGGGATGTGCTTCAATTTGTTTTCAATGTGTGGTGTGTACACAGATTCAGGCAGGTAGCCGTGTTGCTCTGACGCAGTCGAAATAAATTAAATAAAAAATTGTCCAACTAAAAATTGTCCAACCTTAGAGACTAACTAAGTTTGTTCTGGGTACTGTATAAGCTTTCGTGTGCATGCACAGTTCTTCGGAGTGCCCCACTTTTTTCCGTCTCGCACCTCTCAATCAATGGCCACTTCATTGACTGCTACCAGCAGCATTCACAGTGTGAATGTTTCTGTTTCTGTAGCAACATAAACCATGCTTGTTTGTTTTTCAGGCAAGCCAAAGCCATGTATTCCTGCAAGGCTGAACACAGTCATGAACTCTCCTTCCCTCAGGGAGCCATATTTTCCAATGGTAAGACTTCTCCCGTTGTTGTTGTTGTTGTTGTTGTTGTTGTTGTTTATTTTCCAATGGTAAGATTTCTCCCATTGTTGCTGTTGTTGTTGTCGTCGTCACAACAGAAACAACAGAGAGTCCTATGGCGCCAAAAGGATTACATTTGCGTCATACAGTTAAAGCACAACGGCATCACTTTAAACAGTCATGGCTTCCCCCCAAAGAATTGTGGGTGCAGAGAGTTGTTTAAGAGACCCCCCTATTCCCCTCCTCAATTCCCAGAGTTCCCTGGGAAGAGCGGTTGTTAAGTTTGCTAACCCACTCTGGGAACTGTAGCTCTGTCAGGGGAATTAGGGATCTCAGAACCCTTAAGAAACTACAACTCCCAGGATTCTTTGGGGGAAGTTTGAAGTGGTATCTATGTGTGAATGTGGCATGACAAATTTGTTAGCTTCTGAGGTGTCACAAGACAGACTTAACGCTTCTCCCCTTTCAGATTAGATGCCATGTGTGTTGTTGTGCGTCGCGGTCGTCATTATGTATTCACAAGAGAGTATTGAGGTACCTTCTCTTTTTATTTTCTTCTTAATAGTATATCCATCTGTGGAACCAGGATGGCTCAAAGCGACGTATGAAGGCAAAACAGGACTTGTTCCAGAGAATTACGTTGTCTTTCTCTAGTAATAGTTAGCAGACAGCAGCATCTTCATGGTATCCATGGTAACAAGCAATAAGCACTGTGATTTATATATATATTTTTAATCTGACACAGATATGGGGGTCTGCCAGTCAGCCCTGTGTGTGGCAGATTTCCTTTGACTTCTGCAGCCGCAGACAATGTAGCTCCTTATAAACAGAACAAACCTGGTGCAAATAGTCAAGAGGGTTTGTTTTTGGATGTTTGAAACATGGTACTCTTTTGGTCGTCTGCTGCTAGCAACCAGAAATTCATTTTATTTTTAAGACAAAATGATAGCAGCCAAAAAAATAAGGAGCTGAAAACAAATCGTCGTTGCTTGGGTAAAGCTCTGCCTTACCCCCCACCCCCCAGCAACTAAGCATTTGATTCTCAATCGGTCCCAGCCATTTCAGAGAAGTCTTTGATTTTCTATATTATTTAAACTTTCGATAAAAGTCCACGGAGATCACAATTTGCAGATGCAATGCATGTCATTTATAGGGCTGCAAAGGCAATTAGTTGGAGCACCAGTTTAATCAAAAGCGTGCTTTTCGTTTTTAAGAGGCATTTTTAAATACAATTATGTGTTTGTGTATGTTCACTACTTTTGTGTCTTTTCCATATAATTATTATTAATAAATTATATTTATAGAGTCCGTCTTCCCTGAAATGCTGTAATCCTAAATTGGAACACCAACTACAGGAGTAATTTATGGCTTTTTTATTTATTTATATTTCCTTTGCCTTTGGTCCTTCAGACTGGGGGAAGGTGTGGTGTTTTTCCATTGGATAAACAAAAGCAAATAAAGCAAACAGGACCCTGAAATTTACACTGTCCACAAGGCAACAAGTGAGAACTAGTAATTTTGAGCCTTTAAATAAAATCTGTTCTGTTGCCACCACTCATATTGACACATGAAATGCTTTTAGGCTCTTGAATGATTTTCTCTCACAAATTTAACAAATACCTTTGTGGAGTGTCTTCATTTCATATGTTCTGAAAATTATGCTCGGAACAAGTATATACAGCACTTTCACAACAAGTGAAACATTTCGTTGGGCCGATCGATACGAAATATATTCCGTATTAATAAATTCAGTATTACAAGAGGTCCGCTCAAAATCCATGGTAAGACATTACAATAGAAAAAGAGATAGCAAAATCTAAATAGAAGAAGAACAAATATATATATATCTATATATATCCTGTCCGAAACTACATGGGACCCAGAGCAGTAACAGCAAACAAAATCACCAAGCCATTTGGAATAAAAACCAGAGCTTCCAGGACTGCCAACCAGATAGACAGCACTCAGGTGGAGTTACTGGTTTAAATAAATGGTGCCTTGACTGAAATGTGGGTACACATCTCCACAGGGACTCATCTGTTTCACACCTGGTCGTTCATCGTTTGACCATAGCCTCCACTGGTGACTTGCATGTGTGAATGGACCATTGCAGGCCTAACAGTATCGTCAAAGCCTTTCAAAATGCTACAGATAAATCTTGCATGTACAGTGGTACCTCGGGATGTGAACGGGATCCATTCCGGGCCCCATTTGCAGCCTGAATGGAACGTAAGACGCGGTGGTGCGTCTGCGCGGGTCGCGTTTTGCTGCTTCCGCGAATGCACATGACGTCATTTTGAGCATATGTGCGAGCGGTGAAACCCGGAAGTAACACGCCCCGTTACTTCCGGGTTCCCGCGGAGCGCAACCCGAAAGCGCTCAACCTGAAGCACATTCAACCTGAGGTATGACTGTATAGGTTTGCACACCATGCTTTTCAGCGGTGTCACATCACACATTTCGCCTGCCCATAATCATGTGTGGAGGAATCAAGCGATGGCCATGCATTGTGGACCATTCGCTTGGTACAGAAGACATGATATGGCGGGGGGGGGGGGGGAGACATGTCTCAGCGATGCTCCTCGGGTCATGTAGACTGAGAAGGATCTGTTTTGTCTTGGAGAAACGGAAGTAACTGAGAATAGACAACCCCAAGCAGCCAACAAATAAAATTAGCAGCAAGACCACTTCTCATTTTACACCCCTCCACTACAGTATGCATTCCAAGAAGGGGTATTGCCCAGGCAATTGGCATTAATGGTTCACCCTGGTTGATTTTTAAGTGCCTAGTAAAGCCACAAGCTTTAAGTGATAATCTACCTCCTCCCTCTTCTCATTAACCTTTGACATCTAGTGAAAAGGACTCCTTGGCAAAGCTTACCATCCTATAAACACATAGCTATCCTATTAAGAGTGACTTTGTCGCTCTTAAACAAACCTAGTGGAAATAGTTTTTTATTTCTTTGATGAACATGGTACTCTTTCGGTCATCTGCTGCTGCTGGCAACCAGAAATTTGTTTTCTTTTTTAAACAGAATGATCGGTTGTAAAGGCATTTCTGTTGAGGTACTGTTTGGATTCCGTGTGTTGATGTTTGAGTATAGAGTTCCATGAACTTCCATCACACGTTCTGCTCGTAGGACAGAATTGTGATTACCCTTCACAAGAGTCCCCTTCAGTTTATCTCTGAACGGTCTTAGGTTGCATTCGCAATAGTTCCCAGTAAATGTGAGACTTTAGAAATAAATATTATAGTTCCGTGTCATCGCTTATGGCTATGCAGTTGAGAGGAAATGGGGACTGTTAGGGCTGTAGATCTGTTTGGAGGTGCTGCCTCATGGTCTGTGCCATATTCCACCAATCTACAAGGAGAAACGTGGTGCTCAGCCATTGTCTCATTCTGACATGCTGAAGTATTTGAAGGATTATTTCCCCAGGTGAAGCCTGTTTCCTCACACATGGCAGTATGCACTGCCATATGTTCTTGCGACAATTTGCAAGATTATGTGGTGCAGTATTAACTTGCCAAAAATTCAGGCGTTCAGGAGCCATTACACTCTTGTCCTCCTGGATAAAATGGGCCTTTGAGGTTCTCCTTATGTCCAATGGTGCTTGGACTATACATTCATGTCTTATTCCATTCCAGAGAGCCAGTGTGGTGTAGTGGCTAAGAGCGGTGGACTCGTAATCTGGGGAACCGGCTTCGCGTCTCCGCTCCTCCACATGCAGCTGCTGGGTGACCTTGGGCTAGTCATACTTCTCTGAAGTCTCTCAGCCCCACTCACCTCACAGAGTGTTTGTTGTGGGGGAGGAAGGGAAAGGGGTATTGTTAACCGCTTTGAGACCCCTTAGGGTAGTGATAAAGCGGGATATCAAATCCAAACTCTTCTTCTTATTCTCCACAGATTCATTTGTGTAAATCACTTTCGTAGTGCACTATGGCCGGGGGGGGGGGTGGTTCAAGTAACCCTGACTACAACTACTTTTCCATTCACCCACAATGCTCCTCTTCACCTTTAATTGTGTTTGTTGTGCCATCCCCTTGAGGAAAGGACTTTCACTAGTCGTGGCGATAATAAAAGGAAGCAACAAAGAACTCTTTCTGCTGCTAAAAATGAGCACCATAGTTTGACTCCCTGCTTCTGCTGCCGCACATTTGATTTAGACCTGCTCTGTATAGAGTCTCTATGAGGTGAGTTGTGATGGATAAACTAGTGAGCTCACTGGATAAACATAGAGCCATTGAGCAAGCAGGTGTTATTTATCAAAAATCAAGGGGATTGCAAGGTTGCTCCTTGCTTTTATATCACATATTTGCAATCTGGCCACATAAAATAAAGGCTGTGTCGGGCCTCTTAAAGGAACTAACAACACAGCAACACAAAATGCACTTCTTGGAGCCTCTGTGGCGTTATTTGTGTTGTTTGGAACAGGAATATGCCACAACATGAGCCGCATTCAGGCATTTAAATCTTCCCAGTTATGATGAACCACAGGGTCAAGTACGAGCGTAAAAAAAATAAAAATCAACTCCAGCCAGCATGGCAAATGGCCAGAGATGATTGGCGTTGGAGTCTAAAACATCTGGAATGTACCATGTTTTGGCAAATCCATTGGGAGACTTCATATGAATTTCACAGGAAAGCTGGGAGAAGGTGTGACTAGCACATCACTTGCTTGAGTCAATTCTTAATGAACATCCTGTCCAGGGCAGGTGGGGATTGCATTTAGGTGCACATGGATCTCTGTCACATGTGCATCTCATCATACATTTTAAAGACAGGAGCTAAAACTGTGCTGGCAAATAAATATGTGGATCTATTTCTTCCGTTGGAAATTGAGTTTACCAGACCGAACTGAAATCTCTAGGTAGGGGAAAGGTTTGAATCTCCAGGTGGACAAGAACATCTTCCCTATACAAGTGAAGCAGAAATGATCCCCTCACTTCGACTTGTGATCACCTGTATTAGCTAAGGCTTCCAATGATCAATTTGCTCATTTGTTAGACTTTTATTTGAGCCTGGCTGGATTGGGGCTATTCCAGTTTGCCAAATCTAACTTAATTGTAACATTGTTCAGGGCAGCTTTAGTTTGTTTTCTCACAGAAGACTGGAGTCCCTTGTAATATTTTCTGTCGGCCACGGAAAACTACCATGCAGCGAAATACTGTTGCTGCACATGTCAGTATTTCATAATTTATATGGCATTGCTCTGATTATCTGATGCTCTTTGTAGGTCCCTTTTTTGCAAGAAGGTCGTCTGTGCTTTGGAATGTAAAAGATGCAAATAGGACTTGGCAGTTTCTACATCTGTAAATTCCATTTAAATTAATAAAAAAAATATTACAGCTACTAGAGTTTTATATAATTTTGAGGTATTGTTTTGTATTTTAATATTTGGAATCTGTATCCAATAATACCACAAAGTCGAATATATTTAAGAAGTGGTTGCAAGTAAATTATAGAACTTTTTTTTGTTTATTTTGTAGTGTGATTTGGTAATTATCTGCACTCTGTACAGCCACCTATATATGTATGTGTAAATAATAACCACCAGCATGTACTTCCTAGTGCATTTTGCTACTTCCGTCTAACTGTGTAGTACTTTTACACTAAGAATGTAAGAAATATTTAAAATAATTAAAAGTTCCTTTTGTTCCTCCTCCTTTTGTATATGCTTTTTTATTATTTAAGTCCCAGGAAATGCACTCCCTGCAAACCCTCTCCTCTGCCTATGAGCTTCGGTCCCTCCCTTCATGAACCAATCCAAGGTGCTCACGTTAGTGTTTGAAGCCCTAAATGACTCAGGTCCCAGATATCTGAAAAATCACCCCTTGCAAGTGTTAAGATCAGTGGGGCTAGGTTGTTCCACCACCCTCAGAAGCTCAGGGTGGTGGCCTGGAATAGGGCCTTCTCTGTGGCAGCCCCCTAAGATGTGGAACTCTCCCGCACAGAGGTATGTCTGGCGTCTTCATTATGGAACTTTTGACAAATGCTGAAGATCTGCCTCTTTACCCTGCCTGACTCCTGAGATGTATATTTGTGATTGCAAGTTGTTTTAAACTGCTTTTAAGATTGCCTTTTAATTGTTGTCACCCGCATTGGAACCTTAGGGCGCAAGGTGGGCAAGTTCTCCTCTTCTTCTTCTTCGACAAGCAGAAGCTAAAGTTAGATGTAATACAGTGGTACCTTGATTTACGAACTTAATCCGTTCCGGAAGTCCGTTCTTAAACCAAAGTGTTCTTAAACCAAGGCATGCTTTCCCATAGCAGCGTGGGACTCAGTTTACAAGTGGAAAACACTCAACAGGAAGCGAAACATGTTCTTATTCCAAGGCAAAGTTCACAAACCAAAACACCTACTTCCGGGTTTGCAGCATTCTTAATCCAAGTTGTTCATAAACTAAGCTGTTCTTAAACCAAGGTGCCACTGTACAAGGATGGGGAACCTCGAACCTAGGGAACCAAATGTGACCCTCCAGGCCACGCCCACTCCTTAGCCACAGCCTTCCTCCCAAGGCTACTCCATTCACACACCTTGAGTGTTTCTGCCTGACTCAGATAACGCTTCTTGCTTGCCTGCATGGAGGTGTTCATCTGCCTCAGCAGCAGCAACAATAATAATATTAATAATTTATTATTTATACCCCGCCCATCTGGCTGGGTTTCCCCAGCCACTCTGGGCAGCTCCCAACAGAATATTAAAAATATGCTAAAACATCAACCATTAAAAACTTCCCTAAACAGGGCTGCCTTCAGATGTCTTCTAAAAGTCAGATAGTTGTTTATTTCCTTGACATCTGATGAGAGGGCGTTCCACAGAGTGGATGCCTCTACCGAGAAGGCCCTCTGCCTGGTTCCCTGTAACCTCACTTCTTGTAGGGAGGGAACTGCCAGAAGGCCCTCGGAGCTGGACCTCAGTGTCCGGGCTGAACGATGGGGGTGGAGACGCTCCTTCAGGTATACCGGGCCGAGGCCATTTAGGGCTTTAAAGTTCAACAATTTGAATTGTGCTTGGAAACGTATTGGGAGCCAATGTAGGTCTTTCAGGACCGGTGTTATGTGGTCTCCCAGTCACCAGTCAACAAAAACATGTCTCTCCCATATCAGTCTCTACAGCCACAGCAGGCGATGTAGCTCTCCAGCGGTCTGACATCGCCCCCAAAGGCGCAGTCCTTCATTGGCTCCCAAGACAGACAGATTCACACCAAAACTGTAGAAAGGTAACATCTACATTTGAAGCCTTCTCGCTTTTTTGTACATTTACCACCCTTTCCCAGAAGGGAATGTGGCTCTTGCTAAAGTTTGCCTGCCCCTGGAGCCTGACTGCTATGGCCTTCAGGAAACATTTGCCTTCCAGGAAGTGTTGCGAGTTAAGCGTAGGCACTGAGCCACAGTCACGTTTTTTTTTGCTGCGCCGCTTTATCTGTTATGGTTCCAGCTACAAAAATGGCAGCTTGGTTGTCTGCACCAGTGACGGTTCTGCAACCAAAACTCTGCAGAACAGCAGGAGGCGGCGTTTAACTTCTGATATCGTCTTCCGATTGAAATATTGCTTTGAATTCTTCGGCGGTGGTGTCAAGTCTCCTGGTTCTCTAGTGTCCTTACAGTAACGAATTAGGATGCATAACTAACTTAGCAGGAGACCCTTTGCCAAAGATCATGGTGTACTTTTCAGTTATAAACAGCAAAGGATTCATGGGTGACCTTCGCCGTCTGTACAAAAAGCCAGTCTTTTTATTCTCGTTGGAAGCATTTTGGAGGCTGAGAAAATCTGCCAGCAATGAATGAGAAGTCAATTAGTTTGATTTATTTGGTTACAGTATGTTTTGCATGGCATTATTTGGTGTTTTCCTTATAAGGGACTGGTATCCAGCCTGGGAGAAAGGAATAATATGTGTTATTTCTGCTGCTGTTGCAGCATCAAATTCTTTTCCTGTCAGGAAGAGCCTCCTAGATTAGATTAATAACCGAAGATGGCATATTTTGTCTTTGAAAACTTTCCAGGAAGGGGATAAGTTTATTTTCTGTATACTACCCCACCACCAAAACCTTGGACCTTATCAGCAATGTAAAAATTTAAGCAGGGATCAGAACTGAAACGGTGATTGTCCTTTCAAGGACCATAATGAGCAATCACAGAGAAAACACATTTTTGAGTGGATCCACACAACTGCCTTTTTCATAGAATAACAATTGCAGAGCAGCCAAGTCACTTTACATTTCTGCATTGCGGCAACTGTGATCCCTTTACGCTATAGACATTCCCTTATTATAAAAGAAGGGGACAATTGTGGGCACCACAATTCAAGAAGGACACTGACAAACTGGAACGTGTCCAGAGGAGGGCAACCAAAATGGTCAAAGGCCTGGAAACAATGCCTTATGAGGAACGGCTAAGGGAGCTGGGCATGTTTAGCCTGGAGAAGAGGAGGTTAAGGGGTGATATGATAGCCATGTTCAAATATATAAAAGGATGTCACATAGAGGAGGGAGAAATGTTGTTTTCTGCTGCTCCAGAGAAGCGGACACGGAGCAATGGATCCAAACTACAAGAAAGAAGATTCCACCTAAACATTAGGAAGAACTTCCTGACAGTAAGAGCTGTTCGACAGTGGAATTTGCTGCCAAGGAGTGTGGTGGAGTCTCCTACTTTGGAGGTCTTTAAGCAGAGGCTTGACAACCATATGTCAGGAGTGCTCTGATGGTGTTTCCTGCTTGGCAGGGGGTTGGACTCGATGGCCCTTGTGGTCTCTTCCAACTCTATGATTCTATGATTCTACTTTATAACCCTATCATGCACAGTTCACCTGATATTTGATCAGTTTCAGGTTTAATTTGAGTCGGTGTGGTGTAGCAATTAGCGTGCTGGGCTATGATCTGGGAGACTCATCCATAAAACTCACTGGGTGACTTTGGGTCAATCACTGCCTCTCAGCCTAACCTACCTCCCAGGGTTGTTGTGGAGATTAAATGAGGAGGGAGGGAATCATGTATTTCCTTGACCTTGGAGGAAAAGGTTGGGTAAAAATTAAATAATAAATACCTACATCTTTCAGGATAAAAGTCATTTGTCAATTCTTTGTTAACTTGCGTATTTTGTACTCTCTGGAGTATTTACATCTATTCTTTCCCTCTTTTCTTGTACTTAAGATCCTGTTCTCAGTCTCAAGCTCCTGTTCAGTCAACTAATAATGCTAGATTTTTGTTGTGTTACTGCACTGTGATCTACACTGAACACTGTGCAATATACGGTATATATAAAAGCCAGAACAGTGCACAACATGGACAGCAGTTGTGTCTCCCAACCATGGTCCTGGGATCCCAAGGGTGCCAGATATTGACTTCAACTCTGCAAATAAATTTAAAAAGGTATCGTCTGTGAGTATAAAACACCAGGAAAACATGCAACACAGTCTGCAAACAATTGTCCCATTGTTGCATGTGCCATAGCTCATGGTGAGGAATGCCTCTACCTTAAGGTAAAGGTGAAGCGACCCCTGACCATTAGGTCCAGTTGTGACCGACTCTGGGGTTGCGGCGCTCATCTCACTTTATTGGCTGAGGGAGCCAGCATACAGCTTCCGGGTCATGTGGCCAGCATGACTAAGTCGCTTCTGGCGAACCAGAGCAGCACACGTAAACACCGTTTACCTTCCCACCAGAGCGGTACCTATTTATCTACTTGCACTATGATGTGCTTTCAAACTGCTAGGTTGGCAGGAGCTGGGACCAAGCAACGGGAGCTCACCCCGTCGCGGGGATTTGAACCGCTGACGTTCTGATCGGCAAGCCCAAGGCTCAGTGGTGTAGACCACAGTGCCACCCGTGCCTCTGCCTTAGATGGCCTTAAATTTGGGTTAGTCAAAGTCATGAAAGATAGGTCTGTCAAGAGCTGTTAGCCCCAATGCCCTGCTTATAGGCTTCCCAGAAGATTTGGCTGACCACTCCTAGAAACAGGAACCTGGACAAAACAGAATTGTGGCTCATCCACCAGGGAGATATAGGCTCTTCCAGGTTCAAAGGTACAGCTTTTGGGCAGCTGTGAACTCGGCAGCAGGATATTTTTGTCAAAAATTAGCCACCCACTCCAGGAAGTCATCAGTAAATTGGGTTACTCTGCATCTTTGTGCATTTCTGACATAGATGATCTTCGTGGCTTTGAAGAAACTCTGCGCATCATGAGTGTCGGCTAAGTGCTAGATCTCTTGAGCTTTTTTTATATACACCAGGTGTTCTTTAGTTCAATTGGAGAACAGCCTTTACCAAAGGTGTCATAGACTTTGAAGATGCTCAAACTCAGGACGAAAGGGAGAAACGCACTAAGAGGAAGGCACATTTAGTAAATCATCACCATGATCAACTCCCACCTGGAAACCTTTGTCCCCACTGTGGAAGGACGTGTGGATCCAGAATTGGCTTCCACAGTCACTTATGGACAGGCCATTAAGGCCGTGTTCATGGAAGACAATCTTACTCAGCTACGAGTGGAAGAAGCAGAAGAAGAAGAAGAAGCAGAAGCAGAAGCAGAAGCAGAAGCAGAAG
This sequence comes from Podarcis liolepis, assembly GCF_965112155.1. Classification (NCBI taxonomy): domain Eukaryota; kingdom Metazoa; phylum Chordata; class Lepidosauria; order Squamata; family Lacertidae; genus Podarcis; species Podarcis liolepis. The sequence continues at coordinate 87,398,952 of NC_139558.1, read as the reverse complement.
AAGAAGAAGAAGAAGAAGAAGAAGAAGAAGAAGAAGCATTTCTGACAAGTCATCTGTTCCTTTGTAACAATAGCATGGAATTTAAAAGGTGTCATTGTCTTCCTCACTGCAACTGTACTTTGAGAAAAGATGGATTTCCTGAATTTTTGGGTGCCGTGTAGCTATAAAAGGCAGCATATATCCGCCCCGGTGGGTGTATTGATGGCAGCCCTACCTGCAGTCAGACCAAATTTGATGTTCTGCTATCTTCAGGGACTGCAACAAAATGTTGGGAGGGCAGAATGCTTCTGTTCAGGGAACCGTCTGATTCACCCCTCTTGGTTTTTCATACCAGTCTCCCTAAAAGTCAGTGGGCTGTGTGGCCCTTGAATATGTTCAGTCCTTACTGAGACCTGCTTTGAAGAAATGGGGTGGGGGGTGGGAATCCACCTTTGGTTTTTCCATATTTGTGCTTCTTCAAACTTTGGGGTTTTGCCAAGCCCACCGATACCTCCTTGTTGTGCCATTTTGGATGGTGCCATTTTCGCTACCTTAAAGCCCATATTTGCAGGATGAGTGCACATGCAGCAGACTTGAAAAAAGAGGGTGAGGTGACAAACAGTTTCTGCGGCTTTTGCTGCACCTGATTCTACACAGGTCAGCACTGAAGTAGCAAATGCAACATTCGACTCAGATTACAGTCTCCCAGAAGAGACCGCTGCTTGCAGGAATAATGCTTTCACCTTGCAAAAGCCCAGCAGGTGGTTGCTGAACTATTATGAGAAGATGGAGCAATTTTCCCCATTGAATGCTTCCTCCGAATGCCTTGTGGAAGGGAGAGGGGGAAGAAAAGGTTTGAAATTCTCCATCAAAGAATAGATCCTATCAATAGCTGAATAGGCTCCTTACAAGAGCCTATGAGATAAACAAGATAATGAAGATCTATTTTGTATGATAGAGGGACTCACCCCTCACCCTCAACAAAAAAATAAAATAAAATCCAGTAATAAACCAATGGTTTCCCTTGAGTCTCCTTTTTTGAACATTATTCATTTGCCTGGCTCTTATTTCTGGGGAAATGCAGGTCAGTCCAATTACAAATTTATAATTAGCCGCCAGCATACCCATTAGCTGCTTTGTGCTATGCATCACATAGATGGCTGAGATTTGTTGTATCTAAAGCTGTGCTGCTAGACCTGCACAGGATAGATGGCGGCTAAGGGATTGAGGTTGAATTCCAACAGAAGCACTGTTTCTTGAGGTTGGGGACAGGCAGGTGTGGGGGACTCCCTGGTCCTGAATGGGGTAACCATGCCCCTAAGGAACCAGGTGTGCAGCTTGAGAGTCATGTTGGACTCACAACTGTCCATGGAGGCACAGGTCAATTCTGTGTCCAGAGCAGCTATCTACCAGCTCCATCTGGTACGCGGGCTGAGACCCTACCTGCCTGCGCACTGTCTCGCCAGAGTAGTACTTGCTCTGTTTATCTCCTGCTTGGACTACTGCGATGTGCTCTACCTTTGAAGGTGTCTTGGAAACTACAACTAATCCAGAATGTGGCAGCTAGACTGGTGACTAGGAGCAGTGTCTGGGAGCCCAGACACTGAGGTCCAGCTCCGAGGGCCTTCTGGTGGTTCTCTAACTGCGAGAAGTGAAGTTACAGGGAACCAGGCAGAGGGCCTTCTCAGTAGTGGCACCCGCCCTGTGGAACACCCTCCCATCAGATGTCAAGGAAATAAACAACTATCTGAATTTTAGAAGACATCTGAAGGCAGCCCTGTAGGGAAGTTTTTAATGCTTAAAGTTTTATTATGTTTTTATACGTGCTGGCAGCCACCCAGAGTGGCCAGGGAAACCCAGCCAGATGGACGAGGTATAAATAATTAAATTAAATCTTTAAAAAATTGTCTAGCAGCACCTTATAGACCAACTAGGTTTGTTCTGGTGTGAAAGCTTATACCAGAACAAACTTAGTTGGTCTATAAGGTGCTGCTAGACAATTTTTTATTTGTATTTTTATTTTATTTTGGCTGCATCAGACCAACACAGCTATCTACCTGAATCTAAATTAAATATTGTATTGCTTGTGTCGTGTTTTGCATCTGCTTGTTTTAACTTTAATGTCAAAGGGATGGTGATAATGATGCAAAGATTTGACAACATAAGCAACCTTGCAGACCTGGGGGTAGAAAAGTTGGGATGTTAATATTTTATACTGCAACACCAACTCCTAACTCCCTCTTTTAAAAAAAAACAACCTTCTGGATCTTGGGCAGGGAGGAAGATGGTTTCTACCACTGTGCAAGCAGCTATTTGAATTTTATGTTTAAAATAGAAGGGAGAGCCTATTTCTGTCTATGTTTCTCATGTTTCATCATTGGTCAGTTTTGTTTTTGGGGGTGGATTCAGAAAAGGAACCAGAAATCTGCATTTAATTTGTACATGTTCTTTATATATCTTACACATGTGCATCCCTGAAAATACACAATTTGTATTCCTTTGAATGCCTTGCACCATAAAATATGCATTTCTCTAGTAGAATGCCTATTTTTGTGGACATTTTTAAAACCAAAACTGCATTGCAAAATTTGGGGACGTGCATAGTTGCATTCTAATCTGAGAATGACACATTTAGGTGTGTTTTGCCTTTTTTTAATAGCACGTTAAGTAAATTTCTCTTCCAACCCTACCTTACTAGTCTCGCTGGGAAATAAATTACCCAGTGTGTGCTATGGGAAAAGATGACCAACAGCAGTGGGGGATAGCAGGAAGAGCAGGGGTAGGGTATGGATATGGGTGGAATGAAGAAATGACAGCAAAGGGGAGAAAACGTGTGGGTGAGAAACTTCAGAGGAGCTGGTGTGTTGTGATGGTTAAGGATTAAACGCTCTGCCTCCCCACAAAGTAAACTGGGCTGACCTTGAGCCAGTCACCCTTTCTCAGCCTAACCTCTCGCAGGGTTGTTAGGAGGATAAACTGCCAATTGTGCCTCGGTGGATAAAAAATGTCTCCCCTCCCTGTCTGACCTCATTTCACTGCTCAGCAGAAGCATTTGAACTGCTCTGCAATCCTTCTATCATAACCCAAGTTAATTAGCTGAGGTTAATAGTTAAATAATGCAAAGAGAGAGAGACAAAGCGAAAATGAAGGAAACCCTATCATCCCAAAGCTTATCCTCTTTTCACTTAAGGCACATCGCTTCCATTTTTCCTTCTTGCCCAGCTGCCGCCCAGGGACCCTTGGAAAAAGATTTAATCTACTCACCTACAAAATCAAATGAAAAAGCATAGAAAACCTTGAAGCTGTAACTGAATCAGCCTCTTCCTTGCAGGCTGTGACTGATAGCCCCACCATGTAATTCAAAGGTTTCAGCTGCCCGGGTGATTACAGATACCTTGATGAAGTAGAAGTTTCACATCGTTGATTCGAGATCTTTAACTCGATTAACATCTCAGCTTCTGCTGCTGCAAATGTCCATTCAGCTTCTCAGGTCAATAGGGCAAGTTTGTTGTCTTCAACCAAGACCCATTCATAAGTATGCCCTGGGTGGTGTACAAGGACCATGGAGCTGTTTCCCTGAGGACTAACAACCTCTTTGTGTGGAAGAGTCACCACCGCTCACAAAAAAACAGAGGCTAAGCAGATACACCTGCAATGGGGCTTATTCTGCTCTTGCCCTTGCTCAGAGTCTCTGCCTAATCTCAGTCAGTTCCCCTATGTGGCGATCTATGTTTAACAGTCTATTGATCCCTGTGCCACCACTGTGCTCGCTTTTCCGCTGCCACCAACCCGTTACTCTCAGGTAAAACACTGAGTCCAGACATTTGTTAAAAGTGAACCAAAAAAACCAAGTTTATTTTACAAACATTAACAAGTTTATGGTTTCTCAGATAATATTCCTGTCAGTATCTTAACTTTAGTTTCTTTACTGGCCTATACCTTCCTAATACCTTCTGACTGATTATCTCAACTGTTTGACAGACTCCTCTTAACAAATTCTCTCACTCTCTCACACCAGACTAGCCCAACCCACAGACTTATCTTCTCTGTCTCTTCTAACTCCAGACTGTCTTCTCAACAACTCTAACTCCCTAAAAAACCCCCTCTGTGCTTAAACCTTATACACAGTTAACTCTGCCCCCCTGGGTTCCCATTGGTTAGTCATTTTACAATTAGTTAACCCTTCCCCTATGAACCCAGTATGGTGTCACACACATAGGAGGGCAAACGCCATACCCTCCTTCAAAGTTAGACTGTGTATTCCTTAGGACAGTGGTTTCCAACCAGTGTGCCGTGGCACCCCGGGGTGCCTTGAATGATGGCCAGGGTGCCACAGGCAACTCTGGCCTCTGTTACCTCTTTCCTTCCCTCCCTCCTCTGATGCCCTCTTGCATCTCTGCCTCCCAAAGGCTTGCACAGCTGCTTGTTGCAGCAGCCCTGGCTACAAGTTCCTCTGGCGAATGGTGCCTCTGAGACTGGTCAGGGGGTCCTGGTTGCCAGGAGCTGAGGTGGCCTCAGAGTAAGCAAGCAAGTGGGCAAGGGAGGCAAATGGGCAACTGGGCAGGCAGGCGCTGCACTGGCCTTTCTTGTGCTTGCTGTGCGCAACGCCTGCCTGGGAGCTGAGTGCCCGGTGCTGAAGGGGAGCCTTTCCGCCACTCAGGCCCAGCAGCACCCACTGCTGCCTCCCAAGGTAAGATGCTGGCCTCACATTCACCTTTGGCCAGTCACCGTTGGGCCACTAAGGCTGGGGACATCCTCTTCCCAGGCCCCTGTGGGGCAGTGTGAGGAGGCACCTCTCTTTGGGGCAGGGAGGGAGCTCAGAGACCAGGGGGGTGGCAGCTGCTGCCCAGAGGACTCCCAAGGAGAGGGGAGGATGCTGAGGGAAGACTTCATAAAGGGGGGGGCTGTTTGAAAAAGGGTGAGAGGCTGCAGCTCTGCAGGCAAGGGGTGACATAACTGGGCTCCTGAGCCCCACAGGGGTGCCGCAGAAAGAATGTAGTTGGTCAAGGAATCAACTCAAGTATCAATGGTTTAAATGTGACTGTGATTTGGGAATAATGTTGATACTCAAAGAAAAGGTAGCAGCAAATTGTTGTTGTTGTTTAGTCATTTAGTCATGTCCGACTCTTCATGACCCCGTGGACCAGAGCAAGCCAGGCTCTCCTGTCTTCCACTGCCTCCCGCAGTTTGGTCAAACTCATGTTTGCATTGTTGTTGTTAATAGTTATTATATCCCGCCCATCTGGCTGGTTTCCCCCAGCCACTCTGGGCTGCTTACAGTGCATGTAAAAGCATAATAAAACATCAAACATTAAAAACTTCCCAATACAGGGCTGCCTTCAGCTGTCTTCTAAAACTTTTTAAATTCTTTATCTCCTTGATATCTGATGGGAGGGAGTTCCACAGGGCAGGCGCCACCACCAAGAAGGCCCTCTGCCTGGTTCCCTGTAACTTCACTTCTCACAGGGAAGGAACCGCCAGAAGGCCCTCGGAGCTGGACCTCAGTGTCTGGGCAGAACAATGGGGGTGGAGACGCTCCTTCATGGCTATTGGGCCGAGGCCATTTAGGGCTTTAAAAATCAGCACCAAACTTTGAATTGTGCTTGGAAACACACAGAAAATTTATTGTTTACTTTCTCCCCCACCTGCAGATGCTGCAGACATTCACACATGGGACTTTTAAGATGTTGTGATAAAGGCATTGTTGCCCACAGCAACTATGCGGCCCACCATTTAGGAAAGGGTCAAACATGGTGACAGAGTGCATGGTTTGGTCCCAGGTCTGACCCCCAGCATCTCCAGGTAGGGTTAAGAACAGTTCCTTTCTGAAAACCAAGCGCCTGACTCAGTACAAAAGAGTTTCCTATGTTGAAGGCCACATGGTACTTCCAGAAGGTTCTTTTAAAAAGAAAAAACAGGGTGCAGCAAAACACTTGCCTAAGGAGACTTCTTAAAAATCATGGAGTGCTGTCTAATTTGGGACATGTGAAAGGGCAATGACGTTCCAGGTAAAATGGCAGTGAATTGCAGGCGCCTTGCAGAGAGAGAATACTCAATTTGTCGGCTCAAAGCAATAAAGAAAACCCGGGGAAATAAACATCAGGGTCAATGAAACCTTCGTATGTATATGCAAAGTCTGTTGCTCCCACTTTGAAGGCCACAAGCTGGCAAAGTGCTGGAGAGGGTGATATAGATGCCAAAGTCTGCAAGAGCTCTTGCACAGTGTACAGCAGAGGGGATTTCAGCAGGCTTGCCAGACGGATGATATTCTCCCTTCTGCACACCTGTGAAAGCTGTGCAAGGCCTGGCCTTGCTGCTTTTGCACTGGAATTTCCAGTTTCAATCCCTTGAAGATCTAAGCTGGAAGACCAAAAAAAGTCCTCCTTTGAAATCCCAAGAGAGCTGCTTCAGGCAAGACCGACCTTTCTCAGCCTGGTTCCCTCAGTGTATTTTGGACAACAACTTCTATCAGAACGAGCCAGCATGGCAGCCAAGCTGATGGGAGCTGGGCAGCACAGGAGACTGGGAGAAGCAGGAGTAGACCTCACTGGCTAATCAACACATTGGTCTATGGCAGCTGCCTATGTTTCTTTTGCAAAATGTCTTGCAACCACAGAGGACGGATCTCAGTCAGTGTTAAAATTTGGAGCATGAGCTCAGGCCAATGGCCCATCTAGTCCAGCCTCCTGTTTTAGCAGTAGCCAATCTCTGCAAAACCTAGGAGCAGGATTCCAGGACAAGAAAGCTCTTCCCTCTCGTGGTTTCCAGCAACTGGTATTCAGAAACGCTGCTGCGTCAGACTGTGGAGGCATGGCGCAGTTATTTTGGCTCATGGCTGGGCTTTATTTTTTTCCAGCTGGTGCTCACCGGAGCTCAACTCTGGCGCCTCTCAGGTGGGCACCATTGCCATTGTCAGAGAATGAGGGAGGCGTTCCTGGTGAGTTCCAGCACCTTTCTCTAGAAAAACAGCACTGGCTAATAGCCACTGATAGCCCTCTCCTCCCGTTCTCTAGAAAAACAGCACTGGCTAATAGCCACTGATAGCCCTCTCCTCCATTTGACTTCAATCAGAAAAATCTGAAAAATCAGCAATGGCGTTGACAGTGAAGCACCCCCCTCGTTTCTGTGTTTTTGCTTTTCGCCTCTCCTTTTAACAATCCATACTATGGATCCAAAGTTCAGGTCACCACAGATGCTAGAGACCTTTAGCTGAAAAGGGGCCACAAATAAAGAACATGCTTGCTCTTTTAGCAGCCTTAGAACATGTTTTGTTCTTTCCATTTGAAGAAAGGCACGGGGCATGGGGGGTGGGAGAGAAGAATTAAATTAAAAACAAGCCCTGTGCTTGATACTAGGTCATCCTGACACAAAGCAGCAAAAGCCAATAAATAAGGTTTAGGCTTCGCATGACAGTATTTCCACATGTTTCTGAGCTGGGGAAATGGGGAAGGCTTCAGTTATTGGGGGCAGGAGACAGAGACTCCCTCAGCCAGAGGGATGGCAATGCAAGTCAGCTGCTTGCCGGAGGGAAGAGCTGGTCTGTTTAGTGACAAAAAGCCAAACCCCCTCCTGGTCTGCTATAAGCGGAAGTGGGGTAGGTTTGAACAATATCTAAATAAATACAGAATTCTTCACCATAATGAAACGAAACGAAAGCCCACCTTCACAAACCCCCAACCTCAAAATTAACCTTCACAAGACTCCATGACTTCACCATAAGCTTTGAGTCATCCCCAACTTGGCGCCTGCCAGATGTTTTTGGACTACAACTCCCATCAACCTACACCTGAATTTTTGGGGAGTTGCAGTTCAAAACGCCCCGAGGGCACCAGGTTGATGAAGCTCCTCTAGATGAAGGTGATGAATTTGTATAGGGTGCGTGTAGGGTGGATTAACTGGCCTGAGGAAGTTTGCATGGGTGGTTACATCAAAGAGTCTTAGGGAGCTTATTTTTGATTTTGGGCTTTGTGAAAGCAGATGCTTATTTTTAATTAGTGTTTGCTGGAAATTAGTCAGTTTATCCGGGACAATGGAGGGCCAGAGTGGAATAGTTTTGCCCCCGCCCCTGGAGTTTTCCACGCTTAGTGGTAAGCCTCATCTTGCTTTTTCTTTCTTTCTAGAAGTGCCAACCCATTAAACTTTTTTGTCTGTTACAGATTGATCGTGTTTAGCTCATGCTATATTAGGCCACCGATGCAGACCTTTGTCTCAAAATGTGCCCGGTTTATGTTGAAATGTACCGCATAGGATTTGGCCTATTCAGGACTGGCCACTGCAGTGTTTGTACATATGATAATTAAGTTATTATAATAAAGAATCCTTTAAAAAAATACATTTCCTCCTAACCTCAGATTTTGGTTGCTAGAGATTTGCTTGCTGTTAAGAGCCGCTTCTGCCTCGATTGTTTTGATGTACTGCAAGTCACATCTGCACTATACATTTGAAGTGGTGTGATATCACTTTAAATTCTCGTGGCTTCCCCCAAAGAATCCTGGGAACTGTAGTTTGTTAAGGGTGCTGAGAGTTGATAGAAGACCCCTGTTCCCCAGGTCACAGAGGTACAATTCCCAGAGTTCCCTGGGGAGGGAGATTGGTTGGGAGATTCCCCCACCCCACCCAAATATATGTATATAATCGCTGGTGCTACTACTGATTCTGACCAACACAGCCACAATTGAACCAAGAACCTAAATAATCCTAATATGTGAAAGTACCCTCATGTTTCTCTGGGCCACTGTAAAAAAATCACCACCACCCTCTGACCAGAAAGATAAATTTCAAAGTAGAGAAAGAATACATTTCCCAAGGTAGAAGACAATTTATATTTTATTTTCAACACATTCTTTGCATTTTATATACATATACACATATAGCCACGTGTTCGCACAAATGTATTAAAAGCTAAAACCTTACTACATTGCAGAAATTTAAAAATGAATAATATGAAGAGGGGAAATGTACAAGGTAACTTTCCGTTCTCAGAAAACAACGAAACAAAACTGATCTCTTGTTTATTCCTCGGGAGAAATTCAATCAGGCCTATTATAAAACATTTCTTATGACAAATATTGGTCATGATACCTCCCCACCCCCCCACCCCCCGCCCAAGAAAAACCTGTTGTAAAAGAATAGTAATAGGAGAAAGTTTTACCATAAGAACATTTGTGTAGCATTTGCAGATTTCAAGACATAAACCCGCAGGTTTTGGACACAGGCTAAAAACCCTGGCACTGCAAAATCCCAAACCCTGAACCAACTCCCACAATTTTTTTAAAAAATGTACATTTGCTGGGTTTTATCTCTGCCAATGAGAGATGGGGCTGGGCTGGGGAGAGAGTAGAGGCAGCCAAGAGAGACAGCGTTTCACTTTTTATGAAAGAGGAGAGGCTTCACCATGCCTGCCAGAATCTTGGGTAGTTGGGCAGCGATCACTTCCGACATCATCTCCGGAAAGTCTACACTCAGCGCCCGAGATTGGAGGAAAGTATTCAAGCAGTAGAGATGGAGTTGTTTCACAAGCTGTATTTTTTAATTTTTTTGCAAGAAAATCAATAATTTAAAAAAATCAATAAATTATCCAAACAATGCACGTTGTTCTTCACTTTGCCTCCCCCCACATCCCATAATTGCCCGATACTTATGAAGCTGTGTGCAGTGCAGAAAGTTATATTTTCTCTCTCATCTTCCCTGCTTCTCACAATCTCATCCTCATCCCACTTCACGGCAGGAGACAAAATGACAGGTGAGTATTTCTAGGTGACCACTAAGCTACTGTGACAATGTGAGAATGAGACCCAGTGATTGAGTTGGGAATGGGCCAATCTGTGAGTTTCTCTTTCCCTCAGTTTCTCAACTCCCCCCCCCCAATCTTAATTCTCCACATTTCCACCCCAGTTTGCAGAGTATTTCTTTTAAATCCTCATGAAAATTCACCAGCATTTTAGTGCAAATTGATCCTTAAATATACACAGGTTTGTACGCATTTTTTCCTAATGTACACATTTGTGCAAAGCCATTTTCCCTAAAATAATACATTTTGGTGTTATTTTCATGTATTTTATGTACACTTTTCCCCAATACATGCATATCTGTGCACATTATTACTGGGTTAGAGAAATGCATTGCAAAATTTGGGGGGGGGGAGTGTAGATCTTGAAGGATGGCTGTGTTTCATAGCTCCTATTTTTTCAGAAAGTGCAAATTAAGTTGGTTTGCCTTTAAGTGAGAACTCAAGCCTAATTTCCTCTCCACCCCTACAAACAAGAAGAAAATGATTGCATAATTGCATATATATATGCACATTGCTATCCTAAGCTTGGCTTCAGATTTCTTTTGGAGGCAGGGGTGAAGACACATAAATGTGTAAATACTGTATTTTTCGCTCTATAGGATGCACTTTTTCCCCTCCAAAAATTAAGGGGAAATGTGTGTGCATCCCATAGAGCGAATGCAGGCTCCTTGGCTTCAGCGATAGCAATGCGAAGTCTCCGAAGCGCAGAGGGAGCGCTCCCTCCGCGCTGCGGAGGCTACGGTTGCTTTCGCTGAAGCCTGGAGAGCGAGAGGGGTCGGTGCGCACCGACCCCTCTCGCTCTCCATGCTTCAGGGATAGCCGCCTGAAGCCTTTGGAGCGCAGCGGGAACTCGCGCTGTGCTCCAAAGGCTTCGGGTTCCTTTTGCTGAAGCTGGGAAAGCAAGACTCTCCCAGCTTCAGCAGAGAGGGAGAGCTGCACAGCGCTCCTTCAGCGAAGCGGGAGGAGAACTGGAAGGGGCTCCGTTTCTCCTGCCACTTCGCTGAAGGGGCGCTGAGCAGAAAGGGGGGGATTTTTTTTTCTTGTTCTCCCCCTCTAAAACAAGGTGCGTCCTATGGTCGGGTGCGTCCTATAGAGCAAAAAATCTGGTGACAGCATATATCCTAAAGACAAAACAGTCTCAGCTGACCTTCATTCCAAGGCAAATGAACCCTGGGCAGGAGCTTCGAAGCCTTGGAGTCTTTCACTGTAACAGTAAGTGTGTAACAGTAAGATAATCTTATGGATTGCTGAAATAAACTTACATCGTGCATGGAGTCCATAAGTTTCGTCAGCTGATAGAAGCGTTGCGAACTAGCCACGACCCCTTTCTGCCGCAGCCCGATTGCCTTGACCAGCTCTCTGATGTAGTTTGTTCTCATCTCCTCGAACTGGCTTTGGCTTCTGAGACCTTCCAATGGAACTGAAAGAGGGAGGGAAAGACAACACACATTGTTTTGCTTTGTCTCCCCACCCCCTGTTGCTCAAATTCTGAAATAAAGCAAAAAGCGCATTCTCGTCCTCTCTCAGGGGTTGTACAGATTCACAAAGTTACCTAGGTATGTTGGACAGAGTTTGAAGCAGATAAAAAAAGGTAAAGGACCTCTGACAGTTAAGTCTTGTCACAGATGACTCTGGGGTTGTGGCGCTCATCTCACTTTACAGGCTGAGGGAGCCGGTGTTTGTCCGCAGACAGTTTTTCCGGTTCATGTGGCCAGCAAGACTAAGCTGCTTCTGGCGCAACAGAACACCGAAACCAGAGCAGCGCATGGAAATGCCGTTTACCTTCCCGCCAGAGTGGTACCTATTTATCTACTATGTGCTTTCGAACTGCTAGGTTGGCAGGAGCTGGGACCGAACCACCGACCTTCTGATCAGCAAGCCCAAGAGGCTCAGTGGTTTAGACCACAGCGCCACCGCGTCCCTCTGAAGCAGATATCCAAACTCAAAGTTCGTCACCAAATTAACCATGTTTGATCAGAGTTTGGGCGGTGGGTAGCAACTGGAGGCTGGGGAGATTTGCATGATGGGTGAGGCTGATGGGGGGGAGAGATTCCCCTCCTAATGCTTTACTCTTATTCACCCTTGTGTGCTCATCCTCATGTGTTTAAGGGCAGAAAAGGCGGTGCACCAGAAACATGAAACTGCTTCCTTGCCCACTTCTGCGATGTAGTGATGGCTACCAGCTTGGATGACTTTAAAAGGGGACCAGACGCATTCATGAAGGATAAAGCTATCAATAGGCACTAGCCATGATGCCACTGTCCTGCCTCCAGCGCCAAGGGCAGTATACCTCAGAATACCACTTGCTAGGAATCACCTCTGAGCTACAGTTCCTAACCGTTAAGTTATGTCCCTGCAGTCCTTGAAAATTCAGCTTTTTGTTTTCACCCAGGCGGTTGGATGGAGCATACATAAAATGTGCCATGTGAAGAAGAGGAAGAGGAAGAGGAAGAGGAAGAGGAAGAGGAAGAGGAAGAGGAAGAAGAAGAAGAAGAAGAAGAAGAAGAAGAAGAAGAAGAAGCTGTGTCTTACTTGTATTGAGAAGGAGCAAGGCTTTCATGCAGAGATACTCTTCACTGCTTACTTGCAGCTTGACAAACTCCTGGGGTATTTGCCACATGGTCAGGCACAGTGAATAGAATGATGAGTCCTTCATCCTCTGTCTTGCACCCAGAAAACAAGAAAGAAACTTAAATAAATGAATGCTAAGCCCATGATTATTCCATGTAGAAACCTTGGAACCGAGTGTCCTGGATCATGACTTTTTCTTACTAACAAGTTTGTTGCCATACAGATAAAAATAAAATAAAAAGTTAGCCCTTCAAGAAGGTGTGGGGGGGGGATGAGCTTGGAAGCCACAAAGGCTTCACTTTAAAAAAATAATTTAATTTTGCGAATTGCAGCAGTATAAAACAACACAGTGTCAAATATCTCATGTGCCGATGTTATGGCATATGACTGGAAATAAGTGATAAGCATTAAAATCTGATGATCGGTAAGTAAAACAACTAACTGCTATAGCCCCTCCAAAACCCAGTATGGGTATGTGAAGGTTGTGAACTCTCAAGCAAAGTGTTTGTGACAATTACCATTCAAATCTCAATTCTGCCATGAATTGACTCAGTCGCTTTATACACTCTTTTGGTCTCAGTCACCCATGTGTAATTATTGGCAATTCCCTCCTCCAATCAAAAATGGATTGGAAGAAGGCCAATGAACTGAAGCTCGATCCAGATTTGATGGAAGTACTATGGATGGCTCCATCTGGACTGCATGGAGTTGCTCTCCCCTTGAAAGATCAGGCTCACAGTCTAAAGGAACTATCAGATTAGTCTTATCTTTAAAGGTCCATGTGGCCTTTGGGTTTCGAAGCACCCATCATCACCATCGCCAGCTGTGACCCCTCCTGGAGAGAGAGAGTCTTGCATGCACTGCCAGCATCTTGCATTGACTGCCGCCATGCACTATATGTGGGGCTGCCTTTGAAGACTATTCAGAAACGGCAGTTAGTGCAAAACCCAAGAACAGCACCTGTTTTATCTGGGTCTGGTCCTATAGAAGGTATCATGCAAGTCTGAGAACACCTGAAGTAGCTTCTGGTCCAAGCACAATTCAAAATGCTGGTTTTAACGTATACACCCTTAAACTGTTTGGGAGCATGAACCTATTTATTAGCATCAGTCTCCGACCAGCTGCTCCATGTTCACCCTCCAATGGAAGAAATGTAGGTGGTGATCAGAGATGGGACCTTTCCACTCATGGTACCACATTTAGGGAACTCACCACATCAAAAATATTCACCCGGTCCTTCTTTCCTTTCCTTTTTCTTCTTTTCTTTTTTACATTCAATTTTTTAAATTTAATTTTCTTTCATTAGACAGTTACATATTCCAATCCATACTTTAACATATATTAAATATAAAACAAATCCAAACAATATCCACACTTCTTCACCCATGACTTCCTACCACCTCATTGCAGCTTCTTCTATCCTATTTTCTTTTCAGTTGTGTTGATTATTATCTCATTTACATACAACAAATAACTTACCTATCTGAATTTTTACTTCGCAAAATTTATTCAATACACATCAAGGGTTTGATTTGGGAACAATATTTTGCCAGATATTCTTTCCCACTTTCCCACTCTTTTAAAAAAGTTTTTGGTTTGATTGTTGTCTAATTATTGGTGGCATTTTAGCCAATTCCAGATACTCACGCAGCTTATTTTGCCAGTCTGCCTTTGTTGGTACCATATCCCTTTTCCAATTCCTGGCAATTAACATTTTGGCAATCTGGTCTTTATTTTCTTTTCACCAGGTGGAAACATTTTTATTCACCCAGGCTGCTAAAATACTGCATCTATTTTAACCTCCTGTTATATTTACCTACCGCTGAAGGTAGTTGGAACTGGCATTGCTTAACGCATGCAATGTTTAGAGAGCAAGAGCACGTGAATAACGCAAGAGAAGCTGGAATCCTTTACTTACTCATTCAGTATTAAGTCAGGTGCAAAATACAGCATCTGCCCACAGACATGCTTATAAGACCTCCATCCCATGGCAAACACCATTAGGCTCATCCAGGAGTACTGGATAAGGGTTATCTGATCATCAATGTGCAGGCCCCGGAATCCTGGAAAAGTGGAGAGGAGGAGGCAGGTTAACAACGTGAAAAGGTGCCTTTTACCATATGTGGTGGGCTTGAAGAAAGTAAAATGCTTCTGGGAAATGATATATAATGAGATGAAGAAAATGTTGAAATATACATTTGTGAAAAGACCTGAAGCATTTTTACTTGGTATTGTAGGTACAGAAATTAATAGAAAGGATAACAACTTGTTTTTATATGCAACTACAGCAGCGGGAGTACTATTAGCCCAATGATGGAAACAGGAAGAATTACCAGTGAAGAAGGAGTGGCAATGAAACCGATGGAGTATGCAGAACGGCCTCGGTCCTGTATACCTGAAGAAGCGTCTCCACCCCCATCGTTCAGCCCAGACACTGAGATCCAGCGCCGAGGGCCTTCTGGCGGTTCCCTCATTGCGAGAAGTGAGGTTACAGGGAACCAGATAGAGAGCCTTCTCGGTAGTAGTGCCCACCCTGTGGAACACCCTCCCTTCAGATGTGAAGGAAATAAGCAGCTACCCTATCTTTAAAAGACATCTGAAGGCAGCCTTGTTTAAGGAAGTTTTTAATATTTAATGCTGTACTGTTTTTAATACTTGATTGGGAGCCTCCCTGAGTGGCTGGGGAAACTCAGCCAGATGGGCGGGGTATAAATATTAAATTATTATTATTATTATTATTATTATTATTATTATTATTATTATTATTATTATTATTATTACTGGCAAAGTTGACTGGGAGAATTCGGAACCAGAACGACCAGGACTTCCTTTTTGTAAAAAATAATAATAACTTTTATTAACAGGGACCAGGACTTCCTTAAGGATTGGAAGAAATATATGCCTTATTTGAAAGACAATTGCATTAATGTAACATCGCTTGTCGGTTTAGAAGAAGTTTTGTAAGGAGGACTATATAAATTATTGTAAAATGTTTTAGGAAGGAAATAATTAGGAGACGAAGTTTAAAAGCACTAATTATAATAATAAAATGCAAGATCAGATAACAAATTTGAAAATCACTAGACAGCATTGATGGAAGTCACAGGCTATAATAGCCAAAATGAGGATGATGTGATGTGATGTTTTGTTTGGAAAATATATGCAAAAACTAATAAAAATGATTTAAAAAGAAAAGAGAATTTGCAGCCCTTCTCATTTCAAACGGCACATACGGTGGATGGCGTCTGGCACAGAGGGTCTCAAATTATGCAGGTTCGGCCTATGCAATCTTCTTACTGTGGACAAGCTGGGCTTGCATTAATATGCTCAGCAAATAAGAGAAGCACACATCTCCTCTCCCCGCAGCCACCTTGCTGAAACGACGATTAAAGCAATGCTGAGAAAGGCACAGGCGTTGGAAGCCCTGAGGGCTATAGGAATACAAGAAGAATCAGGCCATCTGGTGCAGCATCCTGCTCTGTCGGTGACCAAGCAGATGCTCTTATGGGATGCTCACAAGCAGGTCCCAAGTGCTATGGCACCGTCCCCATTTGTCGATTCCAGCAACTAGTATTCAGCATAAAAAAATTCCTTCCAGTAGCACCTTAAAGACCAACTAAGTTAGTTCTTGGTATGAGCTTTCGTGTGCATGCACACTTCTTCAGATACACACGAAAGCTCATACCAAGAACTAACTTAGTTGGTCTTTAAGGTGCTACTGGAAGGAATTTTTTTATTTTGACTATGGCAGACCAACACGGCTACCTATCTGTAACTAGTATTCAGCAGTATGCCATCTCTGGTGGTAGAGGTACTACAGGGTTTACCTCGCCTGAATGGTTCACTCCCGCAGAGATCGCTCCATGGGCTGGATCGCATCTGAACAGACACAATTTCCGGCGCCGCGGAAATGAGTCCCCGCTCCGTGCTGCATCTGTTTAGCGCAGTGTGCGGGGACTCTCCGAGCAGGCGGCTCAGTTTGGGGGCGGCTCGGGGGCCATTTAAACGACCCCCATGGACTGCTTGTGGCCCATGGGCCGCAGGTTGCTGACCCCTGAGGTATTGCATAGCCATTGTATAGTCTGATAGCAACCAACAGGTGGGACAGCGAAGTAGATACAGTGGTACCTCGCAAGACGAATGCCTCGCAAGACAAAAAACTCGCTAGACGAAAGGGTGTTTTGTTTTTTGAGCTGCTTCGCAAGACGATTTTACCCTATGGGCTTGCTTCGCAAGACGGAAACGTCTTGCAAGTTTGTTTCCTTTTTCTTAACCCTGTTAATACAGTTGCGACTTGACTTCGAGGAGCAACTCATAGAACGCGGTGTGGTAGCCTTTTTTTGAGGTTTTTATAGGCTTTGGTGATTTTTGAAGCTTTTCCAAAACTTTCCCGACACCGTGCTTCGCAAGACGGAAAAAATTGCAAGACGACAAAACTCGCGGAACGAATTAATTTCGTCTTGCGAGGCACCACTGTACGTTGGAAATTTATTGCATGGGAAAATATGGAAATATTCCCTCATTAAAATAATACATATAATGGAGTAAACAGTTTTTTAAAAAACAACAACAACCAAGCAGCACATCCATTCACCAGATGTTATCCTGTTCAACCTGAGCTAAAATAGAATGGATGCTTAAAAACCAACTTGTTGGTTAGAAGGGAATGTGGTCACAAGGGATTAGATCTAGGTTTAAGCCTTGCCCATGAATTGCTCCAAGGGATTAAATGAATGTTTAACCTGCCTTTCCTCATATGAACTTGCCTGAACCCTCAGATGTGCCGCCTCCATGAGAACAAAAGCAGATCAAGCCACGTGCTGGATCAAGCCACGGGCAAATTGGATCCAGAATCCTGTTCTCACAGGGACCAATCAGATGCCTGGAATTCCTTTTCATTTCACAACAGCAAGGGGAACAGAGTTGTCTAACCAGAAGACAGTATGAACAGAAGGCAGATCCACACCACCCTGGGAACTGCAGTTTGTTAAGGGTGCTTTGTGAGTGTGAAACTACAGTTCCCAGAATTCTTTGGGGGAAGCCATGTGGTTTAAATATACTTTGGATGTGCTTTAAATATATGGTGAAGCATCCTATTGGTGTCCTATTAAAGCATCTGAGCCATTTATTTATAGAAGTATTACTTTACCACCATATCATGAAAAAGATCAGGGTGGTGAACAGTGTCAAATCCTTAATCCCTTCAAAATTAAAAATACAGATAATCATTAAAATGGCTGGCTAATCAAAATAAAAATTAAACAACTTCACAGGCCTGTTGGCATAATAATGTATTCAAGAGACACCTAAATATCAAAGCAGCAGGGGAAAAGCTGTGGATAGGGCACATGAGATAACTTAATATCTATCTTATGTGTTATTGCGGCTGATTTTTATTATTATTACATTATTATGTTATTATCATTTTTACAATGCCTACATTTTCTTACACCAAGCCAATTGGTTCATTTAGTGCAGTATTGCTAACAAGTCAAACAACCTATACCATCACAAATTTCTTCCTAATGTTTAGTTGGAATCCCTTTCCGGTAATTTGAAAAGCTTGGCCTGAATCCTACCCTCTGAAGCGGCAGAGAACAAATTTTCTCTATCAAATATTTGAAGATGACTATTGAACATCCTTCCCCCAGGCTGAACATACCCGATTCTTTCAGTCCTTCATCATAGGACTTGGTCTCTAAGTCCCTCCCCATCTTTCTCACCTACTTCTGGACCACATTCTAGTTAGTCGATTTCCTTCTTAAACTGTGACTCTCAAAACTGGATGCTGTTCTCCAGATAAGGTCTGAACAAAGCAGAACAGAGTTACCGTTACCTGGTAATGACTTGGACCACTTGACTACACAGAGGAGCTGCCTCTCACATAGTTGATTGAGGCTGGTCAACAAAGCACTTGGGGTTTCTGGTTGTGTGTTGTCATATCCTGCATAGACCACTTCCGGTTCGATGCTCTCCAAGACATTGATCAGTGGAGGAATAAGCTGGACTTCTTGTGCTGGCGAAAAAGAGAGCCTTTGTGCCAGGGTTTGGCCGTCCTTAGGAAGGGCTACCGATGGCTGGAGTGCAACATCTAATGCTCTCAGCACTTTGAGCTTATTGAACTTCTTAAACTTTCGACCTGCAATCCAAAAACACACATCTAAGGGGCAGCGAACAGAAACAGAAATGCAAAGCAGATAAAAACATCATATAAGAATGCATACTTAATTCAATAAGCAGCTTTTTGTACAATCGCAATGTCGTATGCATAGTAGCGCAGCTAATATTGGGAACTGGTGAGATCAGAGTACAAACCAACTCTGCTTTAAAGTTCTTAGCTAATGATGAATTGATACCATGCTGAGCTCGCCACCACCTCACCCTCCTGGAAAACAGCAGCAGAGCAACTGACCAAAGGTAAGGTAAATGGAGAGACTTCACCTTCTGCTACTGCTGAGACTCCACTCATAGTTACCATATTTTTCCATGTATTGGACGAGGTTTTTTGACTCAAAAATCACATTAAAAAACTGAGGTCGTCCAATACACAGATAGTGGCATGGGGGGGAAAGCAGGGTGCTGCCAGCCATCCAGTTGATGGGAGCGTGACTTCCCCCGATGCCGCAGTGAGGGGGGAGCAATCTGGTTGGTGTTTTCTGCCCGCAGTTGCATGGGGGGGGGGGAAGCTGCACGCCGCCAGCTAGCTCGTTGGTGGGAGTGCAACTTCCCCCAATGCTGCTGCGCATGGTGGGCACTCCCTGGATCCTTTCCCCCACATGGCAGCAACAGGGGAGGCTGCGCTCCCACCCCCCGGGCCATCTCCCCTCATTTTCTTAAAATTGGGTCCCCAAAAATAGGGGGGTCTTATACATGGGGGCATCCTATAGCTGGAAAAATATGGTAGTTTGGCCACCAAAGCAACCCCCTTCATTCTCTGTTGTAACTTGTGGTTGCCAGGAGTCTGAGAAATGTAGGAATGCCTTGGTGGGAAAGCCTTGGAAAGCCTTGGAAACTTGCAATTCTCTGCAATCATGGTACTGAATCAAGGCTGCCTTCTATCACTTCCAGCTATGTTTTGCAGAAAAAGAAGAGGGCGGCAGGGGCATTACGAGAGAATCATAGAAACACAGAATTGTAGAGTTGGAAGGGACCCCAAGGGTCATCTACTCCAACCCCCTGCAATGCAGGAATCTCAACTAAAGCATCCTTGGCAGGTGGCCATCCAACCTCTGCTTAAAAACCTCTGCTTTAAAGGAAGGAGAGTCCACAACCTCCTGAGGGAGTCTATTCCACTGTCAAACAAATGTCAGATCATTCTTCCTGATGTTGAGTTGGAATCTCCTTTCTTGTAACTTGAAGCTATTGGCTCAAGTCCTATCCTCCAGAGCGGGAGAAAACAAGCATGCTCCTTCTTCCATGTGACAGCCCTTGAAGATAGGGCTGTCACATGGAGATAGTTGAAGACGGCTGTCATATCTCAGTCTCTTCTTTTCCAGGCCAAACGTACCCACCTCATAAGGCTTGGTTTCCAGACCACTGAGGTTGCTCTCCTCTGCACCCATTCCAGCTTATCAATTTCCTTCTTACATTGTGGTGCCCAGTAAAATGGCACAGAAAGGCAAGGTTTCCGGGGCTCATAGTGCTCCATTGGGCAGGTATTTTAAAAAGGGATCTCCAAGCTTATTGTGTGCTGGATGCCATCACTCAATGCAACAAGACTTGGAGCTGAGCATAGGTCCAAGCATACACCAAGCTACTTTGGGCCTGCTATAAAAATGAATCTGAATCACCGCATTTTAGGTGAACAAGTTCCAAGTCAAGCTGGAGATGGTTGCCTGTTATTAAACTTAAACATTTTGGGTCTGTTGTTGCCTATGGAACCAACTAGGTTTGGGATCAGAGACACTATAGCTATGTAATATCATAACCACATCCTGGGTCATCTTCTGCTAATTTAGGTTTATAGTCTGCTGTGCCCCATAGACTCAAGGCAGGTTATAGCAATAAATAGGCAATTCTCACCCTTGCCCTGGTCTAGAACAGGGGTGTGGGCTGGATGAGATCCACTAGGCCTCCCCACTTGGTCTGTGAAGCTGTTTCAGCCTAGCCACGGCCACCTGCCTCCAGAACAGGAGAAAACAAGCATGCTCCTTCCTCCATGTGACAGCCCTTGAGATAGTTGAAGATGGCTGTCATATCTCAGTCTCAAAGGTGGGATTTTGATAAAAGGCATTGCCAATGGGTTGCCTGCAAACAAACTGATTGTTGGCACTTGGGAAGCCCCATGCAAAGAGTGTTGCAACTGCTGACTGTTGCTACAAGGCTCTGTTTCAAACTGCATGGGCAAAAATGGGTCACCAGGTGTCACTGTAAGGTCAAGTGATAGACAGGTGTGCAACCTGCCAGCCATATGCAGTGCACCAACCCTGGCCTAGAAAGTTGTGTCTGCTTATTTCATCACTTTGCTCCTGTGATTTTCCATGTTAAGGGGGCTGTCAACAGGGTTTCCCCACTCCCCCAGCATAAAATAACATGGAAATGAGTGCTAAGCAAGCACTACATTCCATTGCTTTTCCAGAAGTGGCTGGACTTTCATGTGAAAGTTCAAATATAATGCAGAAATTAACAGTACGGGGAAATGTAGGGGAAAGGGGATCAAATGCTGTATGAATGCAGCCCTAGAAGAAGGGAAAGGGATGCTTCACAGAATGGAGGAGGGTGCAAAATAACAGTCTAGAAAGCAATTGGGCAGGGAAATATTCTCTTTCTCTTTGGCGATCACTCGTAACCAAATAAGACTGTCTTTCATAAACACGGTTTTAACAATGAGTCTGTAAGTGACTTTGGAGGCCAATTCTGGACCCACACGTCCTTCCACATAGGTATCCAATCTTTTCTTTGAATAGGGAACCTAATGAATGCTAGCTAGATCGAATGGATGTGAAATAGCTAGTATCAGCAGAATCTGGTTTCTATCCCTTTAAGTTGGAGAAGAAGGAGGAGGAGGAGGAGGAGGAGGAGACTGTGTCGTCCATCCCAGAAGACTGGGTTGCCCCAGCCACTCTGCGTGGCTTCCAACAAATTAAAACATTAAACATCATGGGGAATTAAGTCAGATTTCTGTGACTTTTAGGCTGCAATCTACACAATGCTTTTGTGGGACCAAGCCCCACTGAATACAGCAGCACTCAGTGGCACTTACTTCTGAGTAAATCTGCAGAGGTTTACATTGTGAGGAAGGAACACAGCACAGGATTTAAATGTCATGTGAAGTCAGCATAAGCATGCAATAAATGGGGACATTTGCTTCTTCCCTTTTGCAGAAGTATGTCAGAAACATGGAGCAGCTTTTGAGGCAATGTGGAAATATCCAGAGAAAAACAGAAAGTGTCTCCCAGATCCATATTCTGCGTTAGACCAAATTTGGTGTTTGTCTTCTCTGGACCTTAGGAGTAGCACTGGAGGAAAAGGCAAGGGATGATCAATAGTCTGTTTGGTCTCCTACAGAACTATTCATACCTAATTCTCGATTTAGATTTATTCCACTTTTCCCAAGGGTGTGGAAGAAAGTTGGAAGAGAAGGTACCAAGCTGTGCTAGACAATTCACTGCAAACAGACAAGTTTCTATGAAGAATGCTTCACCAAATAAGTAGGTGAAAAATGTTGACGATTTATTATTTCCCGACAGACTACCATAATTCTGCCTCCAAGGTCACTCTGCCCTCTTAGTTCTCCATGTACTCCAGAAGGAGTGGGCCCAGCCTAGAGAACAAAGCAGGGGTGATAGATCAAGATTTCAAAGACAAATTTGAAGTAACATCTTGTGAAAAATCTTACTTGCAAAGGGTTTTCATTTCCCCCCCTCCTGGGATGTGACATAGATAGGATAGAGCTGTTAAGTTTATTGAAAAGCGACACGAAGGGGCTCATCGTACTAGATTCTCCAGTGGTTAGTAAGCAGGTAGAATAACTATTTAGGCTCCACTACTAGGGATAGGCAAATTTGTCAATTCCTGCTTCTCTCAGCTTCTCATTTCTCCACCCTTTAGTTTTCCACATCTTAACATCGGTTTGCCCATTTGCCTTTAACAGTTCCTCATGAAAATTCAGCAGCACTTCTGCATGAACTTCTCAGAGTGTTTATTTGTATGCCTAAAATGCATTATTTTGCAAAGCCATGTCCCCATATGTCATACCTCGTGTTGCGTTCCACTCTCGTTACGGACTTTCAACTTATAAACACGGCAAACCTGTAAGTGTTTACTTCCGGGTTCGCCGCCCACGCATGCGCAGAAGCGATCTGTGTGCTTCACTGCACACACAGAAGCACTTGATTGTGCCACACACATGCACAGAAGAGGCACTCTAGTTGCGGACTTTTCAGGGTGCGAATGGCACCCCGAAATGGATTAAGTCCGCAACTAGAGGTACCACTGTAAAATGTATTTGTGTATGTTATTTTATGCACACTTTACCACAGTGTAGGCATCTGTGTGTGTGTGTGTGTGTGTGTGCACGCACGCACACACACGAAATGCATTGCAACGTTAAAAGAAGTGTGGTTTTCGAAAGACGGCTGCATTTCGTAAAGTGCAAATTGGGGAGGTTCACCAACTGAATTGCCTTCCTCTCCCTTCTTGGTGCACTGCTAGCCACAAGGAACCTTAATGCCATCCTCACTCTCTCCCACGCCCAGCCCAGCCCCAAAGAGAAGCATTTTACAGGAGAAAAGGCGAGGCTTAATCCCCATGAAAATTCGTCAGCGCTTCTGTGCAAATTTTTCCTAACGTACACATTACAGTATGCAATCTTCCCTTGCGTTCATGGTTTGTTTTTTTTTTTTTTGGTAAGGCTATTTCCCCTAATATAATGCATTTGGGGATTTAAAAAAGCTAATATATGCATTCATACACATTGTTTACCCTTAGTAAAGGCATTTTATACATTGGCTGCAGGACTGCACTGAAAAATTTGGAGAAATGTGAATTTCGAAGGATGGGTGCCCTTTGGCTTACATATTCTATTGGAAAGTGTAAATTAAGTAGGTATGCCTTTAAATGTGAACTGAATCAAACTTCTTCCCCATCTCCATTGCCACACTCCATAAAAAAACCCAACTGGATTGGGCAAAACAGTTTGCTAACCCTTGACCCTGCCTGAGGCTTCACAGAATGAGCATAATAAATATAACAAAGTAAACTAAAAATAATGTGCGATGGTGATGTGATCAGCTTTACAACGGATTATTTTTTTTAAAAAAAAAATGGTCTCATTTATGCCTCTGGTCACTAATGAAATTATGATGATCTCACGGGCAAAGCCATTGTCTCTGAGCAGTAGCGGAACAATAGAGTGTTCAATCCTGCGCAGGGAAACTGTCGGAAAAATGATGACAGAGCCAACACGGGTGCCAACTGAGAAGGAGTGAAGGAATGCGACATTTAGAAGTAGTAACAAGGAAAGAATGCTTAATTGCAGTGCTATAAATGCAAATCGGAACGCAAACACCCCATTAAACAAAGCAGTTCTAGCAAATACTTATCGCTATTATTTGGCGGGTCATTACAGCTGTTGTCTTGGGTTTTTTTTAAAAAAAATAGCTGCTGGCTGTTCAGAGCATAGATGTCAACTTTTCCCTGTTCTTGCGAGGAATCCTATTCGGAATAAGGGAATGGTTCAGAGCTCTTTCCTGAGTTGTTTGAAAGAAGGCTGGGCATTTCTGCTGAATTTTGGGCACAGCGGAGGGTCCCTAAAACTTGGGCGTGACCAGTGACCATGCCGACACACACACCCTCCAACAAAGAAAGGGGAGGAATGATTTTTGCCCTTTTGGAACACAGCACAAGACCAGTAGCAACCCTCCAATCTCTCTGAACCCCTCCAAACTTGGGACTGGGCGGGGCAGCTGGGAATTCTGCCCACAAAAGGGGCTTGCGTTGGCTCTCAGCCTCTTTTCCTCAGCTTAGAGCTACGAGACTGTGGAAACATATTGGCCTACTACTGTGATTTCGAACCTGCCGGGCTCTCTTAAGCCCAGAGTGCCTGGCAAACTCAGAGACAAGCCCATGTTCCTCCATCAGTGATGGACAGACCTTGGGTCACCCTCCTTGGGTTGACCCAGAAGCCAACCAGGTCAACCAATCTCAAGAGGAAGTGGGGAATATATAGAGAGAACCTAAGATAAAATGCTAGGTAAGGACTCAGTTGGGGGTAAGCGGGGGCTGAGTTACAAAGAGACTGTGAAGTCAAGTTGAAAGAAGACTGTGAAGACCAAACTCAATACAGTGGTACCTCGGTTTACGAACTTAATCTATTCCAGAAGTCCATTCTTAAAGCAAAACCGTTCTTAAACCGAGACACACTTTCCCTAATGAGGCCTCCCGCCACCGGTGCCCTTCCACCGTTTGGATTTCGTTCTTAGACTGAGGTAAAGTTCGCAAACCGGGATACTACTTCTGGTTTTGCGGAATTCGTAAACTGAATCATAACTGAATCATAAACAGGACTGTTCTTAAACCGAGGTACCACTGTATGTCATGCATTGAGTGCAAGGCTAGATCTAGACACATCAAAAAAGTGTTTCAGTTGAATGCGCTGTAAATTTAAACAGGGAAAACAGGTAGAGAGAAATGCGACTCTACGTCGTCACCTGGTGGCACAATGTTATATCACACATACAACGCAAATAAATCACTTTTTCTTTACCAGCCTAGCTGAGTCCTATGTTGGCTTGACTTGCAACAACAACAACAACAACAACAACAACAACAACAACAACAACAACAACAACATACCCATCCTGGTGCACTTTTTTCTTCAAAGGAAAAGATCTTGGCAGGGTTAGCAGCTTGGGTAGGGAGGTGAATTTTGGACAGAAAATCTCAAAAGAAGCAGGCACTGGCAGCTGCTTTTCATCAAATGGAAATAAGTTGCACACACACTGTTGCACAATGAACAGCTGCACAATGAACAGCTATAAAGCCAGATGTTGTACATCTGCACTGTGGATCAAAAGACAGTTTCTAGTTCTTAAGAGCTGTCAACAGTTAGAGCAATCTTTTTTTAACAAAACAAAACAAAAATGTGTTGCCTTGCAATGGCTCCTTGAAGCAGAGAAAAGCTCAAATTTCTTAGAAGACATTTTCCAGAGAACATTTCTGAGAAGTTTCTCTTTCCTACCCCTACCTTTGCAGGATCTTATCTGAATTCTAGGCATCGTGTGTGAGTTTTCTGTGGTGGCCACCTTCCACCCACACCCCACCCAAATTTCCCTAGCAAATTTCTGGAAATACACTAGGCAAACCTAAGCTATGTTTTACTGAGACCCATTAGAATTAATGAACATGACTAAGGTTATGTTTACTCATAATGAGTTGAATACCTCCCTCTAGGTTGAGCTCACTGTGAAGTATGCGAAGTGATGGCCAAAGTAATATACAGTGGGACCTCGGGTTAAGGACTTAATTTGTTCCGGAGGTCCGTTCTTAACCTGAAACTGTTCTTAACCTGAAGCACCACTTTAGCTAATGGGGCCTCCTGCTGCCGCTGCACCGCTGCTATGCGATTTCTGTTCTCATCCTGAAGCAAAGCTCTTAACCCGAGGTACTATTTCTGGGTTAGCGGAGTCTGTAACCTGAAGCGTATGTAACCTGAAGCATATGTAACCCGAGGTACCACTGTATTTGTACTGGTAGAAGAGGGGAGGGGACATGTGATGCCACAGTCACCACAAATGTTGAGCCACACACAAGAAATGGCTGGATAATTTCTCTTTCCCCTCATCGATGAAATGATTGTCACTCCTCATCCAAATGTTACATTTATTTCAGCTTCATCCCACAAATTTACTTGTAATTTATTGAGCCGATCTGCACTCCACCCTTCCAAAATGCAAGACAGCTAACAGGATCTATCCATTAATGGCAATGTTAAAATTTAACAGCTTCTGAAGTCCTGGAAAGGCAGTTACGTCGCCAGCTGCTAGGATCAGAAGGTTAGCACAATGGGCTCGACTTGTTTGCTAATGATCCACATAGGCTTGCACTGTCTCTCTCTGCCAGCAGTAAATTTAGTTTGCAAAAACCCGGGAAGTCGTGAAGGCACTCGGGGCCAAACGAGATGTGACGTTAATTAGGCAAATGCAGTTAACATCCCATGTCTATTGACTTGCAAACAGCAAGCTTGGCGGCCCTGACCCAAAAAAAGTAAAATAAAAAATCACGTCTCACTGAAGCTGCTATTTGTGTTTCAAAGAACATTTCCACTGACCTAAATGGAAGTTTCCCTTGAAATGCAAATAGCAACTTCTAAGAGGTGCATTATTTATCCACAACACGACAAGGAAAGAGTTAAAAAATTCCCCTCCCCGCCTCATACAACCATGGCTGCTCCCTGCAGTTTCTATCTATGTAACAATACAAATTACCATATTTTTCGCTCTATAAGACGCACTTTTTCCCTCCAAAAAAGTAAGGGGAAAGGTGTGTGCTTTTTATGGAGCGAAGGCAGGCTGCACGGCTATCCCAGAATCCAGAACAGTGAGAGGAATCGCTGCGCAGCGCTCCCTCTTGCTGTTCTAGCTTCTGGCTTAACCCCTCTGTCCCTTCCCCCACCTCCCGGGGGTGGGGGAAGAGCCGCGCTCCCTTTCAAGAGCTGCGCGGAGCATGTCTGTGGCTCTTGGGGGCTTCTCCCTCCTCAGACAAAAGCCTGCAAGCGCCACATACACACTCCACGCGGCTCGTGAAAGGGAGCGCTGAGCAGAGCCTGGGATGCCTACAGGCTCTGCTCAGCGCTCCCTTTAAAGAATAATTTTTTCCTTGCATTCCCCCTCTAAAAACTAGGTGTGTCTTATGGTCAGGTGCGTCTTATGGAGCGAAAAATATGGTGATTGCATTCACCCAATTGACATCACATCTATGGCCCTCAGTTTGCAGGAGGCCCACGTGGAAGGTTGAGAGGGACTCTCGTTTGATGCATTCCTAGGCCATGCTATCTTTCTGGCTCACATGACATGTGGTTCCCTACTGCCTGCCTTTCCATAAGCAAGCAAGACCAACTTGTATTCTGTGGGACATTGTGGCAAACACAGTGCTCTTTTTCTAGAAAAAGAGGCGCCTGAACTCAACATGAACGCCTCCCATGTTCTCAATAGTGCCCAACTGAGAGGTGTTGGAACTGAGTTTCGGCTGCAGAAAAAGCCCTGGGCAAATGTATTTCTTCTAGCACTGCTAGTCAGGGTTAGATCATAGAATCATAGAATCATAGAGTTGGAAGAGACCACAAGGGCCATCGAGTCCAACCCCCTGCCAATAATAATAATAATAATAATTTATTATTTATACCCCGCCCATCTGGCTGAGTTTCCCCAGCCACTCTGGGCGGCTCCCAATCAAGTGTTAAAAACAGTACAGCGTTAAGTATTAAAAACTTCCCTGAACAGGGCTGCCTTCAGATATTCTTTTAAAGATAGGATAGTGTTTTTAATATTCTGCTGGGAGCTGTCCAGAGGGGCTGGGGAAACCCAGCCAGATGGGCAAGGTATAAAAAATAATAATATTTTATTAAATTATTATCATAGTAGATCTGCACCTGCTTATATCCAAGCACGCAACTAATCCTTGTAGTTCATTATTCTGTCATCATGCATGCTGCAGGTGGAATGTCAATGGCGCAATAGCGATGGTGACACCCTATGAAAGTTGTGGGCTACAATTCCTATCATCCCTGAATATTGGTCATGTTTCCTGGGACTTATGGGTATTGTAGTCCACTACATCTGGAAGGCACCACAATGGCTGCCCCCAGTATAACTCCCTGCAATTCTTGTAACCAGCACCATGCAACTAACCATACCAATATGCCTTCCCCACTGCCGGCATCTCCCTATTACATCATCTGAACTGGATATGCAACCGCTCTCCAAACGCGTTTATCTTACATGTCTAACCTGCACCCCTAGGCTGGTTTCCACACAAAAATAAGTGTTGCCACAGTAAAATCAAACTAACGATGCAATCCTAAACACACATACTGGAGACAAAGTCCCAACAGGATATAACTTCCAAATAAACGGGCATCAGATTATGCTGTTAATATATTTTTGGTTTGGGGGGGGCTTCCCCCCTTATTTTATAATGTTTATTTATTTAAACTTTTCAACAGACAATGCAATGAAAGCCAAACTCATCTAGAAAAGGAAAGGGAGAAAGCAAAACAAACACACACAAAAGAAAGAGAAAACAGAGGAAAAGTGAAAGAAAAAACCACAAAGCCATCTATCAGAAGAAGATGCAAAGCTCTCTGTCTAAGATGTAGCTTAACCTTTTCCCACACAAAAGGTGTTAGAGCCTCCTGGGAGCTTCCCTTTCTTCTCCCAGTTTTCCCCCACCCCCTGAGAAATCTTCCCTTCCCTGCCTCTCACCCTGCCTCTTTCATCACCCATCCCTTCACCTTCCTGTGTGAATCATCATTAACACTTTTAAGACTGCAGAGTTAAGGTCCTGCAGTTCTTATGGAAAATGCTCAGGACATGAGGTCTGGGAATTCTCCTGTGAGAAACCATTCTGCAAGTATGTTTGAAAGCCCATTTGTGCGTGCTGTTGCCATTGAAATGGGTGAAATAAACCAAGGGATAACCAGCTGATTCTGAGAGATCACAAAGAGGCACCATGGAGGCCTTGTCCTCAATGGCAAGACCATGGCAGGACTCAACCAAATGGCACTTGTAGAGGTTAAAACACCCATCAGTGCCCAAACTACAATAGGTAAAAGTAAAAGGTAAAGGACCGCTGGACAGTTAAGTCCAGTCAAAGGCGACTATGGGGTTGCGGCACTCATCTCACTTTTAGGTCAAGGGAGCCGGTGTTTGTCCACAGACAGCTTTCTGGGTTGTGTGGCCAGCATGACTGAACCTCTTCTGGCACAACGGGACACAGTTTACCTTCTTGCCACAGTGGTAGCTATTTATCTACTTGTACCGGTGTGCTGGGACAGAGCAACGGGAGCTCACCCCGTTGTGGGAATTCAAACCGCCAACCTTCCCATCAGCAAGCCCAAGAGGCTCAGTGGTTTACACCCACGTGCCAAACCACAATAGAGAGCTGTCAACATTTCAGGCCTTGCAGTGTATCATGAGTAAAAAGAAAATTGAGTAGTAAATTAAAAGCATTGTAATGTGATGCAACTACAATAATATTCTGCTTCATACTTCTATGTGATTGTTTTGCAGCTGTATGGAAATGGATTTTGGGCGTTCTCCACCCTATTCATAAGCAGAGAAACTGAAGGAACCTTTCACCATATTCCTCTTACAATTATTCTTACCAGTGCTTTGCTTCTAGGGAAAAAGGTGCCAGTACTGCGTATACTTGAGTATTCCCAGAAAAAGCACTTAGTAGCAGTAGCAGTAGCAGTAGCAGTAGCAGTAGCAGTAGCAGTAGCAGTAGCAGTAGCAGTAGCAGTAGTAGTAGTATACTACTACCCTATATCCGTTAAGACCTCAGGGTGGTTCAAAACATAAAAATGCAATATAAAAAAACACACACAAAAAAACCCCAAAGCTAACCCAATATTCCCCCAGTTTTTCACTGTTACAAGCGGCAATAGCATATTGATATGAGCAATATGAGCCTTCTAATTCATGGGTCCAACAAGGATCCAATTGGCAATGGCCCCTAAGTATGTATGGGTCATTAAGGTAACAAAGGAAGTGGCTCTGTGCCAGAAAGAAAATGGGTGCCCCCCCTCCTTCAGCTGTCTAGAAAGACAAAGGGCAAAGTTGTGTATTTGTAGCAGATGTACCAGAAGCTAGAAGCAGGCCGAGCAGCTGAAAGATAGAGCCGTGCTCAATTTCTGATGCATTCCAAGTCTGTGGCTATAGGAGAAGTAAGACCCTCTTTGGGGGCTAATGCTATGAGCTGCTCCATTGCATGTGTGTATTGTAGAGACACCACAGTCTCTGCTGTCCCTCATTCCAAGGAAACTGAACCCTAGGTGAGCACCTGGAATCTCTGGAATCTTGAGATTGGAATCAGAGATTGGGGGAGAGAGTGCAACAATTCCCTCCTGCATGCTACTGAAGGCAGCTGAAGGTGGCATGCATAGTCCTCCCCCTCTCCCCACTGTATCCTCACAACAACCCTGTCAGGAAGGTTAGGCTGAGAGCCAGAACTCAGTGAGCCCCAAGGATGAGTGGAGATTTGACCCTCGGGTCTCACCCACATCCTTGGCCAACACTCTAACCCAGGGGACGCCAAGCTTTCTGAGCCCCATTTAGCCCCATTTGCTAACTAGAGAAGCTGACACGGGCACCATACCACTTGGAGACTCTCATAGTTATGCAGTATATAAATTGTTTAAATAAATAAACCCGTTCTAGTTGCTAGAAAACCATGCTTCTTTCAACTTCAGTAAGAGGGCTCTATGGGTGTGAAGGCGGCCTCTGTGGGTGCTGTCATTGTGGGTTGCACAGTGTGTGTGTGTGTGTGTGTGTGTGTGTGTGTGTGTGTGTGTGTATTCCCCATGACGGGGAAACTGAGCATTGGCTTGAGTCCCATGGAGAAACAATACATTGTACTGGAAAGATGGCATACAGCGCCAATACCAGCTGGTAGCCAACACAAGCAGTAAGATAACATCTGATTCATCTGCTCCTTCTTTAGGCATACCTATCCCTGCCTGACCCCATTCTTTTTTCGTAAAGAGCAGCTTATGTGGAGCTGAGGCAACTTTGAAAGCCACACCCAAATGCCTTCAAATAAAAGCCTCACAAAGCAGTTCAAAACCCTGGCGTATCATCAAGCAGAATTTAGGAAAGGATACGCCAACGACTATGTCAGCCCAACATCAGAAAATATAATTTCTTTAGAACAGCCACGTATTTCTGACGTCCACGAATAGCCACTTGTTTCCAAAAACGTGCCAACTCTGACTGTAAATGATACCCTGACTTGAAGCCCTGGTGGCCGAGCGTCCATCAAATTCAACTGTTTCCTACCACAAGTTTCCACTTTGAAAATGGAGTGGCACTGTGGATATAGGGTTCCAAATAATCCTTGCCAACAGAAAGAGGCAGAGAACATCCCTTTTGTGATGGCCTGGGACTCGGGTTCGGACTCAGAACCAGTGGGGACTCAGTCTGCACTGAATCCTTTGCCTCAGGCATCATCTGAACCAAGTCTGGGGCCTGATCCTGAAGAGTCACAGTCTGCACAGGTTCCCCTGCAACAAACACCAGCTGGGCCAAGTCAGGGGCCTGAGCCTGCCCTGGCTCCAGATGCGGGGATTACCATACCTTGTTGCCTTCAGCTGGGCCATCATTTACAGCTGCTCCACTAGCGGTTGGGTCAGGGGAGGCTGAGGCAGCCCCTGGGTCTAGTAACCCACCGACGTCTCCTGAGCTGCAGAGACTAAGGTCTGAGAGAAGGAGAGACCTGAGTACTTGCAGGAGGAGTGCTTGCCTTCGGGCGAAACAGGGAGGTGAGTCGCCGGGGGATCAGGACCGACAAAGATAAAAGGCTGTCGGACCCCGCCCCAGGTTGCAGGAGCAACACTGCTGTATGCTAGATCCTGCCTGAGATCCTGTACCTGTCCTCGTGTCCTACCTTGGCCCTGTTGGACTGACTCCTAGCGGAACCTTCGAATTCTGGGCCAGTCCTGGACTGCAGTTCACGGGTTACCCCCAGGCCAGGAACACCTTTGAAGCTTATCCTCATACTTGTTGCGGGATGTAACATAAGCAGTCAAATACAACACTTCCTGTTTGCCCAGAGTGGACACACAGGGGAGATGTTACTCCAGCCAGGAGGACTTCCTGTCACACCTGATCTGGAGCATCCTCCCCCTGCGTGTGACCAGGTAGATGGGCGTGACCCTGTGAGACCTCATAAAAGGGCTGTTCATGTTATTCCATCTTGATGTATTTTGCTGCCTACTGGCTCTCAGCAAAGCAGCACATGGGCTCATCTCCATACGGGATGAACTCAACCTCTCTTCTGTAACTACAAGCTAAAGCCTGCCTTCAGCGAACCTACTGTGAACTGAATGTAAGTAAACTTCTTATCACTTTTTAAGTAAGTAAGTAAATTTTTATTTATACCCCGCCCTCCCCGGCCAAGACCAGGCTCAGGGTGGCTAACATCAAATATCAAATGCATTAAAACACAATCAAACGACTGATTAAAATACAGCTTAAAAATTAGAATCAGGATAAAATTAAATGACTGCCGACCGTGGGGTCGGGAACCTCAAGTATTCATCAGGGCCAGCTATCCATGTTGGTCCCCCATGAGCTGATAAAAGGGCCAAAGAGGTAACTTATAGCGTCCCATAGAGGGGGGGTCAAACTGGGCCCGGATCAAAGGCCAGGTGGAACAGCTCCGTCTTGCAGGCCCTACGGAAGGATGTCAAGTCCCGCAGGGCCCTGGTCTCCTGCGATAGAGCATTCTACCAGGCTGGGGCCAAAGCTGAAAAGGCCTTGGTCCTGGTTGAGGCCAGTTTCATCTCCTTGAGGCCTGGGATCTCCAAGATATTATTATTAAAGAAGACTGTTGTGTCTTCTTTTTTTTTTTTTTAAGAGGGAACAAAGGGGATTTACCAAGAACACACACAAAAGCTCATACCAATAACAAACTTAGTTGGTCTCTAAGGTGCTACTGGAAGGATTTTTATTTTATTGGAGCCTGTGTAAGTTTTTATAGGTTAAAGCCAGCACTTTGAATTGGGCCCCAAAATATATAGTCAACCAGAATGGGTGCTATATGGTCCGAGCATCTGATCCCTATTATCAGCCTAGCTGCTGCGTTCTGCACTATATTCCATCAAAGGTAGTCTCAAGCCAAGCTCATTTCAGAAATCTAATCGTAATTACTGAAACTAGGTCATCCCCTTGGTTATTACACAAGGTGTTGCACAAACCTGACTAAGCACTTTTCACACTTTCACCAATTGGAAAGTAGACAAGACAGTCCTCAGAAAACCTTGCCCGATTCACCTGCTATAACAACATAGTCAATGTCTGATGGAGGCAAGTGATTGTATCCTAAGGATACCTCACAGACATGTTGCGGGAGGCACCAGTTGGCTGCACAAACTCCTCAGGTCCAGCTTGAGGTGTGTGTGTGTGTAGATTCTCCCCCTTCGCTGTCCCTGAGGAGCTGTGAACTCCATGCAGCAGTGTTTGGCTGCATTTGTTGGGAGTTTTTCTCTCCTTCCTTTTCTCTCCCAGCCTGCTTCACTGCTCTTAGCGCCAAACCAAGAAACATTCTAGGCTCTGATAAGCGTGATGGGAGCCCACGAGAAATTGCATCAACCACCCAGGCCACTGCTGCATTACACGGGTCGACCAGGGCTCTGACAACCAGGTCAGCTGTTGGAGGGGGGCAGACAAACCCAACTGGAAACCCTCTAGTTCTCCTTTGGGGATGGCCGACTGGATGGCTGCAATCCTACACATGCTTACTTGAAAGTAAGTCCAATTGAACTCAGTGGGTGAGTGAAGGTGTTAATCCCGGGGGGGTGGGGTGGATATTTTTTCCTAAGTCTTTCTTATGTTTTCTTTTACCAGAAAAGAAGAAGAAGAAGATCTGGATTGTGGAATATTCTCTTTGAGAATGAAGAACAAAATGTTGAAGGCAATGTGTTTCCATATTTAGTCTCCTGAAACGATTTCTGAAACTTCCTAGCAGGAAGATTTTTATGCAAGTCTATGAACAGTACCATCATACCTCATGTTACGTCCGCTTCATGTTACGTTCTTTCAGGTTATGTCCCGTGGCGACCCGGAAGTACCGGAAAGGGTTACTTCCGGGTTTCGCCACTCGCGCATGCAGAGACGTGCAAAATGACGTCACGCGCATGCGCAGAAGCGGCGAATCACAACTTGCGCATGTGCAGACACGCCGCTGCGGGTTGCGTTCCTTTCATGTTGCGAACGGGCCTCTGGAATGGATCCCGTTCGCAACCAGAGGTACCACTGTACTGGATCATAGCAAGGTTACAGGGAATCAGGCAGAGGGCCTTCTCAGTACTGGCGTCCTTCCTGCTAGGAAAGACGCATATAATGATATCAAGGAGGATGACCTAAAAAAGGGCCAGATTTCCTTCAAAATGACTCCTACACAGGAATATAACTTAGCAGGTTGTCGTTCAAATAACCTCCAGGTAAAGGCAGAGATAAACCTGCCTTAAATTATGAAAGCACAACACATAAGGGAGGGCAGTATATCACCTCCCTTCCGATGTCAAGGAGATAAAGAATTACACAACTTTTAGGAGACATATGAAGGCAGGCCTGTATTGGGAGGTTTTTAATGCTTGATGTTATTATGTTTCTAGATATGCTTTAAGCTGCCCAGAGTGCCTAGGGAAACCCAGCCAGATGGGTGGGGTATAAATAATAAAATGATGATGATGATGATTACTACTACTGCTGCTTCTATGCCTGTACTCTGAGGGCAAGCAAGTCTTGCATGAGAATACAACTCTCAAATGCAGGAGCAAGATGCATTTTTGTTTCTTGGAGGGTGCTGTCAGTATCACATGAGAATGAAGAATTCAACACCATATATATATATATATAGCATGTATGTGTATGTGTGAAGTTAAATCTGTAATGACATTAATGAATTTCAATAAAGTAACAAAGCAAGTTTCGACATGTAAAAAGGACATTTAAAAAAGTATTGCATCTACCCACCCACCCTAATTTTTCCTAAAAGTTCTATTCTTTTCGGGGGGGATCACCCCCAATAGTTTCAAAATTTCTGGAAATTATTCACCTCTACTTTTGAATAGATATGCTAAATTAGGGCTGAACTGCAGCTTACCCAGCTCCTCTGTTTTAGGGGATTCTCTTACTCCCTGTTCTTCCAGAAACGTCCTTTTACACAGCATTTCCCAGTGCAGTGGTACCTCGGGTTACAAACTTAATTCATTCCGGAGCGCCGTTCTTAACCCAAAACCGTTCTTAACCTGAGGCGCGCTTTTGCTAATGGGGCCTCCTGCACTGCCAGCGTGCGATTTCCGTTCTCATCCTGGGGCAAAGTTCTCAACCCGAGGTACTATTTCAGGGTTAGCGGAGTTTGTAACCCAAAGTGTTTGTAACCCAAAGCATTTGTAACCCGAGGTACCACTGTACTGCTTTCTCATCTATGGAATGCACAAAAGTGACAATTTATGCCCCAATACCCCCTGCTGACAAATTTATTAAGACGCCTTATTTGAAAGATTTATGCTTTGGAAATATAAACTGTTCCTTTCGCGTTTTGTTCGGAATTGCTGTTAACTTCCTATAATAACAATACGGCATGACAGAGTCGTCAAGGCTGTTGCTTGCATTATTAACCCATATTTTAAACTTACTGAACGGAGGCCCTTAGAAACCCATTTACAAAACCTCGTTTTCATTTTCTTCCACGCACTGTGATTCACAAATGTTGTGATTGAACTGCAATTTTAAATACATGTAACATATGAAAATATGTTAATCGCCGAGGTGTCTAAATCAGGTTAGCGAAATTGCTTTTATTCTTGCGTTTTACATCACACGGCTCAGTAATTACATTTGCCCTCAAACACACTTCCCAAATCACATATTAATTTCATGTGCCAGCTGGAAAAAAAATGGCTTTATTAATCCCCTGCAGAGGCTACATTTCCCTTGAAAAGATATCTCTAAGCCAATGTGCAGAATTAAGAAGGAAATCTGAAAAAAGAAAACAACTCTTTAGTGGGAAAGTACCTTCCTTGCATGCAGAAGGTCCTTGGTTCAATTCCCAGCATCTCCAAGCAGGACTGGGAGAAAACCCATCTAAAATCCTGAAGACACAGACTGCCAGACAGTGTAATACTGAGCTAGTTCGACCAATGATCTGACTTAGCATAAGGCAGTTACTTCTGAGTAGTACCGTAAAGTAGCTATAGAAATTATTGGAGTATCCTGGAGAATCACAGTGCCTGCTGTGGTTGCAGAGACCAGTAACTTGTAACTGCTGCCTCCCAGTTTGATTTTGCTGCACGAGCAAGCACCCAAGTGACCTCTCTGGGGCGCAAGCTGGGCTTTCTGTATGGAGGTCCTGGGCTGCCCAAACAACAAGACCCCACTCTTGGACTCACTGGTGTGGTCTCAAGCAGGGGTGGAACTACCTGCCCCAGCACCCGGAGCGGTGTGGGGGCAGGGCTAGCTGGCCCGTGGGCAGGGCTAGCCGCCCGCATGATGAGCATCCTTAGCTGCCCGCGCGGAGAGTGTCCCTAGCCGCCTGCCACCCGCGTGACGAATGTGGGGGGGCACCACTTGCTGCCCACGTGGTGAGCTACCTGCATGGCAAGCTTTGTGAGGGGCGCTGCTAGCTGCCCGCAGCAGCATCGTCCCTAGCAGCCAGCTGCCCACACAGCGAGCAGGGGTGGGTGGCGCAGGGATGTCACCCGCCCTCACAGCTGGCACCCGCCCACCTTCCTCCGCCAGTGGTCTCAAGGAAACATTTGGCAGCAGCTTGGCTGCAGGAGATGCCAGAAGGAGGCATTCAAGACTCCACCCCAGCTTTGCGTAGGGCTTACTCCTTAGCCTTTTCCTCTCTTGAAGATATCTCGCAAGGCAGTGGAGGTTTAGGATCAGACTTTTTCTTCTCCTAAATGGGCTACTTCCCCAGGCTGATGTGTTCCGTCTGCCCCTCACTTCCTTCTACAGCATGGGCAGGAAACACCTTCTTGACTGTTGGACCTACTATTGGTCTCATCCACTCCACGCACTGGTGCCTGTCTTCACATACAGGGGAAGTCCCTAATGCGCCGTATGTTTGAGATGCGTTGGCTACCCTCACCTGGTTCAGCCAATCGACCACAGCCATTCCTGGGGTGTGGCAGCTGTCTCATACTGACAGCTTCTAGGAGCCACAGGTCAAAGCTAAGTGCAAGATGGGGACCAAAGCTGGACAAACCACCCCAGAAGGACAACCACTTCTGTGCTTTTCCAAGGAGAATTGGCGTTTGCCTCATCCAGAGGGACTTCCCGTCCCTTAACACCCCATACAGCTCTGAGATGAGAACTGTAGCCCAGGAAAATCTGGGGCAGGGAGTTAGAACCTTGCTAGATTTAGAGTCACCTTTCTTAGGCAACGCTCTAGCACAGGGCGAAACAACCGCTGTCCCTCCTGGTGATCTGAGGTTCCATCTCTTATTGGCTCCAAGGAGAATGACCAATGGGGAGGGATGATGGGATTTGCTGGTCACAACTTCCCTAACCTGGTTCTAGCAGGAGCAGAAGACACACAGCTGTGATTCCTGCACTGCAGCAGGTTGGCCCTTGGGGTTCCTTCCAGCTCTCCAAATCTTTTGCCTACAGAAGGAACATTAGATCCAGCCCAGTTACCTTACATTCGATGCATTTCTTACAACTCTGGCTGTTTCCTGCACAGCGACAGTGTGCCAAGATATCCCTGTACCATCCCTGCCACATCTGCGCTACCCCACAGGTCATGAACTCGCACAGTCGACGTGCTCCAGTCAAATCACATTTTGCCCAGTGTCCTGTTTGCAGCCTTGGGCAGCTGATGTTTATAAACCTTGAACTACAGTTAACAAATGCTAAACAGCAAATAATGACACAACCGGCAAGCCCTTCTGTGCTTTTCCAAGGAGAATGAAAAGTGGCCTGCTATTAGTTTTCAATCAGCTGCTTGGCTTGTTTTCCTTGAATAAGTGGAAGCACTGCAGCAATCCAGTGATTCACCAATACTGGCTTGTCCTTATAAGTGGAAATGAATAATGGAGACCTTGTGGCCCAGTTTGAATATAACACCAGTCCATCTCTGCCCCCTGTTTAAGCTCCAGTCTCTTGGTACATCCAGTTCCAACCTGGCTGCTTACCCATGGTCTGTTCGAGGCTAGCAAATCAGGGGTGTAAACCACAGTGGAGAGTTGGCTTCTGAAACTCTGCTTGCTTTAACTATGGTTTGTAATTACATTCCAACCCAGCACCCTAGTTTAACCCTTGTTTGTTGTGTCATTCCCGCCTAGTGCCCGGCAGAGATGCGAGGGATGAGCGGTTTGAAGATTAGATCATCCACAAGCACTGAGGACCTCACTAGGAGTTTCTGCATCTCCTCTCCTCACACTCTGACTGGCAATGGGCTCCTTTTCCTGCCCACCTCCTTACAGACAAGCTCCGGATCCAGAGGAGCCTTTATTTTCTTCAAGCATTTGTTTGCACTCTGCATTTAGGCTCCCCAAGCAACTTGCAGAAAGAAAAACCCAACAGCAAAGCAATCCCTTCTCCCAAATTAGCCTTCCTGATAATATACCTAATAATAATAAGGCTGTACAGTCTCTTGAATTCCTCTCTGGACATCTCTTGAATTTCTCTCTTGAATTCCTCTCTGGACACATCCAACTAACACTGCAAAGTGCAGCCATGCAACTGAATAGCCATAACAACTGCACCCTTCCGTTTGGTAGTTGTGATGCAGGAAAAGGGTGATTTGCACCCCTCGCCATGACAGGATTCCAATTTTCGCCTGTGTTGCCTGTCGCCTCTCCTGCCCACCCACAATTTTTTCTGCACATCTGACAACACAGCTGCTGCTGCTGCTATAGCCCCGAAATGCAGTTCACTTTCGCTGCCTTTAGCTGTTCTCTGGAAAGTGCTTATTACACTACTCATCAGGGCAGAAGCAGCTGCAGAGACCTCAGGAGAAAGAATTGCAGTATCTTACTATCCATGTTTCCTGGGACAGAGTAAATGACATGATTCAATATCTACTTGAAATCTCCTCCTGCACTACGGGTAAGCAAAGTCCATTATATAGCAAGAGAGAAATGTCACACAGCCAGCCACTGTAATGAGAAGTTCTCTGTAATCATCATGCGACTCTGCTGAAACTCTGCTTGGCTCCAAAAAGAAATAATAATAATAATAATAATAATAATAATAATAATAATAATAATAATAATAATAATAATAAATAATTTATTATTTCTACCCCATCCATCTGGTTTCCCCAAATTTTTCCTGTTTTCCCAGCCACTCTGGGTGGTTTTCAACAGAACATTAAAAACAGAATAAAACTTCAAACATTAAAAACTTCCCTAAACAGGGCTTCCTTCAGATGTCTTGTCGGATTGTTGTTTATTTCCTTGACATCTGATGGGAGGGCGTTCCACAGGGCGGGTGCCTGGTTCCCTGTAACTTTGCTTCTCGCAGTGAGGGAACAGCCAGAAGGCCCTCAGCGGTGGACCTCAGTGTCCAGGCTGAACGATGGGGGTGGAGACGCTCCTTCAGG
Source organism: Podarcis liolepis (assembly GCF_965112155.1). NCBI lineage: Eukaryota > Metazoa > Chordata > Lepidosauria > Squamata > Lacertidae > Podarcis > Podarcis liolepis. The sequence continues at coordinate 87,359,339 of NC_139558.1, read as the reverse complement.
TATACCGGGCTGAGGCCGTTTCAGGCTTTAAAGGTCAGCACCAAGACTTTGAATTGTGCTTGAATTGTTTTCTGACAGATGGCATGGTGGGGCTGTGCTATTCACCTGGCCGCCCCCACCTCCCAGTTGATGGGCACTGCCATTCAAATGGTGTCTGCGCACTGTGTCATGTGACTGATTATGCAGGGCGGGGCTTACTTGCCCCCCCCCAATATTTTATTCAAGTTGGCACCCGTGCCAAGGCAGCACGGCAGCAGTTACGAGTTACCAGTCTCTGCGGCCACAGCAGGCGCTGTGATTCTCCAGTGGTTTGACTTCACCCCCAGAGGCACACTCCATTGTCTCTCAAGACAGATGGATGCCAACAACAGCAGCCATTAACAGTGTTCCTCCGCGATAGCTTAACCAATCAATGTGCCCTCTCTCGTTTATATGCCACACTTTCTGCTTTAAACCCCACCCAAAGTTTGAATGGCATGATGAGGTCATAGCATGGTAAGGGTGGGAACCTTTGTACCGTGCGACTGGCACTCTGGCAGACATCACTTGTGAAAACGAGAACCCGAGGCCTCCTCCATCCAAGCAGAGGATTGTCATGGATCCTTTAGCTGAGATTCCTGCATTGCAAGGGGGTTGGACTAGATGACCCTTCCAACTCTACAATTCCATGACTATGATTTTGTGAATCAAAACTCCCTACCTCCAAGCACCATGCCAGCTTGGCAGCATTTCCTCAAGCGGCACGCAGGGCAGTTCTTACGGCGGATCTTGTCCACTATGCAGTCGTTCCGCCCGGCACATAAATAGTTATGTTGTCCTGTAAGGGAAAAAAAGAACAAAGATGGGGGAAATGAACACTAGATTACGGAGAAGTAAAAGAAAAGGCAGGGCAGGGCAGTTCAGAAAGCTAGGGTGAATAAAGTGCAAAGCATCCAAACAAATTACTAAACTATAGCCTAGAAACAACGTTAGTCAGCTTCAGTGTCAGCCTCTCTGATCTGTTTTTGGAGGTGTAAACAAAATGTATAAACCGTCCTCAATGCTCAACAACAACTGCTTCCAAAGGCTAAATGCTCAACAACAACTGCTTCCAAAGTAAAAGGGCTATTATTATTATTATTATTATTATTATCCTAGCAATTAACTGGATGCTACCATCGATTCATCCGTCACTTAATCTCTCTTTAATTATTGTTTCTATCTTCTTGGTTGGGTAATTAAATGCCCATCGGAGGTGCTTTTATTAGCTACAGGGGAGGAGGGGGCAAGGAGGTTCAGAAGGGAACAGCCTTGTTACTGAGAGGTTAAACAGCCACGTTTCACTTGGTGTGTCCCCCTCCCCCCCCCGGCATTGGGTCATATTAAAAAGGAACGAACCAATCTGTTCCTGTTTAACATGACTCAACAGATGAAAAACTAGTATCTTATGGACTTTAACAATGTAAGGGTCACCATGACATTAGCACAGCGATATTATGATCAGTCAGTTGTTATTGGTGAACTGCTTCTATTATGGACGTGGACCTCGAGTGTATTTTTAAACATAGCCCTATCTAAGCGTGCACAAACTGCAAGGCAGTAAGAGAGAGAAGAAACAGGCTTCCTTTCCCTCCCCTCCCCCCATTCTTTTTTAGTTACTAATTTATTAAAGCCTGCTGGGAACCAGTGTAATAATAATACTTTATTTCTTATACTTTTAATATGTAATGTTTTATTATGTTTATATATGTTAGAAGCCTCACAGAGTGGCTGAAGCAACCCAGTCAGTTGGGCAGGAAACAAATAATGAAAGGATGATGATGATGATGATTAATCCTGACCCATCTGACTGGGTTGCCCCAGCTACTTTGGGTGGCTTCCAACAAAATATAGCATCAAAAATTAAAAACCTCACGATACAGGGCTGCTTTGAGGTGCTTTCTAAAAGTCAGGTGGTTGTTGATTTCCTTGACATCTGATGGGAGGGCATTCTACAAGGCGGGTGCCACTACTGAGAAGGCCCTCTTCCTGGTTCCCTGTAACCTCACTTCTCACAGGGAGGGAACCACCAGAAGGCCTTCGGAGCTGGACCTCAGTATCAGAGCTGAACGATGGCGGTGAACACTCTCCTTCAGGTATACAGGGCCCAGGCCATTTAGGACTTTAAAGGTCAGCACTAACACTTTGAACTGTGCTCGGAAATGTACTAGGACCAGTGTTACATGGTCCCGGTGGCTGCTCCCAGTCACCAGTCTAGCTGCTGCATTCTGGATTAGTTGCAGTTTCTGAGTCACCTTCAAAAAAGTAGCCCCACAAAGAGCCTATTGCAGTAGTCCAAGCAGGAGATAACCAGCGCTTGTACCACTTTGGCAAGACAGTGTGCGGGCAAGTAAGGGTCTAGCCTACCCCTCAAGGGTGTTGTGGGGATTAAAGCAGGGGAAGGAATGAACCAAGCATGCCACACAGAGCTCCCTAAATGAGGTCAGTATATAAAAGTAATAAACATTGACTTAGTCAGAGTAGAACCATTTAAACCAACGGGATTTTAAGTAGATCCAGGCATTGCCAAATCAATGAGAGTTAGTATTGGTTGAAAATGACTTAAGCCCCACTGAACATCAACAATGCTCACCCGAACAGCAGGCCAATCAGTCACATAGTCTACTTGGTCACAGTCTTGCTCCCCACAGTATTTCTGATTAAACTATGGCAGGCTTCCTCAATCTCAGCCCTCCAGATGTTTTTGGCCTACAACTCCCATGATCCCTAGCTAGCAGGACCAGTGGTCAGGGATGATGGGAACTGTAGTCTCAAAACACCTGGAGGGCTGAGGTTGAGGAAGCCTGAACTAAAGTAAATATTACTAAATTTCCAACTAGGTTCTCTCCCAGATCTACCTGGAAATGGCAGGGATTGAACCCGGGAAATTCTGCATGCCAGGCAGACGCACTGAACTACGGCCCTTCGTTACAGATGCCATTTGAGAAGGCCCAAGTTGGCTCCGCAAACATCAGGGGCATGGACTGCCCTGAAGAGGGTCAGCCACAGACTCCAAACAAATGGACTGCTCTGGGGTTTTTTATATCGCACATTAGACTTTGACCACAGATGTCCAGTCCATCTGAAGCTGTGGAACCTGCCTTTAGGAGGTTCGAAGAGCAGCAGGGGACTGTTTGCAAAAGGGCTTTCAAAGAGCCCGGTTTTGGCCTCTGTAGTCCCAGCAATTGAGGGTTCAAAGTGCAGCAGCACCATCACCTGATATCATACTTGTGTCACATGATTTGGCCTACCAAGGTCAGGGAAATAAGGATCCACTTGCCATAAAACGTTCCCCATCCCTGCTGTGGGCACTTATCCCTGGCAGCTTTGTAGCGCTTGGCCATTCTGGTCTCTTTGTAAACAGGGTGAGAGCTTCCTTACACTAATTTAGGCTGCAATCCTATACACACCGTTCCTTTGAATTCAGCAGGGCTTACTTCTGGGTAAACATGTATAGGTTTGAGCTGTCAGTTATCTGCACAACGCAGAGGAAAAGAGAATCAAATCACATCTGAAACAATTAGGAAACAATTTGTTTTGGGGTTTTTTAATAGATATTTATTGAAGTTTCAGAAATTATATAAAGAAGACAAACAAAACACAGACAAAGAAAAAAAAACAAGTATAATTTTGATCCCTTATTTCTTATACCTTACTTCGCTGACCTCCTCCTACCTCCCCTTTCTGTATTCCAATTTCAAATTATCTATTCAGCAAGTCCTCTCCCTTAATTTCATTTCTTTTCTTTTAACTTAAACATTACTGCTGTAAACCACTTAGCTTCTAAACCACCATCATTCTAACATTCATTAATTTTACAGTGTTTCTCAGCCCTTCCTTCAATTTGTTTTTGATAACCTTATTTTCATTTAGTTTGGTTCATTTAAGAAAATAAAAAGAAAAAGAAGAAAATCCAATTTTACCTTATCCAAACTTAAGCATCGAACTTATACATCAGTTCTTATTCTTAAAACATTTTTTCTAAGGTCGACCAAGATTCCCTTCCACGAATTTCCCAATTTACACAACAATGGCAAACAAAAAAATAAAAATAAAAACGAAATACATTATAATTATGAACCCTTTGGATTCCCAAACTCCACCCCCCCTTTCCCGGTTTCAGCCCCCGACAATGTCCATCAGTCTTAATCTACTATCAGCCTGGAGATCTCACGTCCGAGGCTCTTAATAGTCTCTGAGTTCCTCTCTGCCGGTCTTTTTGATAGACCTTGATATTAAACACCAAATCTTGGAGAAGCTCCAGCCCAACAGTGTCCATATTTTTTCCAGCTAGGCCTCCATACTTAAAAGCAGAGCCTATGGGGTGTTCCATTTCTTGTTTCTTGCTCCTTTCCAGTTCAAAAATCCCCAAAGCTCTAACCTCCACCTTAATCACATTTGTAGTCCTTAGGTCTTCTGATCTCCACATAAGAAGATCTCTCCATTTCTCGATCTCCAATTGAGGCCAGGCTTTCCACGTCAGATTTTTATTTTCCTTTATTGCCATCATGCCAGACCTCAAAGTAGAACTCTCTTTTAACATCTGCACACCAGCTCCTCCTTCTTTTTCTTCAAGGGCAACATATGTCTCCTTCTCCATATTCTCAAAACTCTCGGATTTCTCTATTTGTCCAGTTAAATAAGCTCCTTGTTTCCAATCCTTATCCAATCCAAGAATGTTATTTACTGTTAAGTCCAGAGTTGAAACATTTGTAGTCATAACATCAAATTGGCCTTGTAATTTTCCCAAGAGAACAAATGCTCTGTCTAATTCAGCCTGGATTTTCTCTCCTCCAGCCATTTCTGTAATGCCAGTAAGTCCCTCTAGGGGAATTTTAGTTCCTTAATATTCTTTTCAGCACGAGTCCAGAAATCCAGTTATTTTGTAACAGCCCTTCCTTATTGTCAACAAATTGTAACAAATTGTAACCTGTATAACTGGCAGAAGCAACAAATACAGGGTTCTCTTTTTCCGTCTTGACAGCTGACTTGACAGCTGTCAAGCTCTTCAATACTTCATCAACAGGCTCTCTCACGGGGCGATCCCGGGCCCGGGGGGTGGAAATTCAGCTCTCAAAAACAGTTCTTAATCCTCCAGTAAAAACTTGTAATATCAAATCGTGAAATTAAAATCTTTTACGAAAAAGAAAAAATAAATTCTCTCAACCTTAGCTAGCAGGTCCTTTGCTTTATGTTGTTTACAAAGAGGGGGGCGGACTTCCTTTTTAACCCTTCCCCGCTCGTTCCTGATTCCAATAATTTTTTCTTTAAAGTTCCAATTTCCGTTTTACTCACGGGTTGATGTTTTAAAGTCCGAATGTCCCAAGGAAAAAATCGGCGCTCTCCGATAATGGCTTGGGGCTTCACTCTGCAGATGAGGGAGTACTCTCAGCACCGCGCCGCACCCAGTCCCCATTCCGAAGCCCTTAGAAGGGCTCCTTCACAGATTGCGGGGGTGCAAATGGTGCCTGCCGAGTCACTATGCTCACAGGCTTCTGCGCCTGTGATTTTAAGGGTCCCCGCGTCGCTGCCGCGGCGAGACCCAGCTCTGCAGAGCCGATTCCCTCCGGAGCTCGGAGGGAATCCGCCATTAAACGATGGCGTCAACCCGGAAGTCCCAATTAGGAAACAATTTGCTGATTTGCCTAATGGAGGTAATTTGGACATGTGAATATCTGTATCCAGTTGAACAAGTTGAATAGATTTTGGGGGGAATAATAATAAAAAGTATATTTTAAACACATACGCAGACACACAAATCATCTCAGGTTAATATCTGTGCTTTTAGAATGCAGAAACCAGTCCTTTGACCTTTGCATTCAAATTCCATCATCTCCCTGAAGGGTAGAATGTGTGACTAAGAGGGTGGGAAATATGCAAGGCATTTGCCTAATTTCAAAATTACAGTATGATATTGAACTGCCCCAATATGCTGCAATACTTGAGATTCTTCTGGCCATATTCTAATCGGAATACCATTTTTCTGCTATGCTATCTCTCTGCCCAGCCTACCTCACAGAGCTGTTGTCAGGATGAAATGGAGAGGAGGTGAACAAGCATGAATGTCATATTGAACTCCTTGGAAGGAAGGCGGGGAATATAAGTTAAAACAGACCTTGGTTTACTGTGATGTGTGACTGGAGACAAGGGTGCTGCTGGAATAGCATAGATCCCATCAGCAGCTGGAGCAGGTGGGACTTGGACCACTCTAACATCTGGAGGGCCACAGCTTCCTCATCCCTGGTGCAAAATTACTTCTCCACAAACCCAAAGTGGACGGGGAAATATTGGAAATGACGAGAAGCTCAAAGGAGCCTGCCTGGTTCTGCTGGTGACTGCAGCAGACAGAGCGTGGTCCAAGCTCCACTGACCGCCTCATCAGTCCTGGCACACCTGTCTGCCCACCCATGTGAAAAGGAAGCAGCCTAGTTTTGTTTATTTAAGGTATACCCCACCTTTGAAATGGGACACGGGTGGCGCTGTGGGTTAAACCACAGAGCCTAGGACTTGCCAATCAGAAGGTTGGCAGTTCGAATCCCCGCGATGGGGTGAGCTCCTGTTGCTCGGTCCCTGCTCCTGCCAACCTAGCAGTTCAAAAGCATGTCAAAGTGCAAGTAGATAAATAGGTACCACTCCGGCGGGAAGGTAAACGGCGTTTCCGTGCGCTGCTCTGGTTCGCCAGAAGTGCTGCTGGCCACATGACCCGGAAGCCAATAAAGCGAGATGAGCACCGCAACCCCAGAGTCGGTCACGACTGGACCTAATGGTCAGGGGTCCCTTTACCTTTACCACCTTTGAAACAGGTAAAACAGGTTGGTACTAACCAACAGCAAGCAACCCAACTGAGCCAGTGTCCTGGCAGCAACATCGCTGCCCCTTACCGAGACTGGGCAGAGATGGGGCAGAGCAGTGAGTTTGGGGCAGCCCCTATTTATTATATCCAGCAGAAATCCCCTTTGCATAATGAAGGAATAACTATGACCCTTCCCTATGACCACAAGATGGAGGGAGAAGAATTGCACCCACCAGGCCCACGGACAGTTCTTTTGCATCTGTTCCAGGCCCTTCCCCGACTGAAGCCCTAGACACAGGCCCTTCTTGACCTCCTTTCCCTAACTTACAAAGATCGGAAAAGAATTCCCATGGGTGCCACAGCAGTTCCAGAGTTTCTGGGAGCCATGGGAATTACAAATTACCATGGTTCCCACAAGTTTCCAGCACCTAAGGGAGGTGATGCCGTAGCACTCAGTGAGAATCCTCCACCTTAGCGATTGAGGCAAAGGAGGCATGGGAGAGGTTTAGGCTGGCTGGTGTAATGAGGTTAAGATGGGTGGGAGTCATCTGCTGTATAAAGAGACAAGGTCCACCCCACAGGCTCACTATCTCAAGGAGGAAAGCATCAGATACCAACCAGAAATTATTAAGCTCCCTAAATACAGAATGGTGCTGAGGATTGGTTCCTTTCCCCCTCTTCAGCCCCACAATAAATACTAAATTGGGAAACTTCCAAGTCAAGAGCCCTGTGCTTTGCTTGCTTCCAACAGCAGCCATGTGCAAAGCTCCCCAAATAATGATTATTGTTCTACTACGGCAAGAAATATATTAGCACAATACATAAAGCACGCATCTGTCAAAAGTGAACCACGGCGCCTATTGTGCGGATGCAAAGGTGAGAGCAGGCAAGCAAAATGAAATAGCACCCAATACAACGTTGGCAGATAATTGGATTAACTATGGAAACAAAACTGATTAAGGGGCCGTTAATCATGGTGCACAGGGCAGAGCTGCTTCAGAAACAGATAAATGGGGGAGCCAGAAATTGATTTCCAAAAGGAGAGTTGCCAGGGATGCAGACTGCACAGGAGGGCCACCTAATCCCAAAAGATATTCTCATAACATGCAAGTGGTCTGGTCAATACCGGACAGCATTGCAACCTCCCTCCAGCTGCGTAGCTGCTGCTTACCAAGGAGAGGGGGACGAGGCAGTGGCAAGGTGGCTGCGGTGAAAACACACCAGCAGGAGGGCAGCATTGATTCCACCAGCGTGCCAACACTGCACCAACCTTACTGCCCCTATCTCAGTATGCAGAAATGTCTCAGCTGGAGGTAGGCCAGGTGAGAAGTGCAGCAACACCTGTCTGCTACTGGGTCTGCTTGTTATCCCACTCATAACACCCTTCACAGGATCAAAGTCTATCCTGGAAGACAGTCCAGAAGCTATGGAACCATAAACAGCTTGTGACACAAGTACCTGAGGCAGCATCTTCCCCAGCACCAACAAACTCAAGACGTTTTGATCAGGAGGAGATGCACTGCTGTCCATAGCAGAAGCTAGAAGGGTGGTGACAGGGCATTCTTGGTGGTAGCACCCTGTCTACAGAACTCCCTCCCAGGTAACATTTCGTTTCCCTCAGCCACTGACATCTTTAAACAAAGGCTCAAGTTAATCCAAGCATCTGTTACATGAACTGTAGCGTTTGGGGCTCATGGTTTTACAGTTATCTGTTGCTGCTTTTTATTTGTCTTGTTATTTTATTTGTATGGTATGGCCGGTCTAGTTTTCCACGTATGTTAACCCATTCTTAGCTCCCATATGCAGGAAGTGGAAGTATAAAAGTATCAAATAAAGTCATAAAGGTAAAGGGACCCCTGACCATTAGGTCCAGTTGTGACCGACTCTGGGGTTGTGGCGCTCATCTCACTTTATTGGCCGAGGGAGCCGGCATACAACTTCCGGGTCTTGTGGCCAGAATGACTAAGCCGCTCCTGGCGAACCAGAGCAGCACATGGAAACGCCGTTTACCTTCCCGCCGGAGCAGTACCTATTTATCTACTTGCACTTTGATGTGCTTTCAAACTGCTAGGTTGGCAGGAGCAGGGACCGAGCAACGGGAGCTCACCCCATCACGGGGATTCAAACCGCTGACCTTCTGAGCAGCAAGTCCTAGGCTCTGTGGTTTAAGCCACAGCGCCACCCGCGTCATAGAAGTCATAGAAGCCTTTATTTTAATTCACCCATCCGCCTATTCTGCTAAGCCACCTGGCCAGGAGATTCCAGAGTGTAGCCCAGTTCAGATTTCTCATTTCCAGAAGAAGAAACAAACAGTGATCTAAGGATGGAATCCTACAGTCTCTGGAAGGCCATCGGGAAGAATGGCAAGATATAATTAGAAATGACAATGATAATGTTATACTGTTTAGCTGATCCCCTCCAGTCATTACTCATCTGGAAGGGGCTATTCCAGGGAGGCTTTGAATCTAGTGGATCCCAAGCTCTCATCTTCAAGCACAGACCCTGGAATGGGTGTGGGGAGGAGAGAAGTATTTCAGCCTTTGCATAATAGGGAGTAAAAATGTTTTCTTTCAGAAATAATAATTACCAACTGATGGGAAGAGGAAGAGGGTTTATTCCTACCTTCCAACCCTGATGGTGCAAGTCTAGCAGGGCTTCAGAGCTGCCTATCTGCCTGTCAGGGCAACTTTCTCCTCCCACTGAGCCTATAGGACTGCTCTGTAACAAAGAGTCTTGCTGGCACCTAAAAGGCGAATAGATTTATTGCAGCACAACTATTGTCCCGCTTCACCAGATCCCAGATTATGAATGTTTATGCTGCCATAAATCATTTAATCTTAAAAGTGCCAAAAGGCTCTGTGTTGTTTTGGCTGCAAACACTGCTTTGTTTCTGCTGCAAAAAAAGTTGCTGCTTCTCTGGTAACGGGGATCCAGAACGTCTTTTCACGGGGAACGCCGGCGGTGTGGGTGGGTGGGGGAAGTTACATGGTAACAAATTCTGACACCGCCAAGGGATCACAGGTTCACTTGGGGGGAATAGCTCCAAGCCCAGACATGGACAATGTCAAAAAATGCTTCACACAGGGCAGGAGTAGTAATGCCTGCCAACTGTGTGGCCCAAGGATCCAGCTGATGATTCAGAGAGCCTCCTCCAAACTGAGACTGCCAAGTATGGAAACTGTGGTCACCTTAATCAATACGACAAACCAGGGTAGGGAACCTCAGGTCAAGGGGCTAAATATAGCCTTCTAGGCCATGGGTAGGCAAACTAAGGGCCAGGGGCTGGATCCTGCCCAATCACCTTCTAAATCTGGCCCCTGGACGGTCCAGGAATCAGTGTGTTTTACATGAGTAGAATGTATCCTTTTATTTAAAATGCATCTCTGGGTTATTTGTGGGGCCTGCCTGGTGTTTTTACATGAGTAGAATGTGTGTTTTTATTTAAAATGCATCTTATTTGTGGGGCATAGGAATTTGTTCTTTTTTCCCCCCCTTTCAAAATATAATCCGGCCCCCCACAAGGTCTGAGGGACAGTAGACCGGCCCCCTGCTGAAAAGGTTTGCTGATCCCTGCTCTAGGCCTCTCTATTTAGCCTTCAGAATTCTGTGCAGACCACAGCCCTTCCCTGAAGGCCACACCCCTTCCCTGAAGGCCACACCCCTTCCCTGAAGGCCACACCCCTTCCCTGAAGGCCACACCCCTCCCTGGTCCTGCTTCACACCCCAAAGTGTTTTTGCCTGGGCTGGGATGTAATTCCTCTTATTTGCCTGGATGGAGGGCAGAGCAGGGTGTGTGTGGGTGTGTGTGTGTGGGTGTGGGTGTGTGCGCGTGTGTGTAGAAACTAGCCTACTGTACAAAGGAAAAAAATTGCATTGGTTGCTCTGCCCACTTCTGTCTTTGGCCCACCACTGCCGTGTGCCCCTCAGAAGGAAAGGTAGCCCTTGGGATCCGAAAGGTTCCCCGTCCCTGTGTCAAACTGTTGATCCTGCATGGAACAACATTAATACAAAAGCATCATTCAACATCCTGCACATAGAAGTTCTACTTCTTTGGCTCCTTGAAAATCAGCTGCCCATTCACAGAATCACAGAACCATAAAATAGTAGAGCTGGAAGGGACCCAAGGGTCATCTAGTCCAACCCCCTGAAATGCAGGAATGTCACCTAAAGCATCCATGGCAGCCAGCCATCCAACCTCTGCTTTAAAACTTCCAAAGAAGGAGAGTCCACAACCTGCCAAGGGAGACTGTTCCTCCACTGTCAAACAGCTCTTACTGTCAGAATGTTTTTCCTGGTGTTTAGTCAGAATCTCCTTTATTGTAATTTGAAGCCATTGGTTCGAGTCCTACCCTCCGGAGCAGGAGAAAACAAGCTCGCTCCATCTTCCATGTGACAGCCCTTGAGATATTTGAAGATGGCTATCGTATCTCCTCTCAGTCTCCTCTTTTCCATGTTAAATACACACAGCTCCTTCAACCGTTCCTCATAAGGCTTGACTTCCAGACCCTTGATGGCATAGCTGTCAACTTTTCCCTTTTCTTGTGAGGAATCCTATTCGGAATAAGGGAATTTCCCTTAAAAGGGGGGGAACGTTGACAGCTATGTGATGGTATTGTTCACCCTCCTCTGCACACATTCCAGCTTGTCAATGTCCTTCTTAAATTGTGGTGCCCGGGCTTGAACACAGAATTCCAGATGTGGTGTCACAGGTTTCCCACTAATGGTCTAGAGATTCTGGACCAGTCTTCTAGAAACTGTCAGCATGTGACAGCAGCCACATCCTCGGAAATGGCTTCGACTGGCTGGCTAAACCAGGTGATGGTATAATAATAATAATAATAATAATAATAATAATAATAATAATAATAATTTATTTGTAACCCACCCATCTGGCTGGGTTTCCCCAGCCACCCTGGGCGGCTTCCACAGAGACCAAAAATACACTAAAATGTCACACATTAAAAACTTCCCTGAACAGGGCTGCCTTAAGATGTCTTCTGAATGTCAGGTAGTTGTTTATCGCTTTGACATCTGATGGAAGGGCATTCCACAGGGCAGGCGCCACTACCGAGAAGGCCCTCTGCCTGGTTCCCTGTAGCTTTGCTTCTCGCAATGAGGGAACCGCCAGAAGGCCCTCAGCGCTGGACCTCAGCGTCCGGGCAGAATGATGGGGGTGGAGACTCTCCTTCAGGTATACGGGGTATCAAACTCCTTCAAGTATACTGGTACCTGCTGGGTATCAAACCCTCAGTGAATTAGGAACTTCCCCTGTATGTGAAGACAGGCTCTGGCAGACTGGATGAGACCAACAATGGGTCCAATGGTCAAGGAGGTGGTTTCTGTGTGAGCTGTAGAGGGGCAGATGGGGCTTATCAACCTAGGAAGGTAGCTCATATTGGAGAAGGTAAACTCTGAGCCTAAACCTGTGCTGCCTTGCAGGATATCTTCGGAAGAAGAAAAGGCTCAGGAGTAAACCCGATACAAATCCAGAGTGGACTCCCTAAGAAGGTTGGATGGTATCTTTCACATCTCCTTCTGGCAACTCCTATAGCAAAGCTGGTGCCAAACATATTGCTCCGCTTTCCTTTGGACCACATCAGTGACGCCAAGAGGGGGTTCTTGTCATCTGGGCAGCACAGGACCTCCAAACGCACTGCCTAGGCTTGCACCCTGGGGAGGTCACTACGGTGAAGCTAATCCAGCAAAGACAACACGAGATGCAGTAATCACAAGTAACAGGTCTCTGCGGCCACAGCAGGCGCTGCGATTCTCCAGTGGTTTGACTTCACCCCTGGAGGCACATTCCATTTTCTCCTGATGCAGACCAAAAATATTCTTCTAGACCAGGGTGAAGGGCCACCAAAGAGTTCAAAGAGGGAATACAAATGTTACCAAGAGTGCAAACTCTTAGCAGATGGTTTCCTTTTGCTGCTCTAATTACTGGGTTGCTATGTACTGACATGGGTTGCTATCCGAGAACCTGTTTATTGTACATTCATCTTGAGTGGTTTGCACAAAGTTTATGGGAAGGCTATACAAGACTGACAAACAGCCAAACATCCTTGCTGATTTATTTGCGGGGAGGCTCTTATTTGTTTCAGAAAATGGAGTTTGTTGCGCAAGAACCCCACAACACAATTTTTTCCATCCACAAAACTGTGAGGGGCTGGAAGCAGCGACTCTGAAACAGTGATTGCCACCAGGACACTACAGCTCAGTTATATCAAGAAAGGGAAACAGAAGTAACTTGGAACTATCTGCTTTTAGTCATGTCTTTATTCCTCGGGGAGATAGCTCAGTCGTATTAAACCTGCTTAGAGATGTGAGGGCATTCAGGGAGCACAGAAGCTACCTGCAACAAGAGCTCTTACTGTCAGAAAGTTCCTGCGGCAGCCCTCTAGTCACTGTTTTCCAGGATGACAAGGAACCATTAATGACTACTCTTTGGGTTTGGCCAGCCAACCAGCTACAAATCCCCCTAACAGTTACCTCACTCAACCCACATTTTACCAGCTTCCTCACAAGAATATCTTGGGAGACTTTGTCAAATGCATGACTGAAATCAAGATACACTATGCCCACAGCATCCCCTTGATCCACCAAGCTTGCAACTCTATCAAAAAATGAATGTAAGTACAGCATTTTTCGCTCCATAAGACACACCTGACCATAAGACGCACCTAGTTTTTAGAGGGGGAATGCAAGGGAAAAAATATTCTTTAAAGGGAGCGCTGAGCAGAGCCTGTAGGCATCCCAGGCTCTGCTCAGCGCTCCCTTTCACGAGCCGTGTGGAGCATGTGTGAGGCGCTTGCTGGTTTTTCCCTGAGGAGGGAAAAGGGCAGCCCATCACTGAGGGGCTGTCATTCTCCCTCCTTAGGGAAAATTCCCCAAGAGCTGCACACACGCTCCGCGCGGCTCTTTAAAGGGAGCGCGGCTCTTGGGGGTGTTTGTGGGAGGTGGGGGAAGGGACAGAGCTGCACACTCTGACCCTTCCCCCACCTCCCACAAGAGCCGCGCGCTAAGCCAGAAACCAGGACAGCAAGCGGAATCGCTGCATAGCGATCCCTCTTGCTGTCCTGGCTTATGGGATAGCTGCGCGCAGCCTCGCCCGGGATGCGGGATGAAGGCTCCCCCAAGAGCCACGCTCCCTTTAAAGAGCGTGCAAAGCATGTGTGCGGCTCTTGGGGGCTTTTCCCCAAGGTGGGAGAAGGGCAGCCCTTCTCCCTCCTCGGGGAAAAGCCCCCAAGAGCCGCACACATGCTCCACGCGACTCTTTAAAGGGAGCGCTGAGCAGAGCCTCCTGCCTGCATTCGCACACACATTTCCCCTTACTTTTTAGGCGGGGAAAAGTGCATCTTATAGAGCGAAAAATATGGTAAATTGCCTCGCAGTAACACAGGTAGAAAATGATTTGGGCCAATAGGGTACTTGCAAACCATAGGATATGGTTTTTGTTTGTGTGTGTGTGTTTTGCAAACACAGCCCTGCTTTCACACTGCATTTGCACGAGGGCAAAACCCTGTATTTCTGAAGTGAGCAGCCCAATTTCCACATTTGCAGTTGACACCCACGCGCATCTGAGCAGGCACCACCTTGAACAGGCATGCCGTGTGTGTGTGTGTGTAAAGGGAAGATGGGGAACACCACCTGCAGTTTTTATAGCAAACGGTATTTTTATAAAATGAAAAGCAGAGCAACCGATTGCCAGATTAATGGGGGCATCTTTTTCATCAGTCAAAAGGGGAAAGAATGCGGCTCAGTGGGCAGGGATGCAGAGGATCTGTCAGGCATGCAGGAGGTCCCGGTTTCAACCCTTGCTTGGTGTCTCCAGAAAGGCCTGGGGAAATACCTTGACTGAAACCTGCTTATCTCCAATGCAATTTTAAAAATCTATTCGAAGTTGTTGAGAGTAGCCAAGAGGTGCATGGGGGCAAGGTGTCATCTGTTTCTCATTAAGATCTGCATCAGGAGAGGCTGTGGAATTCCTCAGCTGGTGCCTAGATGAGAAGGGAGGATAGATGAGGAAACACCAGCCAAGATTGAATCCTGGCAGGATGGAGGCACTGTGGGTGAGGTGCCATACTTGAGAAATTGGTCAACTGCCAACGCTGGATGGGGTTGCTCTCCCCCTGAAGGAGCAGGTTCACAGTCTGAGGGGGCTTCTGGATCAAGACCAGATACCCTCAGTGGCTAGGAGTACCTTTGAGCAGCTGTGGCCGGTGCAACAACTATGGCTGTTCCTGGACTGGGAAACCTTGGCCACAGTAGTTTGGTTACTTCAAGCCTGGATTAATGCAATGTGCTCTATGTGGAGCTTCCCTTGCACTTGATTCAGAAGCTGCAGTTTTTACAGAAGGCTGCGGCATGGTTGCTGGCATGAGTCAGAACCTGTCAGCATGTAACAACTCTGCTCAGATGTGTTTCTGCAATTGTTTCTGATGATCAGCCAAGTCTAAGGTGTTACTATTGGGACCAGTTTACCTGAAATACCGCCTCTGCCACTTCAATTTGCAGAACTGCCGCTGTTACAGATACCTCATAATACTCATCTCTGCATTTGTAAGAAACTGGTCTTTTAGTGTACAGCTTTCCACTTTGGAACTCCTTGCTGATTGACCCAAAGCAGGTGCCTTCGCTGTATGCTTTCCAGTTCTTGCTTAAAATATTTTTGTTTAAGCAAGCCTATCCAGACCTGCAGAATGCTGGCATGCGTTTTAATCTGTTTTTAGCATACTGTTCATTTTCCTTAATTCCTGAATGTTTTTAATAATGCAGTTGTATTTAACCATATCTTACTGGCGATTTCACTCTTTCATTCTTTCTGTAAACTGTTTTGAGGTTTCGTTCCAATCAAGTGGTATATAAATCTTGTGGAAAATAAAGAAATATATATATATAAAACTCTCCTGGAAAGCCACTAGCGGTCAGAGTAGTCTGACTTAGTAAAGGTCAGTTTCCAAACTAAGGATTTCTATTTGTGCAACAGGACTTCTCTCCCCGCAAAACACATGTTGGGGGAGTTAGTGGGAGGAGAGCAATAAAAGTGCCATTATGCAAGTTGAAATCTTTGTCCTGGCAGGACCATGACTTGCTGTTTGGCAAACCCATGTTCCTAATTAATTTAGCCAATTACTTAAGCAAACATTCCAACCCCAATGCATGCAAATGAGATGCTTGCTCATTATCCCCTTCATCAACGCCCAGTTTCAGAATGAAAACACTCAAGAACACAAACGAACAAAATGCTCATGGACTAGCTAGATGCGGAGAAGTGGTAGGTGGCAACAGCTAGGGAACCCCCCCCCCCCAAGGGAAGAAAGCTCAGAGCCAAGGAATTGGAGGTGGGAAGATGATGAGTGGTCAGAGGGAGAAGAGTGGGAAGAAGATGGGAAAGGCGTTGAAGAGGTTAACAGGGTATAGTGAGCAGGAAGAGTCTGGGGCAGACAGCAGTCCAGAATCAGAGGCAGGAAAGGAGGGGGCCAGGAGAGAGAGAGGGGAGCAGGCTGTTGAGGAAGCCAGGGAGTCCTGCTGCAACCAGCTCCCCTCCTCCCTGGTGTCCCAGGACCAGTAGAGACATGAAGAAGAAGGAGCAAAGGCAGGCAAGACAACAGAGCCTCAGATTGTTTGGGAAGGAACTGGGGGAGGAGGAGACTTAGGGAGTTGTGGGGAGGCAAGGACCTTCGGTCCCCACAACTGCCTCATGGGGGGAAAGTTCTACCAGGAAGAGTTGCTGTGCTCTGTAGGCCTAGCCTCCTGAACTGCCTTGTTTCTTCAAACTTCACTGAAGCTGTGTGAGCTGTTGTTGACTTGCTCCTGTTACCTTCTCCTAA
Organism: Podarcis liolepis; assembly: GCF_965112155.1. NCBI lineage: Eukaryota > Metazoa > Chordata > Lepidosauria > Squamata > Lacertidae > Podarcis > Podarcis liolepis. The sequence goes on along the minus strand of NC_139558.1, from coordinate 87,342,698 downwards.
CACCTGACATTAGATCATTACCACAACACAAAAGCAATCCTACACTGCAAATAATCTCTGAAATCAATGTAGGGAACAGGTAGCCCCCCAGATGTTGTTGGACTGGAGCGCCCATCATCCCTGCTCATTGGCCACGTTGGCTGGGCTGAGGGGAGTTGGAATTCAACAACACCTAGAAAGCTCATCCCTTCTTAAATGCAAGACACACCAACAACCATGCTAGAAAAGTATCCTTAAGTTAATCACATGACTTGCCATAATTGTGAGGTTTATCTTATTTTTTTAGTTCCTGTTTTGTTAAGTTTTTTTAATAGATTTCAACTGCTTTATTGATAATTTGTTAATTATTTTATATGATGTGTGCTGTATTCGCGATGTGCTGTTATGTTTTATTATGTTTGGGTTATTTATTGGTTGTAAGCCACTTTGATATTCATTTGAATGGAAAGCAGAATAGAAATTCAATCAAGCAATCAAATCAAATCCCTTAAAAGTTTTTTTAAGACTTCTGTTTCATATTAATAATTCCATAACAATTCCATATTAATTATTAGGTGACCATGAGAATGATAAGGAATGTATAATACTTATAATTCTTATATATTATAACACTGGGCAACAATTTTTTTACTTTTTGAATGTTGTCTAGATTTCTACAACTGATTTAGGGTATTTTTGCACTGCTGGATCAGGAAATGGCATCCGTTTCTCTCCATCAGGTCAGGTTTTCTGTAAACTGAATGGTGGGCATTGATAAAGGTAAGTACACATAAATTGCATGTTGCTTCACCATTTTTCAAACTTCAGGGCTTGAACTTCTGTTTCTTGGAACTCCTGGAATGCTCAGCAGCACGGAGGTCTCTCTTCAGAGTCCAACAGTAGTCAGCCATCATGACTGCGACCCAGTGACCCTGATACCTGGTCTCCATCTCTTTCATGTCCTGATGGAATCTCTCCTCCTGCTCGTCACTCATTGAACCCAGGTTCTCAGGAAACCGGTCCATATGTGAAAATAGGTAGTGCATCTTGACACTCATGTTGCAGCCCAGGTTTCTGAAAGCAGTCAGCATGTTTTTGACAAGTCCTGCGTAGTTTTTGGCCTTATTGTTGCCAAGAAAGTTCTTCACTACCAGAACAAATGCCTTCCACGCTTCCAGTTCCACTTCGTTCATTGAGTTTCCGAACTCTGGATCTCTGATGAGCTGACGGATCTGAGGACCGTCAAAGATGCCAGTTTTCAGCTTCTCCATGGTCAATCCTGGAAAAGCCTGACACAAGTAAATGAAGCAGTCACCATCCTTGTCCAGAGCCTTGGTGAACTGCTTGATTAAGCTGAGCTTGATGTGCAGCGGTGGGAAGAGTATTCTGTCTCTGTCCACCAGAGGGTCGTTGATGATGTTCCTTTCTTTGCAAGGCACCAATTCCTCCCGCACAGGCCAGTCCTTCTTCGTGTAATGCTGAGCACGGTCCCTACTGTCCCACATGCACAGAAAACATGGGTACTTGGTGAAGCCAGACTGTTGTCCCAACAAAAAGTTCACCATCTTCAGGTCAACACAAATAAACCACTTATGCTGATCATAACCAATTTTCTCCAGCACATACTTCACCGCTTCATAGTTCTCCTTCAGTGTACTCGAGTGAGCCAGGGGTATAGATGCAAACTGGTTGCCGTTGTGTAGCAGAACACATTTCAGTGATCGCTTGCTGCTGTCAATCAACAGTCTCCAATCTTTGGGTTCGTACTGTGGCACTCCAAGCTTGAGCAGAAGCTGCGCAATATCTGCACAGTACACCAAGTCCTTCTCTTCCGAGAAAAAATGGAGGTACTCTTGATGCCTGTTGCGCAAGAAGCTGATGCGAGCACTGTCAGAGGAGGTTTTTTAACTTCAATCTGGATGCCAACAGTTCGTCAGAGTCCTTTGACAAGCTGAGGTCGTGAACTAGATCATTCAACTTCTTTTGGGAAAATGGATGTGGAGCATCGTCTTCAAGAACCACTTCTTCTTCTTCTTCTTCTTCTTCTTCATGTCCTTCAACACTGGAGGCATCTTCGTCACTAACGTCAGGAAGTTCTCCAAAGATAGGCACTGAAATTTCATCACAATGAGCTACAGGACGACGTGCTGATTGAAGATCAGGATACTTCGTGGGGCGGCTGCCCCATTAACTTAGTTTTGATCCCCAACATTTATGCTTTGCTGGACCAATTTATGGAAGATTTCGAGGTTTTATGACTTCAAACTGATCCCTTTTCAACATAATCACCCAGAACTATCGGACCTGAATACTTCTTGTCATTAAAATAATCATTTCCAATCAAAACAATTATTTGACAAGGCATTTTACCCCCACCAACTTCTTCTAAAATGCTCCACACAAGCGTACATGTGAACAAAAACATAAAAAAGACATGTGGCCATAGCTCAAAAACTTGACCTGATTGAGCAAAACCAATGTGATTTTTGGATTCAGCGCATCAGATTCATCTTAAATCAGCTGAAAAAACGCAGACAACAAATTTGTTGTTGACCAGTGTAATTATTGCACATTCCATGATAATTATAAGGCGACCACAACAATGAATGACACTGCACAATACCTTCCATGGCTCGCTTGAAGAAGACTTTGCAACTTCCACAGGTAAGGACTCCGTAATGGCAGCCCGAAGCTTCATCGCCACAGATGAGGCAGATCTTCTGAGGCAACGATTCAAAAGCATACTGAGGACTCTGGCCAGCTTCTGCATCTGACCTGGAGAAAGGAAACAAAAACGAGAAGCGTTGGAATAGAAATGCATCATGGGTAGGGCAGGAGAAATGGCAAGTCTTACTTTGCAACCGACAGCCAACGTTGCAAAGGCAGAAGTTTGGAGAGAGAAACATCCAAGTCCATAAGCACCAAAACAGTGGTCCTTCAACAGTTGTGAGGTCACCCCTACACCCAAACTGATGAGGCATCGGCAAGTGTGTTTCTCTCAGAAACTCCAGCGGGTGCAGAATGCTGCAGCGAGGCTCCTCACGGGGTCTCTGCCATGGGAGCATATTCACCTAGTGCTTTTCCAGCTGCACTGGCTCCCGGTGGAGTACAGGGTCAGGTTTAAGGTGCTGGTTTTGACCTTTAAAGCCCTTCACAGCCTAGGACCCTCGTACCTACGGGACTGCCTTTCCTGGTATTCCCCACGGAAAGCCTCAAGGTCCATAAATAGCAACACCCTAGTGGTCTCGGGCCCTAAGGAAGTTAGATTAGCTTCAACCAGAGCCAGGGCCTTTTCAACACTGGCTCCGGCCTGGTGGAACGCTCTGCCTCATGAGACCAGGGCCCTGCAGGATCTGATTTCTTTTCACAAGGCCTGTAAGACGGAGTTGTATTGCCTGGCCTTTGGTTTGGAGCCAGTTTGATTCCCTCCCCCTCTTTCTTTTTTTCTTTTTCCTTTCTCCTCCTGTGATGAGGCTGCATTTTAATATTTTATTGTTTCAATATTTTAATGTTGTATTTTAATTTTGTTTTTAAGTTGTATTCATTCAACTTGTTTTTATTATTGCTTGTTAGCCGCCCTGAGCCAGGCCTTGGCTGGGGAGGGCGGGGTATAAATAAATATTATTATTATTAAATGCAGGTCCGCCTCCATCAATTACATGTAAAGTGCCAGAGGTCCGATTTTACTAACGAAAACAAAGCCCTCAAACCACCTATAGACTGTCTCCCTACAGCAGGCTGGGGAACGTCTAGCACTCCAGATGTTTCTGAACAAGTTTGTCCAATGGCCAGGGATCCTGGGAGTTGTAGTTCGGTGACATCTGATGTGCCAAAAGGTTCCCCTTGCCTGCCCTCTGGTCTGTCACTCATGATGCTCATCTGGTACAGTACCTCCTACTAGATGTGAGCCAAGTGGAGGGAAAGCACCAGGGGAGGAGAGATTTATGGAAGGTAAGATGATGATGGGGGGGAAGCAGCACCCCTCACCTGTGCAGCCAATTAACATTAAAAACTACACCGTTCCCCACATGTCCCTGACATGTGTGCTGTCCACTATTGGTGTGGGCAACCTTTGGTCTTCGAGATGCTGCTGAACCTTTTTTGTGCTGTTATCTACCTCAATGGGTCAGGCAAACCACAATTCTGAATAATGCTCTGTATAGGGTTAGGTAGGGGGTGCCAGGGATGAATTTGTGGAACCATGGGGATAGTTGCTGAAGAGATTTGGGGCCACCGTTATGCAGATTTACGGTGGTACCTTGGGTTAAGAACTTAATTCGTTCTGGAGGTCTGTTCTTAACCTGAAGCACCACTTTAGCTAATGGGGCCTCCTGCTGCCGCTGCACAGCCACTGCACGGTTTCTGTTCTCATCCTGAAGCAAAGTTCTTAACCCGAGGTACTATTTCTGGGGTAGCGGAGTCTGTAACCTGAAGCGTCTGTAACCCGAGGTACCACTGTATAGATGCTTATAGATTCTAAAAATATTAAGTTTATAAACATATAGCACACTTGCATTTGTCTGTCCTGAATTTCCCTCTGTTGAGTTCCATTTGATGACCCCCACCCAGCATCGAAGAGGGAGAAAAACTTCCCTGTGCAGTGGTACCTCAGGCTAAGTACTTAATTCATTCCTGAGGTCTGTACTTAACCTGAAACTGTTCTTAACCTGAAGCACCACTTTAGCTAATGGGGCCTCCTGCTGCTGCCGCACCACCGGAGCACGATTTCTGTTCTCATCCTGAAGCAAAGTTCTTAACCTGAAGCACTATTTCTGGGTTAGCGGAGTCTGTAACCTGAAGCATATGTAACCTGAGGTACCACTGTATCCATTTTCTATGCACCGTGCATCGTTTCATAAACCAAAATGTTTCCTCTTTCGTTCTGTTACAGTAACGCAACACCAAACCAAAACTGCCTCCAAAATTAAGCGCTCCTGAACTTTGCTCTCCTGCTGATTAAAAAAAAAAAAGCCTGCCCCCATGTGGAGCAAAACCCACTTCAGCCTCACCAAGTTGTATTACCCGAAAGGCAATTCCGCTTTTAAAATGCTCTCAGTGAACAACATACAAAAGCGCTCGCTCGACAAAGCAGTGGCAGAGCACATGCGGCAACAGGCACACTCACAGGGTCTGTGTCCCTTTGGCAGTGCCAGATTTCCTTATAAGCTAAGCAAGCTATAGCTTAGGGTTCCCACTCTCTTGGGGGCCCTAAGAAATTTTAAAGGAGAAAAAAACTGGATGTACATTTCCAAAATATACGATTAAAAAACCCAATAAAATAAAACCTACATACAGCAGCAGTGTTTTGTGTTGTTCTATTAGGTCCATAAATTACCATATAGCATACATTCCACACACAAAACAGCGACAATTTGTTGTTTACAAAGGACAGCTGGACATATAAAGGGCCCCATTACCTTCAGCAGTTTAGGGCAGGCATAGGCAAACCTGGCCCTCCAGATGTTTTTGGGACTACAACTCCCATCACCCCTGAACACTGGTCCTGTTAGCTAGGGATGATGGGAGTTGTAGTCCCAAAACATCTGGAGGGCCGAGTTTGCCTATGCCTGGCTTAGGGCCTCATCAAAGCTAAATCCAGCCCTGCCCTTTGGAGAATAGAAGACACAGCGGAGACTGCCGTGCATTAAGAAATAGGATTTATTCACCAATTTACACCTTCTGTCTGCATGGAAGAAGTCCAGACCTTACAGCTTGCACATTTTCAGAGGCACAAGTACCCTTCAAGCTGCTTCCCTCAAAGATGGATCCCAGCCTCTACTTCTTCCTCCTCCCAGGATTCCCTGCTTCAAAGCTCCACTTCCTGCCCCCTCAAACACACAGTTACCCTTTGTGCCACCTGACTCCCCAGGCCAAAGGATGCGTCTATTAACACCTTTTTAAAAAAAAATAATGCTCTTCGCCCAGCCATCCAGGCTGGTTTGCATAAGCCAGCACAGGAATTCTCTGAATTTCCTTGTCTGGGACAATTCTCTATTATCCATATCCCAAAATCCTAGCATTTATTTGTTCCTAGTGTTTAGAGGGACACCCCCCCTGCCTCCTCCCCAACCACCGTTCTATAAGCAATACATTCTATAGTCCAAGCCATCACCCAGTTTAACAGAAGCACCCTCAAGTGAGATGTTTGGGTCTCTCCAGCCAAAGATGCACGAAATGGTGTCTTCCAGGGAGGGCTGGCAAGAGCAACATCGCTGACCAAAAAACGACCGCATCCTGTCCTCCACCCACCCACTCACCCACCCCCCGCTTCCCCATGGAAGCGCCATGTTGCACCTCCTTCCTCTCATTAGTAATGAAATATCGCTGTTGTGAAGGAACCTCAAATTAATCAAGCCCTGAGAGATCACACCATTTACCAACTTCAATGGAACTTCATCTGAGCTGACCACAACCAGGCTGCGGGTTGAGTATTGCACAATCTACTTTTGCATGCAGCTTTCTAGCGTGCTTTGATGCTGCCTTCCTTTATAGCCTAGTCTCAAATCACAGAACCTTTTAAGAATATATTCTCCACCAACAAGAAGCAGAAGGGAAGCAGCTTCCTCGGTACGGCTATCTGCTGGCGTATACCTAATGTCCGTGCATTTAATATCCATTGGTGGTAGGATTCTCTATGTGTCACTTTTCCAGCTGGATTCAAGAACTTTGCTAGCGTATTAACTTTTCAACATTCTTAGCTTGGTGGTTTCTGGTAGTGTTTGAAACACAGATTTCTAGCATTTATTGCATGTTAAGGACATTTATTGCATGTCGTCGGCCAGGAAATGTGCATTTTTGAATTTGAGGTTTTCAGAGGTTTTGTGGGAGTGCCGGCTAGCAGACTTTTGAAGGGCTCTATCAGGTATTCTTCAGCTGCCCCTCCTCTACGTATTAATGTTAAATTTCTAACAAAGGCATAGCAGCCAGCTGCACCTGTTTGAATGGTGAGATTTATCGGCTACAATGCTCCGTTATCAGACAAAGCAGTTTTAAGATAAGTTTTGTGGGGTTTAAATGATGCGTGGTTTGTCAATCACTGCGAACTCTGAAAAGCGTTCCGGCAATGAACCGCTGTTTATTTACAAACACTAACTGAAACTCTGAAAACCACAGTTTTGAGGGGAAGCGAGATTTGTTACAATTTGAAGAATTATTTGGGAGAAAGAGTGAGAATGCGTTTTCAAGAAATAACAGGTCGTACGCCACTCCATAATGCTTACATTTTGCTCACACTGTAGAAACTCTGTCCATAAGTAGAAAAAACTTAGTCTGAATGGAATGTAGATGTTTTTGTTTGTGTAGTTTTAATTTGTTACTGGTTTCCCTCCCTTGCAACAAGAAGATCGGGTAGGTTTTGCTAAGGGACAGCGATTGGCCCATGAGACTAACTGAATACTCTAAGCAACTCAAACAAGCTTCTGATAGGGAGCAAAACACATTTCCATTTGCTTTTTGCTTTTTTTAAAAAAAGAAAGGAAATGTCAAAGAGAAGCAGCGAATGTATTATTCCAAAGAAGACTAATGCATAGCAGTTAAGTGGCACTCTGGAAAGTGAAACCATTGCGCAGGGCAATCAGAGGCTGTAATTATTAGTGCCCTGTATTTCAAATATGTGTTTAAATCAGTACAATCATAGACTTGTTTACTCAGCTATCGCGTATCAGTGAGGAATAATTGCCAGTGGTTTTATGTAGGACGACAGCCTTAATGCAGCCAGAGCAATGCAATTAGCTATAATGAAAATCAGCGCAACGGAATATGATGATTCGCACTCTGTCCTACCAGGCCCTCCGCCTGTTCTGCTCCACTGAAGGAGGACTGTGTGTAAGTTGTAGAGCTGCAAGCTTTAAATGGTTGATTAATCAGTTTATGAACCCTGATTGCTCCAGTTAAAAGGGAGAGGAAAGACCCTTGCTCGAGGCTTTGGAAAGCCAGTGCCAGCCAGCTAGCTTAGGTAAGCAGTACTCATAAACAACACCCCATGCCCGCCCTTCTGTCTCAGGTGGGGCTGCTTAAATCACGAAGTCAATGAGTTCAATGCATTTTTAAAATTATTTCGACAGTGCAGATATTTCATAGAGCAGAAAAGCAAAATACTGAATAGAGTCTTTCAGAAGGGTTTATTTACAGAACCTATCAGTTTTCTGAAACTTCTTTCTAGATCCGCAGAAGGCACCCATGTTGCAGCTTTCCGAACAGATGGCTTTACAATCGACTTCTTAGTGGAAAGATGAAAGATCGTACTCAGTACTCAGATGATAAGGGGGTCAGAGTTTTTTCTCTCTTTCTTTTTCTTTTTAAAAAGAATACCGTTATTTATTTGCACGATTTACATGCTGCTTAAACCCAACCGTCTCTAAACCGCGCACAAAGATGCAGCACAAGCAGTGGCGTAGCGTGGGGGGTGCAGGGGGGGCCGGCCGCACTGGGCGCAACATCTGGGGGTTAGGGTTAGGGGACGCAAATCCACGGGTTAGGGGGCGCAAATCCACGGGTTAGGGGGCGCAAATTACTTGCCTTGCCCCGGGTGCTGACAACCCATGCTACGCCACTGAGCACAAGAAAAACAAAGTAAGTCGAAACTATAATATCACCTATGTTTGCAACAGGCCCCTCAATTCCTATTTTTAGAAAGCTACCACGGGGCGGAACTTTGATCAAGCCGCCGCCGCCACAGCCACCTTTTTGGCCATAATTGGAACACTGACTCACCTCAGAAATTATCTCACTGGCCCTAATAATTTTGCCAAGCTCCACCTAAACGTCACTTTTTATAACAAAAACAAAAACTCTTCCCCCCCCCCCCCAAATAGAGGCTGGAAAAACTCCTACCTTAGAAAACTCAGATAGGGCGTGAAGAACTGAGGCACGCCGTCTCTGAGGCCGGCGAACTGCTGCGGAGCGTGCAGGGCAATCGGCTGGTAGAGGACCGGAGGCTGCGCGCTCGACGTGGAGGGCAAGCTGAGGCTGTCCCTCTGCGCCCCGCAGCTGGTGGAGGCTCTGCAAGGCGCTGGTCCGTATGAGCCACCGGGGGCGGCGTCTGCGGCAGCAGCTGCAGCCTCTGCTTTGTAGAGATAGGACTCGAACGAGGAACAGGGCGCCTCGGGAATGCCGCCCGTGCTATTCTTGGGCAGAGGAGGAAGCGCACTTGGAACCACGCTCGGAGGCGCGTAGTCTGGGCAAGGCATCGCTGGCGATGGTGCTCCTGCTGCTGCTGCTGCTGCCGTCGGCGGCGGCAAACTTTTGGCAGCCGAGTAAGAGCCGCTGCCGTTTCCGCGGCCGCCGCCGCCGCTGTTGTTCTTAGCCGCCGCAACCACCAGGCTTTCTTCCTTGATCCTGAGGTTGCGCTGAAAATCCCCGACGGAGCCGAACGCGTAAGGCGGCTGCGGCGGCTGCCCGTCTCTGGCCGAGTAAATGTGGTTTGTAAAATCCTGGAGGGTGCAACCGGACGGCGAGAGCGGGGTGCCCGCCTGCACGCTGAAGGGGACCATGTCCTCGTACTCCTCCACGTCCAGCAACTGCCGGGTCCTGGCGGCTACGTACGCCTGGTTGAGAGGGAGGATGGGCAGGTTGAACAGGTCGTGGCCGCTGGGCTGCTCAGCTGCCGCGACCCCCGGGTGCCCCTCGGGTGAAGCCTGGTTGCCGCTGCTGGAGGAGGCGGCGGCGGCGGCGCCGTCCGATTCCTGCTCCGTCGAGCTTCGATTTGCGAAGCCCTGCTTCTCCCTGGAAAACGCCGAGGCGGCGGATCCTGGCGCCTTGCCCTTCGGACTTTTGAAAGGAGGCCCGTCCGCATCTTTGAATGTCTTCCAGTGGGAAGAAGAGGCGACAACCGGAGAAGGTGACGTCGGCGCCGGAGGCAGCGAAGAGGCGTTTGCTGGCGCGTCCTCGCCTTGCCCGTCGGGGCGGCGGCTCATCTGCGCGCCGGAGAACTCGGGGATGTCCGAGCCAAAGAAAGGCCACGTCGAGGGGCTCTCCATGTTGCCTTGGCTGGAGGAGGGCGCCAGGAAAGTGTCCAGGACCCGGTCCAAGACGTCTTTGTCCACTGGCGATCCGCAGCCGTCCCGGAGCGAGGAGGAATCGCTGACTTTCCTCTCTTCCGCCTCCTCATTCGGGGGGCACGACTGCTGCTCGTGGTCGTCTTCGTCCTCTTCTTCCCTCTCCTCCTCGTCCTCTTCTTCCTCCTCGTCGCTGCTTCTGGGATACAGCAGCCCGTCCAGAGACAGGTCTATGGCTTCCACCGTCTCCCGTCGGGCAAAGGGGCCGCGATCGGAGAGCAGGGGCGCCTGAAGAAGGTCCGCTCGATCCCGGATCACGGTGGCGGAAGCAGACAGCTCCCTGGCATCCGCCTTCGTTTTCATTTCGCTTATGAGTAACCCTGAAGTTCGACGGGGCGGGCAAACGGATCCGAAAGTAGCGGCGGCGGCGGCGGCGGTGGTGCGGCTCGGCGGCTAAGCAGTGAGGGCACCGGCCTCTCCGAGGCCCCCTTTGCACATCTTGATTCCCCTTCGGGCGGTATTTGGATTCTCCTCTGTCAAATTCGCCCGGCGTGGCTCAGCGCCAGCTGCTGCACTTCTCCTGTGGGAGAGGAGGCAACGTAACTGCAGCTCTGTTTCCTCCCAGGAAGAGAAGAGGGCTTGGAGGAGAATCCGCGCGGAGGCGAGGTCGCAGAAGTTTCCCAACGCTGCTTTGCATCCAGCCGCCGCTCCGCTTTTGCAAGCGGATCTCTGTGCTGAGGTTCCTCGAACTCTCTGCACACAGACACACACGCCCCCAAACCACACCCCCTTTGTAGCTGTATTTTGCGAAGGCAGAACCCAGATGGCAGCAGGTGCTGCAACAAGTGGGGGGGGGGGGAGCGCACGAGGCGCCGTGCAGAGCTCGGGACAGTCTGCTGCAGGCGCGTCGTGAATAAAATAAAATAAAAATCCCTACCCTCCGGGCAGGGCGCAACTAGGGCTCCACGCGTCGGTCCCCTGCGCGCCTTGGGTTGGGAAACGAGGGAATGTCTCCTTTCCCCTCCCCTCCGGTGCGGACGTTCCCTCTGACCTCGGGGTGCAGATGCGTAATTGAGCGCGCGCGCTCTCCCTCGCTTGCCTGCACCGGTCCGCCGAGCAACAGGCAGCCAAAGGGGTCAGCCCAAACCCGGCGACCTGCGTTGGGAATGAGGGTCAGCAAACTGCTGGAACTCCTTCCACCCACCCCGGGCCTGCCAGCCTGCAGATGAGCCCGAGCTCCGCGCTGCCTCCTGGTGGCCAAGCCCTGGTTCGGGGCTTTGGACGCGCTGGCTGCCAACGAAGGTGCACGGATCCCGCAGACTCTGAGTCCTGCTCCCTTCTAGCTTCTCCTCCTCCTCCTGGTGATCTCCGCACATGCACACAGTCGTTAGCTGTTTCCCCTACCCACTCCCCCCCCAATCTCTTTTCTGCATCTCCAGGATATGGGGGTTCTTCTTAGAAACCCACTGTGGCAGCCACTCCAGTATCAGAGCAGTGCAAGATTCCAGAGGGTTTCAGGCACTTTGCCCAGCGTTTGGTTTCCTTGGAAAGAAGCAAGGGGGGAATATTTTTTTGGCCCTGCTGTGCATAAAGAACCCTTTTTTTGTAAAGTTGTGGGGTCAAAGTTCATTACACTAATGCACTGTTAAGAAATGCAGAAATATAAAAGGACTAAACAGGCAAGGTCCTCTGTTGCAATTTGCAAGATCTCATCTGGGAGAGTAGCATGAGTTAATGCAATAGTGAATAATTATTAGGTTAGTAATACATACTGGCGAAGGAAGGGAGTGCGGTGGGTGCCCTGCCCCGGATGCACAACATGTGCACCGCTCCAGGTGTCAGAGCAGCTGGCTCCACCTCTGGTAATAGATCATGAGAATTTTGATTTCTCAGATCTTTATGTGTGTCTTATTATATCCTGCACATGCACAAAACAAAAACATTTTTTTTTAAAAAAAAGAACTTACGTGACAGTAAATAAACTAGTTTTCTGCAGCATGAAATTTGTCTATCTGTAGGTGGAGTCATACTTTTCTGTTAGAAACAGAACCAATCAAATTCATAAGATTGAAGTTGTTCCACTAGGGCAAGGAACTTCCTCTCCCTGATCTCCCCCTCTGCAAATCTGCGGTGGATTGTTGGGGTGATTTAAGGGGCTGTGTGCTGTCGAAAGTGGCACCTCTGTGTCATGTTTTCCCTTTGCCTTTTTATAATGCGCAGTGAAAACTTTCCTTATGTCTTATGCCATCATGTTGTGCACTTCCTCCAATTCCACCAGTGACAGAAAAAAGAGGAATGAGACTGGAGAACATACATTGTATAGACCTTGTTGCAAGGAAGCCCTTGATGCAAAACAGCCATTTGCAGTCCAGACATTAGTCCTACATGTGGACAGCTGTATTATAAGCCCTGAGACATTGCTGGGCTTGGATTGGCAGTCTGTGGTCAATGAGGAGAGGGAGGAGAAGGATCAAATGGGGGCTGAGAACAGGGAACAGAGGCTGGAAGGGGTAGGAGTCTAGAGGGGGAGGCAGGAATTATCCTGGGGAGAGGATAATACCCAGTGGAGTCTGGGGAGGGTATCAACCAACCTTTGTAAACAGTGGAAGTGGACTCAGAAGGGCCCAGGAAGTGCTTCTTCCACCAGGAACACACTCAACATATCCCATGGACACCTGCATCCTTGACATTCCCACAAGGCAGAGGGAGTAAGCTTGCCCTCCGCATTAAAAGCTTGGTGTGTCAGCGTGTTGGGACAACTTCATTGTTTCCATGCAGTTCTGAATGCCCTGCTCTAATCTTGGACTTCTTAAACCCAGATTCCTGCTTCTAGCTTAGCCAGTCACACTGTTCCTGTTGCCTATGTTAATTCACACTGTAATGGAGAATGCTTCGCTTACCTAAGTTAAACTTTTTAAAGCCTACAATTCATTCTTATCATGAAGTTGCACATCTACATGATGGACTCAAAAACTAGCTGATTCAACCAACTTAGCATGTGTGCAATTCTCTGCAGTACGATCTGGAGTGTGAGTGTCACTGGGCATTTCTTGAATGTTGCCATTTTCCAGGGGCAATTAGTGGATTTTCTACTAAAGGTAAAGGTAAAAGGACCCCTGACCATTAGGTCCAGTCGTGACCGACTCTGGGTTTGCGGCGCTCATCTTGCTTTATTGGCTGAGGGAGCCGGCGTTTGTCTGCAGAAAGCTTCCGGATCATGTGGCCAGCATGACTAAGCCACTTCTGGCAAACCAGAGCAGAGTACGGAAACACCGTTTACCTTCCCGCTGGAGCGGTACCTAATTATCTACTTGTACTTTGTACTACTTGTACTTTGACGTGCTTTCGAACTGCTAGGTTGGCAGGAGCAGGGACCAAGCAACGGGAGCTCACCCTGTTGCGGGGATTCGAACCACCGACCTTCTGATTGGCAAGTCCTAGGCTCTGTGGTTTAACCCACAGCGCCACCCGCATCACTGGATTTTCTACTCTTGCACAACAAACCCACTCACTCCAAAATGGACCTTTTTGCAAGGAAAGCAGCGGGAAAATGCAGCGGGAATGGTGGGGTAACAATCGAGGGATACGTCATATAACCAGCCATAAACATATAAAAAGGAAAGCTCAATAAACAGCTGGTGTCATATAAACTCCCCGCGAATTTTGTACAAATAGATCTGGATGAATGCTCAAAAAACAGATTGTCTGGAAGCAACCACAGATTATCCATCCTACCTTTTAATAGTCGCTTTCATAGGGCTCTAGCCTGCCTCAGGCAAAGTTTATCCCTCTGTCTCCTGTAAATCATGTCCCAGATTTTTTAAGGGATACGTTGTGTGTTTGTATGGTATTCAACCAATTCAGTGGTTCAATGGAATATGCCTAGCCTGAGCCGCAGACTTGGAGAGAAGACCACCAGACACTGAAGCACAATTCATTGCATGCCAGCTTCTGATACTTGTTTTCTCTGTTCAAAGACTTCTCCCATTTAGTCCCAGCAAAGGGGAGGTGGTCTGCTAGATCCGTGTTTCCCATATGGCTCTCTGGGGAGACCCCAGGATATTCCAAGGGGGCCACAGGTGGACCTTATGTAAATGGGGAACATGAAGCTAGGAAGCCACAGAGGGAAGTGAGAAGAAAAGAAATCATTTTTTAAAAGAATCCTGATTGGTTGGCTATCTGCTTAGCCAATCAGAAGCAGGTAAGGGGGCGGGCCCACCAGGTGGCAGCCAACCAGGGGGTGGCCGAGCCCTTCTTTTTGCCACATGCATTTTCTTGGCGCAGTCCTGGTTTGTTTCCATGGGAAGAGGGCAACCGCTGAGGCTCCCGTTTTGACCACTGCTTGTAGCTGCCACCAGTGCTGGGCCAGGTGGCAGCCTGGGCCTGACTCCGCAAGGCATGGGGTGCAATCCACCCCAGCGCCTAGCAGATTGGGGCCTTTGGATGTTGCAGAGGGGCACAGGGTTTATCAGCTCCGCTGGCCTGGCTCTGCAAGGCATGGGGCAAAATCCACCCCAGTGCCTAGCTGAGCAGGGTCGTCTAGTTCTGCTGACTTTCATCCAGTAAATAACTAAGTGCCTACTCAGAAGAAAGCCACACTGAATTCAGTGGGCCGTACTCCCAGGTAAAGGTGTGTGGGGCTGTAGTGTTTTATCTAGGCAGCCAGGGCTCCTCCGGATTACAAGATCTTTTTGCACCAGGTCAGTGAGGACCATTTGCTTTTTTAAAATTCTCCCATATATATATATAACTCCCTTGCGCCTTTTGCAGACCCCCCCCCCCAAGTATCCCTATTTTCCAGGGACAGTCCTGGATTTACAGAAGTCATCCCAGTTTCTGATTTGATCCCAGAATGTCCTGCTTTTCCTTGGGACGTCGTTATTTTGACCAAAGAAATGTTGAAGGGTATGGAGTTACCCAACCCCTGAGCCATCTGAAGGCAGCCCTGTGGTGTAGGGAAGTTTCTTTAATGTTTAATTATCTTTTTATATATGTTGGAAGCCACCCAGAGTGGTTGGGGAAGCCCAGTCACATGGGCGGGGTATAAATAGTAGCATTATTATGATGCAATAGGATGTCCCTATTTTCATCGGTCCTGCCAACCTAGCAGTTCGAAAGCACATTGAAGTGCAAGTAGATAAATAGGTACCACTCTGGCGGGAAGGTAAACGGCGTTTCCGTGTGCTGCTCTGGTTCGCCAGAGCATCTGGCCACATGACCCGGAAGCTGAACGCCGGCTCCCTCAGCCAATAAAGTGAGATGAGCGCCGCAACCTCAGAGTCGGCCACGACTGGACCTAATGGTCAGGGGTCCCTTTACCTTTATTTTCATCGGAGAAATGTTGGAGGGTATGCTTTTGGACTGTAATCAGTAGGTTTCTCCCTCTGTGTCAATTAAATGTTGTTTACTTTTTGTAGTACGTGGAAGACGGATATCCCTTGGGAGGTTCTGGACTCTCCTTCCTTGGAGGTTTCTAAGCAGAGGTTGGACGGCCATTGCTCTAAGAAAGATGACCATTGGAGTTCATTCCAGCTCTATGATTCTATGTTTTTCTGCTTCAGCAACATTTCATTATGTTCCTGCCATTTTATGTAATTGTAAATAGCTACCTTTCTACCGGTAGGATGGGCTGGGGGGCCACAGGAAGAAAACAAGGTCAGAAGGGGGCAACAGTTTGGAAAAGGTTGGGAAACACTGTGGTAGATCATTAGACTGTTTTGGTTCTCTCATTTCCCCTCATAATGTTTTTTTGCAAGCCTTGGGGTTCTCCCAAGTCTACCGATACCTCCCTCTTGTGTGTGGATGACAACACTTTGGCTGCATAAGCACCCGCACACAGAAAACAGGTTCTCTATTAGTATATAGAAGATAGTTATCTCTCTCCTTTCTACTCCTTCCAAGGTGGTTGTTAAGCACCCAGGGCACATCATATTGTTCAATCTAGCCAATGGACGCGCTCCTTTAACAAAGGACATCGGGTCTTGTTTCACGCGGCATCACAACAACGTGAGACAACGGAACACAAAACGAGGACTGTGTTCTCTGTAGCTTCTTCTCCACAGATAAGACTATTTTAAGCTGAAAGGTACATTTCAGCATTTCCTTTCTAAACAAGCTGAAGACATTTTCCCAGCTCTGAGCAGCATAAGAGCTTTTCTCAAATCGGCCCTGGAAAGATCAGCTAATAATGTTCTAGGACGAGATGAAACTTTCATTAAATACCTGGCTGATTCTTCGCTAGGAGCTCTTGTGGCTAGAGCATAGATTGAATGAAGATGCTGGTTGGTTTTTCACACACACACAGAGGGGGGGGGCTTTTATTTATTTTAAATCTAGCATGGGGAACTGCTGGCCCTCCAGATGTTGTTGAATTCCAACTACCATCATCCCCGATCCACAGTTCTGAGGGCTGTGGCTGATGAAAGCTTCCACATCCCTGTTCTAGGCAAACAACTTATAGGAAAACCATATATTTGACAAGTGGAACTACTTTCTGGATCAAAGTGGGCATTGTAAGAACATTTGACTGTTTTTCTTGGGGGGGGGTAGATTTCCAGAAGTCTGTCCTGAGCTGCATGTGGCTTTCAGTTGAAAATTAAAATAAATGTATGTATTGGAAGAAGGGCTTTTTTCAGCCGGAACTCACCAGAACTCAGTTCCGGCACCTCTCAGGTGTACGCCATTACCATTATAAAAGAACAGTTCATTGTCAGCTCCAGCACCTCTTTTTCTAGAAAAATAGCACAGATTGGAAGTGTTCCTACTTCTGAACACCAGTTGAATGTGTCCACCCTCCAGAAACGCCTAAGATACTTTTAAGGACTTCATTCTCCAAGTAAGATGGATCATAAAACTCTCATATTTCAGAAATAAGACCTGCTTGTAAACTTCAGATTTTGCTAGGATTCAGAGTGTTTCCAAACACAATATAGATGGATGATGGTTCCATCTGCAGCTAGCCATATCACATTCAAATGTGTGTGTTTTTCAGCCATCCAAGCCAAAAAGCAGATTCGCCAAGTTTCAATGTGTTCAGATTTGCTTGTGGAACGTTTCACTGTGTAGGCTGCGTTGAGAAAAACAAGTAATTCATCAACTGCGAGTGTCTATGCAATGATTTGCAGCTGGCTCCTGTCAGGATGAATCTTGCAAACTCCCCACACAGCATAGTCGTCTTAATAGTATTTTTATATATAGAAAAAGTAAAGGTTAAAATCTCAACCTGCAGATTCTAGGTCAGACCTAGAGGTCTGGCAACCCTAGTCCAATCCCCTACTGTTCTTCCGTCACACGCACCTTGGGTGTTCTTGCCTGGAGGTTCTTGGTCTCTTATAATGCCTCTTCCTTCTGTGGATAAAGGACACAGAGAAAAAGTGTGAGAAGGAACAATTGCACAGAGGTAAAATTTACATTCTCTGGTCCACCCACTTTTGCAACTGGTCCTGTTCGCCGCCACCATGTGGCTTCCAGAAGTTTGTGGGGGGAAATGAATCAGCCTGAAAAAGATTCCCTGGTCTAAAAGCATCACCATCATTTTAAAGTGTATAGTTTATGACATACCTCTATTTCAGCCTTTAAAGGTAAAGGGTAAAGGGACCCCTGACCATTAGGTCCAGTCGTGACTGTCTCTGGGGTTGCGGCGCTCATCTTGCTTTATTGGCCGAGGGAGCCAGCGTACAGCTTCCGGGTCATGTGGCCAGCATGACTAAGCCACTTCTAGAGAACCAGAGCAGCGCATGGAAACACCGTTTACCTTCCCACCAGAGCGGTACCTATTAATCTACTTGCACTTTGACGTGCTTTCAAACTGCTAGGTTGGCAGGAGCTGGGACCCAGCAACAGGAGCTCACCCCGTTGCGGGGATTCGAACCGCTGACCTTCTGATTGGCAAGCCCTAGGCTCTGTGGTTTAACCCACAACGCCACCTGCGTCCCTTTTTCAGCCTTTACATTTTTACATTTAAACTTTTTTTGACAGAAACAAACCCCACAAAGTGAAACCCAAGTGAAATAAAGTCAAAAACCCACTTTTAATTGTATTTTATTTCCACTTTATTAAATCTGCAAAGCGGATTCTGGAAATGATTTGGGGATCTGGGTAATATTTCAAAGCAGCATCTTATCAAAAACAGGGAGGTGAATGTGACATGTTGAAGCATTGAGCAAGACCCATAAATCTCCCAGATGATGAACAGAACACTGAATGATTTATAAATAGTGCCCTGGAGTAGTTTTGAAAATCATTAAAAGGAAGAAAAAAATGGAAGCAGAAAAATACTATTTACACGGGTTCAGCAGCTATGGCCCCTTTCGGACATAGATGACTTCACCACTACTCCATGCTCTGGTAACTTACAGACTGGATTATTCCAACACACTCTATGTGGGGCTGCCCTTGAAGACAACTCTGAAACTTCAATTTGTCCAAATTGCAGCAGCCAAAATGTTGGCTGGGCTTTCACTTTGAGAATGCGTTCGTCACTGATAAACAGGATGCTAGCAATGCTTTTAAAGTGTGTGTGCATTGGTCCTAGAATTGCTATTCATCACCTTCCAACTTCCTGCACTCTGAGGTTGAAGCTCGGAATCAGAGGCAGAGATGCATGTTGGCCATAGCTGTCAACTTTTCCATTTTCTTGCGAGGAATCCTATTCTGAATAAGGGAATTTCCCTTAAAAAAAGGGAACAGTTGACAGCTATGAGGTTGGCTGCAGACGAGGGCACAGACTTCTGTGTCACTAAGGAAGGGTGAATCCATCAGTTTTGGTTTCTATCA
Organism: Podarcis liolepis; assembly: GCF_965112155.1. Taxonomy (NCBI): domain Eukaryota; kingdom Metazoa; phylum Chordata; class Lepidosauria; order Squamata; family Lacertidae; genus Podarcis; species Podarcis liolepis. The sequence continues at coordinate 87,323,949 of NC_139558.1, read as the reverse complement.
ACTTCTCAGAGTTCCATTCTTTTTTTCTTTTTAAAATTTTTATTAAATTTTAGTAATACAGAAGAAGAAATGCACCTTTGTATGCAAAGACATACAAAAATAAGGCTACTATTTACATACACATAAATCCTTCCCACCCCCATATCTTCCCACAACATCTCAACTTCCTTATCTTATAGATTCAATACTATCACTGCAGTTTTTAAATTTTACTTTTGATCTCATTATGACATTCCTAATTAATATTTTCTACTTTACTCCAAGGGGGGCGCGGGTGGCGCTGTGGGTTAAACCACAGAGCCTCGGACTTGCTGATCAGAAGGTCAGCGGTTCGAATCCCCGCGATGGGGTGAGCTCCCGTTGCTTAGTCCCTGCTCCTGCCAACCTAGCAGTTCAAAAGCACGTCAAAGTGCAAGTAGATAAATAGGTACCACTCCGGCGGGAAGGTAAACGGGGTTTCCGTGCACTGCTCTGGTTCGCCAGAAGCAGCTTAGTCATGCTGGCCACATGACCTGGAAGCTGTACGCCGGCTCCCTCGGCCAATAAAGCGAGATGAGCGCCGCAACCCCAGAGTCGGCCACAACTGGACCTAATGGCCCTTTACCTTTACCTTTTTACTTTACTCCTTTAATCTAAGCATATCAACATATTCTTTCTTGAACCATGTTTGTCCATGTGTTCTTCGAAACATTGCCAATCTAGTCTGATTTTTTGGTTTGTCTGCCTTCTTATGTATGCAGTTAGCTTTGCCATTTCTATAAATTGACTTAATTTGTAAGTCTTCTTTTGTGGGTATTACTTAGCTCTTCCATTTGCTGGCATATACTATCCTGGTGGCAGCTGTAGCATATAAGAAAAATCCTTTCTTTTTTGTGGTATCTCTTTTCCCAATAAGCCTAAAAAATATGCTTCTGGTTTCTTTTGTAAATATGTTTTTAATTTATTTATTTATTGAGTTCTCCATGAAACATACCCCAGTAGGTCTTGGTTTTTTCACAGCTCCACCAGATATGCAGCAATGTTCCTTCCATTTTTCCACATTAACAGCATAAATTAGACTTCTATTTATAAATTTTGGCAAGCTTTGATGGTGTTAGGTACCACCTGAAAACATTTTCTTGAAATTCTCAGAGTTCCATTGTTAAGTTCAGCTCTCCACATTTCTACAACAATCCCCACAAAAACTGATCAGCATTTTATTGCAATTTCCCCCTAATACCTTGGTACTCAAATGGCTTGGCTCCCGAACAAATCGGCTCCCGAATGCCGCAAACCTGGAAGTAAGTGTTCCGGTTTGCAAACATTTTTTGGAAGCTTCCATGGCTTCCAATTGAGTGCAAGAAGCTCCTGCAGCCAATCAGAAGCCACACCTTGGTTTTTGAACCATGTCAGGAGTCGAATGGACTCCTGGAATGGATTAAGTTTGAAAACCAAGGTATAGAGATTTGTGTGTGTACGCAAAGCAGTTTTTCCACAGTCTATTTTTTTGCATGTTATTTTCATTTATATGCAGTTATGCCCATTTAATTATATGCATAGTTATGCCCATTTAATTCTAGAGTATGCATTTTCAGCTGGAAATTCAGAGAATTTGCAAAATTTGCAAATTGCAAAATTCAGAGAAGGGCAAATTGTGAAGGGTGTCTGTGTTTCAGTTTGCATAGCATTTCGCAAAGTGCAGATGAGGTCAGTTTTACTTTAAATATGAGCTGCCTCAAATTTACCTCCTATTCCTGGGCACCATACAGCTCAAAGCTTGCCATCAGGATCAGCAATCATCTCTTGATGGAGCAATAGGGGTCTTCTGAATCTACATGAGCACCCTTATTTTCACCAGTGAAATGTTGGCAGGTACAATGGCTTTTCAAAACACAACATTAGCACTTACGGGAAGGAATTTTGCAGCCCAGTTCTATTTGCTCATTCATTAAATATGTCTCCACCAAACGATGCTCAAGCAACACAATAAAAGCAGTGGTAAAATGAACAACAGCCTTGTGCGGTAGGTTAGCCTAAGAGTTGCTGACGGGCCCAAGACTGTGAAGTGGTTTATAAATCTGTAAAAGAATAATAATAGCACCAGTCTTTCTACTATACTTTGGATACTTTTAAAATTTTATTCTTATTTTAATGTTGGACAGCTTGAAAACTCTCTCCAGAACTCTTGATGGAAGCACTGGCACTACGTGGATCTTTAGAATCCTTTTGCCTGGGTTTCTCAGTTTGAAAAATGGATTTTTTATTAATTATTATTATTATTATTAATTTGTATGCCACCCATCTGACCGGGTTGCCCCAGGCACTTTGGGTGGCTTCCAGCAAATTTAAATATCAAACATGGTAAAACAGTAAAAACTTCCCTAGGCATGATAATGAGAGCACCTTTATGGTTTTTTTTAATGCATTTAGATAAATAACACCACTGCTAAGTGTTGGTTTTATTATCTCCTCAGTAACTGCCAGCCAAAAACAAAGCAACGCTTACGCATCAAACCCTCCAGAGTTTTCAATTACGGTTGCAAAATGGTCATTACCCAAGAGGGCATTGCAATTACGAAACTGAAGTGTTGGCTTCCTAGCAAAAAAACCCTCTGAAACATTAACCAGATTTAAAACAACAACAACAACAACAACAAAACACAGCCTGGCTTTTTCTTTATGCTTTGGGATTTTTTTGTTTTGTTTTTTTCATCTTTGCTTCTCGCCCCCCCCCCCTTCAAAGTGAAAATAAAAGTGACCTGTCTGATCTGTGCCAGGATGTGGGAAGAGAGATTTGATTATAGATGCCATGCTCCATTAGCAAAACTGAATAGCTTATTGTGCAGGTCTCACCCATCCTGCTTAGCCAAAGCAGCTCCGTTGGCTCATGCTGGGAGAGATGTGTTCTGTAGAAAGAAAGAAAGAAAGAAAGAAAGAAAGAAAGAAAGAAAGAAAGAAAGAAAGAAAGAAAGAAAGAAAGAAAGAGGAAAACCTGTGGGCTGATCAGTGAGCATAAGAAGAACCTGCTGGTGTAAGCAGTGGCGTAGCGTGGGTTGTCAGCACCCGGGGCAAGGCAAGTAATTTGCGCCCCCTAACCCTAACCCCCAGATGTTGCGCCCGGTGTGGCCGGCCCCCCTGCACCCCCACGCTACGCCACTGGGTGTAAGCGAATGACCCATCTAGTCCAGCATCGTCTTCTCACAGTGGCCAACCAGACACTTGTGGGAAACCCAGGACCCAGCAGGACAAGAGTCCTCTCCCTTCTTTTGTGGCTTCCAGCAACTGGTATTCAGTTGCATTGCTGCCTCTGACTGTGAAGGCAGAGCACAGTCGTGATGGCTATGAATTTGCCAAATCCTAGGTGATAGATGTCAGGGAAGAGTTAGAGTTAGAAGTTTCCAGTTTCCCAGAGGGAGAATGTTTTCCCCAAGGGGGGGAGGAGAGCAGTGAATCTAACAGAAGAGAGCAAGAGGAACAACAGGGAGGGACCGGCTGTTCACAGGAAAGGCAAGGGTTAAGTTCTAGCTCAGATTCGGAGGAGGGGAGATACAAGCCAGCTCTAGCCAGGAGGTTAGAAAAAGAGCAGGAAAGCGAAGGGAAGGGTACCTTTGCCATTTTGAGGGTGGCTGGTCACGGAGAAGCAGAAGGTATCTGAAATAAGTGACTCTGAGGAAGAATAGTTAAAGATAAGGATCGTTTAAAAGTTTGTTAATACACAATAAAAAGTTATAAAAGAACAAGAAGCATTTGTGTGGTGATCTGAAGAGGACAACGACTAGTCCTGACAATAGTCCCATCACTATTTCCTGTGGGACCAAGTTTCGTCGTTCAGCTAAGCCTTGTCCCGAATCTTCCAACGTTCTGCTTCAGTTGGATGTCCACCAATTCTAGTGTTGTGGCACACCCTCCACATCCTGCAGGGGGAAATTGGGATGCGTGTCTTTTGGGGCTGTGCTCTCGGATGAACTAGTTGACTCGCCAAAGAACACGGCCTCCAAGAATAGCAGGCGTCTTTGGGTGCCTCACTCTCATGGGAGCCATAAAGGGACATCCCAGGATAGCTGCTGTAATTCTGGGGTGTCCAGGTGACTGGTATGTTATTGGAGAGGGAGAAAATCTTTTCTCTATCCACCCTCTCCATTCCACACACGATTTTATAAATTTGATAGGTTTGTGAGTTCTCAGCCTAAGACTCTGAAGGTCTGCTACCAGTCAAAGTAGACAATCCTGTGTTGGGGGAACAAACTGACCTAAGGCACTTTCTTTCTTTTTTGATATAATTTTTTATTAGTTTTTTTAACATACCATTTTCAACAGCAATTAAAAATACTTTTACATCTTATTCAATTTTTTGACTTCCGTCAGTGCTGTCTGAAAATTTTCCAATCTAATCTCTTAGTATGCATTTCTTATTCTCCCTATTAAACTCATAACCAATATCTCTATCTTTTTCTACTTTGTAACACTTCATATATTTCTCCTTACAAAACGTCTTGTAGACCTACTAGTGTAATTTGTTGGTTACAGTTGCTCTTCAAATAGTTCATATACTTCTTCCAATCTTCTGTAAATCTCTGGTCCCACAGGTTTCAAATCCTTCTTGTCATTTTGTCCAATTCTGCATAATCCATTACTTTCATCTGCCATTCTTCTTTCGTCAGAATTTCTTCTTGCTTCCGACTTAAGGTACTTTCATTTGTCCTGAACAGGCTTTACACCAGAGATGGGCAACCTGAAGCCCTCTAGGTCCCATTGGACTACAGTTCCCACTACCCCTGTCTGTTGGCCATCTATTGTCTGCGGCAGGTTGAGGGCCTGCAACATCACTTGAGGGCCTCCCGCCTAATCCCGGATGAGCTCTCCCATTGGCTAACTGGACTTCTGTCTTAGCTGTACGGACGTTCTTCATCACTGTTTACAACCTGCCATTTGGAGGGCTGTAATTTAATGGTCTGCCAAAAGACACAGGTTCCATCTTCTGCATCTCTGGGTAGGTCTGGGTAGTCTCCTGCTTGGATATCAGAAGAGCATCTGCCCAGCAATGTATTGCACCCTGAGCAAGATGGACCAATGGTCTGACTCAACATAAGGAAGCTTCCTGTGTTGCTACATCATGCGAAACTTATTCCTAGTTTCTTGGCCATGTGCACAGTGTGGAGATCTTCTCCTTCCACCTAATCAAATCCTTTATGTTTTATTTATTGGTACTTATTCAAAGATACACAGAAATACACGCCCATCTCAGGACACACCAACAAAGGAAGGGTGGATTTGTAAATCAAGTGAGTATATAGAATTGGCAAAATTAACTTCAATTATAAGATATCAATCAAATCAATAGTTAAGAATGGAGGGGAAGTATTTTGAAGATGTCAAAATATTGTTCTAAAAATGACATGCTAATAGGCATTTAGAATAAAAAATAACAAAACCAATAAAGAAAGAATGAAAAATCAGAATTTAACAAAAATAATTTATTATAGAATGCAAGGGGGGAAGTAGAAAGAAATATAAAGAAGTCTAATTGCTGTGGAGGGAAGTAGAGGGTGAGTGGTGGGTTTTATAATTAAGTGTATAATATGCAGCTGTTGTAATTTAGATATTATATTTTATGTGAGGGAATCATTGGGAATCTGGTTATTATGTATATATGTTAAGTTTCAATAAAGATCTTTGGGGGGGAGAAATACATGCTTATTACACAAAGTATCCTTTTATAATATACTGAGATAAATCAGCTACTTAATCTGAAAAAGTCAGAAGGAAGAAAATACAGGAAAAGAGAAAGCTAAAGAAAAAGAAAGCAAGAGAAAAGGAGGAGGAGAAAACTAAAGAAAGATAGAGTGAAAGAAGGTCCAGCTCTCTGCAGCTACATAGGCTATTTATTCCTCAAGCTCCAAATATTCTGTCTTCTACAAACCAGTATTTTTTCAGTCTCTGAATCCTGATTTTACAAGTTCATTTTCTCTTTCATGAAAGAAGTCTATAATGATTTTTCTCTAAACGTGTTAGCTTAGCCATCTCAGACAAGTCCAATAATTTTACCAGCCTATAGTGGATAGGGCTGTGTCTTTCCATCTTTGTGCCCGTCTAATGAAGTCTGTGCATAGGGAGTTCCATCTACTGACAGCAATCCGTTTCTGGGTGGGAAGAAAATAAGTTCAGGGAAAGGACGTCCAGTAAGCCTTTAATGAAAAATAAGGGACCCTCCAGCACAGTAGCGTCTGCAATGAGAGCCAATTACCTTGCCAGGCTGTCTGGAAGAAGCCCTGGCATGCCGTGGCAGCTGAATTTACAGCAAAGCCGGCTGCAGCAGCAGTAAATTCAAGCCTGTATGAGCTGTGGCTTCCTCTCTGGAGATAAGCAGGACCTTATGGCTCTCTGGGTGTCAGCAGAAAGAACTGGAGGGCGAAAGGATATTTGCCACTTCAGAAATCCATGAGATAAACATGTTAATAATGGGCATGATCTGCATTCGCAAATCATAGATCAGGAATGCTGGAAAAGCCATATCACGCAAGGCTACAAGTTGGATTCAGTGAACCCCAAGGAATAATAATAATAATAATAATAATAATAATAATAATAATAATACAGTGGTACCTTGGGTTAAGAACTTAATTTGTTTCGGAGGTCCGTTCTTAACCTGAAACTGTTCTTAACCTGAGGTTGTACTTTAGCTAATAGGGCCTCCTGCTGCTGCCGTGCCTCCAGAGCACGATTTCTGTTCTCATCCTGAAGCACAGTTCTTAACCCGAGGTACTATTTCTGGGTTAGCGGAGTCTGTAACCTGAAGCGTCTGTAACCTGAGGTACCACTGTAATAACAACAACAACAACAACAACAACAATAATAATAATAATAATAATTTTAATAAAAAGGTTGTCCCAGCCACTCTGGGCGGCTTCCAACACATATAAAAACATAATAAAACATCAAACATTAACAAAAGTTCTGGGGAAAGGCTGCTCCCAGCAGCTGCTGATAAAAGTGGGGGAATAACCCATTTTGCTGATTTCTCCTTCTTCCTGCTGCCCTTGGATCCTCAGAATGCGAGGCTCCAGTACTGTAAGTAAACCCACCTCTCTCCTCCTGTTAGTGGAGGTTAAGCTCTCTCCTCACTCATCAGGAGCTGTAACCAAGAAGAAACCTTGAGAGAGAGCTTGGCCACAAACTCCATTTCAGGTGAGTCTTTGCTAAGCCATAGTTTAGCTTAGTGTGACATGCAAGCCAGGTCATTCTCCATGGAGCCATTGACTCCCAGCCTTGCTATGCAAATGATGGCTGCGATCCTGTGCACAGCTACCTGGAAGCAAATCCCGCCGAATAAATTGGGGAGAAGAGCCATAGCTCAGGGGCAGAGCATCACTTTGCAAGCAGGTGGGCCCAGGCTCAGTCCTTCACATCTCCAGGGAGGGCTGGGAATGGTGCCAGCCTGAAACTCGGGAGAGACACTGCTAGGCAGTGAAGGCATTACCAGTGGCGTAGCGTGGGTTGTCAGCATCCGGGGCAAGGCAAGTAATTTGCGCCCCCTAACCCATGGATTTGCGCCCCCTAACCTGTGGATTTGTGCCCCCTAACCCTAACCCCCAGATGTTGCGCCCGGTGCGGCAGGCCCCCCCCTGCACCCCACACGCTACGCCACTGGGCATTACTGATCTAGATGGAGCAATGGTTCGACTTGGTAGGAGGCAGCTGCCTGTGTTGCTGTTGGCATCCATCTGCCTTGAGAGGTAGGGGGTGGTGCATGCCCAGGCATGAAGTCAAACCACTGTGATAAATACTCTCCTCCTGCAAGAGAGGGGAGTGGTTGTGGTAGGGAGCCGGACTCTGCCTCAAGCAGGGGGCGTTAGCCCCCTGCCTCCCACTCACCTGGCCGGCCTACGCCCACGGGCAGGCACCCAACCAAGTGCCTGCGAGGGGGCGTGTTTAGCAGCCCAAATTGCTGCGGCACCAGCCTTCCGGCCTCACTTTTCGTCGTCCCGTCACGAGTCACCCACCCTCCACTCCCTTAGAGCTCAGGGTCTCAGTTTTCTTTTGGCCTTGCTATGGACCTTAGGTTGGTCGCCCTGGCTGTCCGGGGGGCCTGGTAGGAATTTTTCCATTTGGCATTAGGCTTTTTGGTTTTTTCGCCTACCTCGTAGCAATCGTCACAACTTTCGTGGTATTGGTGGGTAGGTTAGGCATTGGAATAATGTGTTGTGGTGTGTCGAAGGGCTAGGTGTGGCCATCGCCTATGCCTTCAATTTTGGGGTATTCCGTTAAAGGAATCTGGCGGTCGTGTATTCTGTCCGATGCCTGCTTGGCGGGAGGCCATGGCACAACCCTCGGTGACATCAGGGGAGAGCTTATAGTTGGATTAGCATCAACAGGCTCCACCTACTGGTGAATAAACCCCCCCTATTTTAGACTCACCCCTCTCTGAGGGGGTGGAGTCAGCTGACGTAATCCAATGCCTAAGCCAATACCTTTTCACTTGCTGTAATCAATAAAGTTGTGGCCTTTTCTTGCCCATTAACCTTATATCACGTGTCCTCGTGTTTTCATTCCACTACGCGGGGATCGGGTCCTCGAACCACAACAGCACCTGGGGAGCAAGCCTGGGCAGTGTGGATAGAGCTCCTGGGCTGCCCAGACGACAAGACCCCCCTCCCGGCCTCACTGACATGGTCCAAAGGAAAGCAGAGCAATACGTTTGGCACCAGCTTGGCTGCAGGAGTTGCTGGAAGGAGGCATACAAGGAACCATCCAACTGTCTTAGGGCCTCCACTCCAGAACTGTACAGTGTTTATAGCCGTTTCTTCTCCAGAAGATACATCCCACAAGGCAGCAGAGGTTGGGTATCAGAGTCTCCCTTTTCCTAGATGGGCTACCTTCCCAAGTTGACAGGCCCCATCTGTGTGGGAATGTTCAGGGACGCAGGAGAGGATATATTGTTTGATTATGTCCTTTCCAACTTGTGTTAACAAGCTCACAATTTAGCAGATTAACATTCCCCTTTTTAAACTCACAGCGCACGCGTTTGCTCAGGCTCGCTAAAGCCTCTATAATAACTGTTCTGGTATTTCCCCCTTATACCCTCTTAAAAGATAAGACATGACACAGTCTTCTATAAAAGTATAAAAAGAGTTTACTCACATTCTGTTCACAGTCGGATCCCAGAAGGCAGACTTAGCTTAGAAAAGTAACATACACCTGGAAACTATCTCATAAAGAGACAGTCTCTCTGTCCTCTCTTGGCTGGAAGCATCTTTGGCTAACCAGATGTTGCTTCTTCGATGCATGTAGTCACAGAGAGAGAGATGGCTGTCCTGCCCTGTGCTTTTTTCATTACCTGCGCAGGTGAGGCCACGCCCACCACTAGTCACATGCAGAGGAAGTCTGTCCGAGCCCAGAAGGAAACAGGAAGTTTACCTGCTGGCTAGACAAATATTCCTCCCCATGTGTAAACATGTTCACTCTAGGAATGTTGTACTTGACTGCTCTTGTGTTTCACATCCCACAATCTGCCCCATCTACAGCATGCGCAAAAAATTGCCTCCTTGACCATTGGGCCCTCTTTAGGTCTCATCCGTTCATTCCACTGGAGCCTGTCTTCACATGCAGGAGAAGTCCCTGACACACTGAGGGTTTGACACCCATCAGCTACCCTCACCTGGTTTAGCCAGCCCATCACAGCTGTTTCTTGGGATGTAGCCACTGTTGCATGCTGACAGCTTTCAGGAACCACAGGTGAGAGCTGAGTGCAGGGTGGGGACCAAAGGTGAACAAACTACCCCAGAAGAAGCATGTCATGACCCCCACTAGAGGTACCACCGCCCATCAACAAAGCACACACCCCACTTTCCATGTATTGGCATGTATAAGACAGGGCTACAAAATTTCTGTGCAACTATAGGGATGGATTGCACTGAACTCACTTTTTAAAAAAGCAAACAAACAAATTCTTTCTTATCTCCCCTTCCTCCCTGTTCTGCTCCTTTATTCCCCTCCTTTAAAATGACAGATATTATGCATTGTTGTGACAAGGAAGCATATATAAGCAATATTGTGACTGTTTCACATTTTTCAAATATCTTTATTTTTCTGAGAAGTGGAGAATCCCAGATGGAGCATCAACACAAGATAAGATAGCTATGAACCATCTGGAAAGCGCTTAGTTCCAAGAAAAAGAAAGATATCGCAGGGAGAAAGAAAGAAAGAAAGAAAGAAAGAAAGAAAGAAAGAAAGAAAGAAAGAAAGAAAGAAAAGGGTGAGATGCTAACAAAATGTAAAAATGGTTGCTATAAAATTTTGTTTCCTTCTGCAAAAATACAGAGGGCTGTCCATTTGGGGGTGAGTGGGGTGAGGAGGCAGACTGAGGAAACAAAAGTATCCTAATTCCCATGATCTGGAGTAACCTACTCTCCTATTTGAAACAAGGATATGCAACATTTATTTCCCTGTTAGCTGGGTGCTTGACCATCTGGCTCCTGTTTCATTTATGAGCTTGCTTTGCATGTTGGAAACACGGAGAATGTCGGCATGGCTCTCGGAACAGCGTTCGTGATTTAACTTGTGTTGGCTGGGAAGCAGCAGGCCATAAAATAATGTCAGATTCTTCAATTATAAAGGCTTCCTCTCCTAGTGGAAGGTGTAACCCCCCCCCCCAAAGTTTTTCTTTTCTTTTCATTTTAAATAACCACTGAAATGACAAATATCATTAATCTTTCTATGGTGACTGGAAACCATTCAAGCTTCTGATCATACTCCAATAACACACAAATCAATCAATCTATCATCTATCATCTATCATCTATCTATCTATCATCTATCTATCTATCTATCTATCATCTATCTGTCTATCTATCTATCTATCATCTATCTATCATCTATCTATCTATCTATCTATCTTCTATCTATCTATCATCTATCTATCTATCTATCTATCTATCTATCTATCTATCTATCTATCATCTATCTGTTATGTACTGAGTTGAATAGGATCCAAAATGCAGCAGTCTGATTGGTCCTAGAATAATAGGATTCAGAATACAGCAGTCTGATTGGTTTACAGGAGCCACCCAATCCAGCTCCAGGTGGAAGTGAATCCGCAACCTGATTGGCCTGCAGGAGAATCCCAGAATTAGCCAATCACGTGGGGCCCATTGTGTAAATAATGTATATCAAGCAGACATTCTGGGGGAACTTCCATTCCTCCTCACCACTATGAGCTGAATAAAGAGCATGAAATCCACTCTCAAGTATATTTCACTATCTATCTATCATCTAGCTATAATTGACTCTGTGGCCCCTCCCAATGACCAGTTTGTTGAGCATTCATTCTGATTTGTTTGTGGGAAGGCTATGCAACAACAAACATTTATGCTGCATTCATCTTGATTTCCTTACTGCTTGTTAATATGCTTCCAGTTAAACATTCATTCATTTCCATTCGTTTCATTGTCACTTTCCAACCTGCAAAAAGGTCTTATTCTTTTTATAAAGCGGATTTGTTGCACAGGGGCAAGAGAGTGCTTTAACCCACGTTAATCACACAAACCTAAAGTTCCTGTGTGCACTTGAATCCCTCCTGCAAAATAGTGGCGGTTTGGAGACCCCTTATGTTGTCATGTGTCATATATCCCATTCATTTATTTGAAAATACTTTTAGTCTGCTTTTCTACATAAGTGTCCATCCAAACTGCCTCCGAAGCAAAATGAAACGTAAGTGCGGTGCACAATTTAAAACAGCACAAAATTTTAAACTTCAAAACACTACGGATCATAACTTGAACATGCTATTATAGATATTTGGCATTTAACATTCCATCTAGTTTGGCCTTTCCAGTGCTGCAGCTATTAAGGACAGCTCAGTTAGTAGAGCATGAGACTCTTGATCTTGGGTTCGAACCCCATGTGGGGCAAAATATTCCTGCATTGCAGGGGGTTGGACTAGATGACCCTCATGGTCCCTTCCAACTTTACAATTGTATGATTCTATGACCTGTGAAATGCTGGAAGGTGTGGAGCAGCTCCTATGTGCTTCCCACCAACAGCTAAACGACACCATGAGCCCCCCAACTTCAGGAACTCCACCAGCAGCAGCTGGCCGTTCTTATAGAGTCTTTAAAAACATCGTGAAGCCTCTTGGTGCTTAGAAATCACATGCAAATTTATTGGCACATTATCTTGTTGTACTAAGGAAGCCTGCTTGCCTAACCTTGATTTAATTGTACTCTGTGCATAAGCAGTGACCTCCCTTGGGTCTCGAAATCAATGGAGCACAAAGTACCACTTGTGACCTTGGCATTAACGACAAAGCGTTTAAAGAGTACAGCATTGTGTCCTAAGCCCAACATGCTTACATTTCCCCTCGATTGAATGAGAACACAATGTGATCATTTAAAAGGGACTCTTAAAACCCCAAAATGCCGTCTTGAGGGGACAGCACAAAATTTTTGTGCGTTGACTTAGAAGCTGGTATTGTGGATTTTCATGGAAGTCATGTCATAGAATCATAGAGCTGGAAGGGACCAGGAGGGTCATGCAAGAAACTTTTGGCTCAACGTGAGGCTCAAACCCACAACCCTGAGATTAAGTGTCTTCATGCTCTACTGACTGAGCTATTCCAGCAGGCAGCAGGCTGCAAAGCAATCAGGAAAGTTATGCATAATCCCAATTCTCCTGAAGAAGGGAAGGGAGTTATTTGTATGGTTGGCATTTGATATTTTCAGGTGGATTATCTGGCGGGGGGGGGGGCGCGAATGAAGGTGGAATAGCCTTTGGTAATTTTGTGGCGAGAAAGTCCTCAACCAAAATTATAACAGACTGTTAATTGTATTTATTTATTTCATATCTTTTAAATACCGCCACTTGGTTGTAACAAAACCTTTATGCCCATAAACTGTTGGCCTGACCATATTCTTTTATGTTCCTTAATGTTCACGCAATGTCCATTTATGGCATCAAGAGACACCCACTGAACATTAAGGAACATCAATCACCCATTAAAATTCTTTTGGCTGACAAAGGAGATGACCAGACAAGAATTCATAACAGTGTATGTTATGACTTGCTGGAATCTTTCCAGAGAACACCACCATTCACAGTTATTTGTTTCTCAGAATCAAGTTCTGGGATTCTGTTTAATATGTTCATCATAAATTAAACCAGATATTTGCTTGAGTTGATCTGGAGTCTTTTCAGAATGATGGGAGCCAACCAACATTCAGTCTTTGAAAGGGGCTTGCAAACAAGATTGCAAAGGAGAATTATTGTTTGCAAGATGGGTTGCAGAAAATATTCACCTTTTGTATCTGAAAAGCCTCCCCCTCCCACCCCCGTCATTTTGGTTGAATTATATTTGTGATAATACAGCTATGAGAATGAAGAATTTGGCAGGAAAGGGCTTCAGATGAAATATTGCCGTGAAAACAAAAATAAAGAGCCTTGTTTTAGGATAAATACGCAGAAAGGTTGACCAGGAAATACACTAGGTGTGCCAACGCCGGACCCCAAAAACAAATAAAATAAAGAAGCAAATTACCTATGCACTACAAAACAAAATTGCGGTTGTGTACACAGTATACCTTTAAATCACATTCAAAGCACATTCTTCCCCTCAAAGAATTCTGGGCACTGTAATTTACCCCTCACAAAGCCACAACTCCCAGCAATCCTTAACAAACTACAATGCCCAGAATTCTTTGAGGGAAAGAATATGCTTCGGATGTGCTTTAAAAGTATAGTGGGTACCCAAAGCCTTCATTTTAAAAAAATAAATAAATGAGGAGGCCAACGAAGGCCAAGGAGGTGCTTGAGGGAGCCACACTGGGGATCTCAAGACTAATAAAACAACTTGCATCTTAGAATCATAGAATCATAGAGTTGGAATAGACCAAAAGGGCCATCAAGTCCAACCCCCTGCCAAGCAGGAAACACCATCAGAGCACTCCTGACATATGGTTGTCAAGCCTCTGCTTAAAGACCTCCAAAGTAGGAGACTCCACCACACTCCTTGGCAGCAAATTCCACTGTCAAACAGCTCTTACTGTCAGGAAGTTCTTCCTAATGTTTAGGTGGAATCTTCTTTCTTGTAGTTTGGATCCATTCCTCCGTGTCCGCTTCTCTGGAGCAGCAGAAAACAACCTTTCTCCCTCCTCTATGTGACATCCTTTTATATATTTGAACATGGCTATCATATCACCCCTTAACCTCCTCTTCTCCAGGCTAAACATACCCAGCTCCCTTAGCCGTTCCTCATAAGGCATCGTTTCCAGACCTTTGATTATTTTGGTTGCCCTCCTCTGGACACGTTCCAGTTTGTCAGTGTCCTTCTTGAACTGTGGTGCCCAGAACTGGACACAGTACTCCAGGTGAGGTCTGACCAGAGCAGAATACAGTGGCACTATTACTTCCCTTGATCTAGATGCTATACTCCTATTGATGCAGCCCAGAATTGCATTGGCTTTTTTAGCTGCCGCGTCACACTGTTGGCTCATGTCAAGTTTGTGGTCAACCAAGACTCCTAGATCCTTTTCACATGTACTGCTCTCAAGCCAGGTGTCACCCATCTTGTATTTGTGCCTCTCATTTTTTTTGCCCAAGTGCAATACTTTACATTTCTCCCTGTTAAAGTTCATCTTGTTTGTTTTGGCCCAGTTCTCTAATCTGTCAAGGTCGTTTTGAAGTGTGATCCTCTCCTCTGGGGTGTTAGCCACCCCTCCCAGTTTGGTGTCATCTGCAAATTTGATCAGGATGCCCTTGAGTCCATCATCCAAGTCGTTGATAAAGATGTTGAATAAGACCGGGCCCAAGACAGAACCCTGTGGCACCCCACTAGTCACTCTTCTCCAGGATGAAGAAGAACCATTGATGAGCACCCTTTGGGTTCGGTCAGTCAGCCAGTTACAAATCCACTGAGTGGTAGCATAGTCAAGACCGCATTTTACCAGCTTCTTTACAAGAATATCATGGGGCACCTTGTCAAATGCCTTGCTGAAATCAAGGTAGGCTACATCCACTGCGTTCCCTTAATCTACCAGGCTTGTAATTTTGTCAAAAAACGAGATCATGTTAGTCTGACATGACTTATTTTTCAGAAATCCATGCTGACTATTTGTGATCACAGCATTCCTTTCTAGGTGCTCACAGACTGTTTGCTTAATGATCTGCTCCAGAATCTTCCCTGGTATTGATGTCAGACTGACTGGGCGGTAATTATTTGGGTCCTCTCTTTTCCCCTTTTTGAAAATAGGGACAACATTTGCCCTCCTCCAGTCTGTCGGGACTTCGCCTGTTGCAAGAACAAATGCCATTCTTCAGGGTCTTTCACAGTCCTGCAACCAGAGATGTCTGGGATTCAACCAGAGTCCTTCAGAATGCAAAGTTCTACCACTTTGCTGCAGGTCCTCCCATAGAATTTGGGTGGTAATGCCTAAAGCAGGGTTTGCCATTCCAATTACTGGAATTGTTCCAAAGGTCAATTGAGATGGGAAGAAAAAAATCACCTCCTTTGCCCATTAAAACAAAACAAGGCATCAATTTCCTCTTGTAAGCATCAGTTGAAAGAGGTGCAAATGACCTGAATGCTATGAATCACTTTTAGAACACCGGAAGAAATAACTAAGTGTTGGAGAGGAAAAAGGGGGAAATAACATAACTGGTAGAAGTGGATGCACTGTGTCATATATATTACTCTCCACCTGCCCTTTGATGTTGAGGGATCTGCACCTTTCCAAACACAAAGATTTAACTGTGTACACACAGTGGTTCTCTCCACATACAAAATGAGCTTCCGGAACCATATCTACATGTCTGTATAGCTGTATACCTGAAGTCCTTTGAATCAGCTTGGCCTATTGAACTCAGCCTCGAAACTCTTGCTGATATACAGAAGCAGCTGTCTTAGATGCAGTGAATTAGAGCCTATTTTTCTCAGATGATTCAGTAGCAGACAACGCATTTACTAGCTCAGACTTCTGTCAGACATCTAGAGAGACATCAGCTAGAATTTGCCAATAATAGGCAGTCATTTTGCGGAGCACCCTGACAGATTGGAAGATGGCACAATTTCACAAGATTAAAAGGCTGCAATTGTGTCTGAGCTGTCCATATTATTTTAATATCGAGCTATATTGCCCAATTTGAGCCTGGACATCACTGATTCATTCCGGAAACTATATGTGCCATATCCCTCAGCATTCTGCAGGAGCCCTGTATTTTGCCACCAAATTCCCTCTCAGCTCACTGGGTGGCCTTGTGCCTAATCTATCCCACAAGGTTGTTGTGAAGATAAAGCTGGGTTGGGTGGGGAGAAAGATATACATACCACTTGAAGCTCCTTGGAGGAAAGGGGAAATGTAACTTTAATAATAAATATAACATAATAAATATTCCCTTTCCCTACAAGGGGAAAGGGAGAGAGAGAGAGAGAGAATGTGTATTTACTAAAGGTAGCCAATCCAGGAGAAGGAAAACTCTTATCCATAACCTCTGCTGCCTTATGGCTAGACTCGTTTTCGAGTAAAGCTTCAGGAGTAAACCCCAAGGAAAAATCCGTACCCACTACCTTGAGGGACATCTTCGTGAGAAGAAACGGCTAAGGAGTAAACCCTACACAAATCCACAGTGGACACCTTAAGATGGTTGGAGGGTGCCTTGTACGCTTCCTTCTGGCAACGACTACAGTCAAGCTGGTGCCAAATGTATTGCTCTGCTTTCCTTTGGACCACATCAGTGAGACCGAGAGGGGGTCTTGTCATCTAGGAAGCCCGGGACCTCCATATACTGTGCTCAGGTTTGCGCACCAGAGAGGAGACACACTCCATTGTCTCTTGAGACAGATGGATGTCGTCGACAATAACAACAACAACAATCTGTCAATTGCAGCAAATAGTTCATGAAGACAGTGCACCTGAAGTAGGCAAAACATATTTGACCAGAGGGGAGTTTGTAGGAAGACATCTACCTTGCATGCAGAAGGTCACAAGTTCAATTCCAGGCATTTCCAGGCAGGCCTGGGAGAGACCCCTACCTAGCTGCTGCCAGCCAGGGCAGATAGTATTGCACAAGATGGACCAATGGTCTAATTCAGTAAAAGGCAGCTTCCTATGTTCTAATGCATTAATGCATTAAACGTCCCCACTAGGGCTGAGAACTGGATTTGAAAAACCCATTACAGTGGTACCTTGGGTTAAGAACTTCATTTGTTCCGGAGGTCCGTTCTTAATCTGAAACTGTTCTTAACCTGAAGCGTCACTTTAGTTAATGGGGCCTCCTGCTGCCGCCGATTTCTGTTCTCATCCTGAAGCAAACTTCTTAACCTGAAGCACTGTTTCTGGGTTAGCGGTGTCTGTAACCTGAAGCATATGTAACCTGAAGCGTATGTAACCTGAGGTACCACTGTATTGTCATTATTATTAATTTTTTAAAATGCAGGTAAAAATACAGCTTGGTTTACTCCGATTCCAAACTTAGTGATGTCATCAGGAATGCCAGAAGGTCAACTCACTCCTCAATATGTCTCATGACCCCTTCCCTCCCTCTGGCCTGACTTCCTGGCTTACTATTCGAGAAATGGCACTCAAATGTTCACTCCTCCCATGCCCATGACAATTACCCAGGTACAGGGAGGAGGCTTTTATTCTTTGTTCCCATCTGCACTTCCATCACCACCTCTTCAGCAATGGAAGAAAGCAGTAGGTAGGGAGAAGGAGAGGGTGGAGGCAGGAGGGTGGGCAGGAAGGGGCCAAGGAAGGAGGAGTCAACCTCTTCTGCAGTTCAGATTATAACCTAAACTTGAGAAGAACTTTTAGGGCATATCTGAGGCAAGCATTGCAAGCCACCAAGACTAAAGGTAAAGGTAAAGGGACCCCTGACCGTTAGGTCCAATCGTGGATGACTCTGGGGTTGTGGCGCTCATCTCGCTTTATTGGCCAAGGGAGCTGGCGTACAGCTTCTGGGTCATGTGGCCAGCATGACTAAGCCACTTCTGGCGAACCAGAGCAGCACACGGAAACACCGTTTACCTTCCCGCTGGAGCGGTACCTATTTATCTACTTGCACTTTGACGTGCTTTCGAACTGCTAGCTTGGCAGGAGCAGGGACCGAGCAACGGGAGCTCACCCCGTCGCAGGGATCCAAACCACGGATCAGCAAGAGTGTCATTAATCTAGGGTGGGATTCAGTCACATACCGGGAAATTCAAGCTGCTCAGTTTAATTTGATTTGGAGCACTTGCATTCATGAAGGAAAAGACTATCAACGGCAGCTCACCACAGGGTCTTTGCTCTGCTTCCCTGGCTGGAGGCCGTATGCCTCTGAATACTAATTTCTAGGAATCCCAAGTGGGGAGGGTGAGTGATGCTGCTTACAGGCTTTGCAGAAGCTGGCCGTCTTTTCAGAGGCCTTTGCTCTGATATAACATCTTCTTCAGAAGGAATGTGAGCTGCGTAGGAGGGGAGTTTGCGTCCAAACCTTGTCCTTGCAGAAACTTTGGCTGAGTCCTATTTCAGCTCTGCAAAACTAACTGTCTGTAGCCACAATTTATGTCAAATAAGGAGAAAGCTAATACATGGACAGGGGGCTCTCAGCCTCCTGCCACACAATAATGCAATACTAGGGTTGCCAGGACACCCCAGAAGTTGTTGAGCTTTTTATAACAAAAATGCCAAGAAAATATGATATTTTGATGGACTTGCCCTAGGTCCAGGACAAAGCACCTGAATAACCTTGAGAGCTTGAAGCCGTGGGTGCTATGCAGCAAAATTTGTGGGTGCCCAGCCCCTTCATGGACCACAGGGAGTTAGCACCTATGACTTGGGATGCCCAGCACCAGCGCCTCAGGATTTACTTGCATTTCTGGGTCACAATCCAGGCAAAGTCCTACTGATTTAATGTGTAAATTGTGCAGTTCATGGTTTTTCTTCTAGGGGCAGAATGCCCAGGATATCAGGCAGGTAGGCAGTATTTATTTGCTGCAATTATTAGGTCACAGTGTGAAGCAAACTTGCCACAAAGGAGCGTCCACAGGAGCCTGCAATGGAGTGGTTTTGTCCACAGCTCCAGCCAGCCATGGCCTTTCCCAGGATACTCTATTCCACTCCTCCTCTCGTCAGGCTTTCCATACTCTCCCTTAACAGAACTCAGCATTCTGGGACCATTTCTGGAGCCAGGTGTCCTAGTTTACCGAGAACACTCCTCTGTTCCAAGGGCTTTTCAGTCTAAATTCTTGTAAATCACTTTGAGTATCTCTTTTTGATATATTATATTACAGTGGTACCTCGGGTTAAGAACTTAATTCGTTCTGGAGGTCCATTCTTAACCTGAAACGGTTCTTAACCAGAGGTACCACTTTAGCTAATGGGGCCTCCTGCTGCCGCCGCCGCGCCATTTCTGTTCTCATCCTGAGGTAAAGTTCTTAACCTGAGGTACTATTTCTGGGTTAGCGGAATCTGTAACCTGAAGCGTTTGTAACCCGAGGTACCACAGTATAGATATAATCATCATCATCATCATCATCATCATCTGCAGCTAGCACTTGGATAGCGGTCCCTTGAAATCTCTCTGTGTGTGTGTGTGTGTGTGTGTGTCTCACACACACCCATGTTGTTGTTGTTTAGTCATTTAGTCGTGTCCGACTCTTCGTGACCCCATGGACCAGAGCACGCCAGGCACTCCTGTCTTCCACTGCCTCCCGCAGTCTGGTCAGACTCATGTTTGTAGCTTCGAGAACACTGTCCAACCATCTCGTCCTCTGTTGTCCCCTTCTCCTTGTGCCCTCCATCTTTCCCAACATCAGGGTCTTTTCCAGGGAGTCTTCTCTTCTCATGAGGTAGCCAAAGTATTGGAGCCTCAGCTTCAATGTTCTTGAAGGTTTGATCTTCTTGCAGGTTTGATCTTCCATGGGACTCTCAAGAGTCTCCTCCAGCACCATAATTCAAAAGCATCAATTCTTCGGTGATCAGCCTTCTTTATGGTCCAGCTCTCATTTCCATACATCACTACTGGGAAAACCATAGCTTTAACTATACGGACCTTTGTTGGCAAGGTGATGTCTCAGAGACACACACCCATATGTTTAAAAAATAAATGTGTTTTTTTCATACTGACTGCTCCCATAGGTTCCCCACTGAAATGCCAAACCTTTTGTAGCTCCTTGAGGCCCTCCCCCAAATTGTCCATTTTATATACAGTATATAAGAGAGAGCTCAGTCAGTAAAGCATGAGACTCTTCTGTCCAAATGACAGGGCTACCCCCCCCCCCAAAGCCCTCATGAAAATTCACTGGCATTCTAGTGTGAATTTCTGCCAGGGTGAGCATTGGTGGGTGGGATTCACTAGCGCCCATCATTACTGAAGCACCAATGAGATCAAAGGGAACATGAGAGAATCTCCTGTTTGCATGTTGTTGTTGTTTACATAATTTTATAGCTCTTCGCTGAATATTTTCAATCCCAGAGTGGGGAACAAAGTACTACCGTATTTTTCGTTCTATAAGACGCACCAGACCATAAGACGCACCTAGTTTTTGGAGGAGGAAAACAAGGAAAAAAATATTCTGACTCTCAGAAGCCAGAACAACAAGAGGGATCACTGCGTAGCGAAAGCAGCAATCCCTCTTGCTCTTCTGGCTTCTGGGATAGCTGTGCAGCCTGCATTCGCTCCATAAGACGCACACACATTTCCCCTTACTTTTTAGGAGGGAAAAAGTAAGTCTTATAGAGCAAAAAATACGTTAAATATAAACAGAGGAAAAAGGTAAATATAGGTAACTCACAGCTTACCCAAGGGTTCAGTTTCAAGGTTCCATACATAAACACAAAATCACATAAAGCCAGGAACCTTCGGGACAGCACATTACCTGGAGAGGGCTGGGAAAATCCCAGGGACCTCGCTGGTAAATAAGGCTGGGTTGTTTACTGGGCTCTGGGAAGGTTGTGCAAGAGCCCTGCGACAGCCCACTTCCTTCCCAGAGGCTGGTAAGTGAGGCAGAGGCCTTTAAAAAGTTCTTTCTTCAATGGGTTCCCACCCTCCCTCTCTCCATTCTTTCATTCATTCATTTTCCTGTTACTTCCATCAAGTTGTGATCATGTATGTGAAATTGCCATATAAGCTACAAGCTACCTATATACAGTGGTACCTCGGGTTACATACGCTTCAGGTTACATACGCTTCAGGTTACAGACTCCACTAACCCAGAAATAGTACCTTAGGTTAAGAAGTTTGCTTCAGGATGAGAACAGAAATCGTGCTCCGGTGGTGCGGCGGCAGCAGGAGGCCCCATTAGCTAAAGTGGTCCCTCTGGTTAAGAATAGTTTCAGGTTAGGAACAGACCTCCGGAACGAATTAAGTACTTAACCCGAGGTACCACTGTACCAGTGGTGGCCAAACTTGACGCTCCAGCTGTTTTGGGACTACAATTACCACCATCCCTGACCACTGGTCCTGTTAGCTAGGGATGATGGGAGTTGTAGTCCCAAAACAGCTGGAGGGCCAAGTTTGCTATATACAAAAGCCTTACGAACAGCTCCAATAAACAGCAAATTCTGTCAAATCCAATCAAATGCCTAGGTAAGAACAAACCCAAGGCATTCAAAGAGATTCAACAACTGCCAGTGTTAGCAGCAGTTCCTGCCCTGTTTTTCACAGCTCACAGACCCATCTCTCATACAAAAAAAGGGCCCCAGTTTGTGGCGGCTCTGTAGCTTTTCAGTAAGTTAAGACTTTTCTGGCCACACTCTCCAACCCATCCAGGCTCTTGCCTTGGATGGTATAAATTGTTGCCTGCAAGCATTTGCAGAAAGAAACACCTACCCCTTATCCAATCCACTGAGGATGCTGGCTGAGATGGCCTGATCCAAGAGGCTTTCCTTACTTTTTTAATGTTCTACCTCTTCTAAACCTGTACACAGCATCTTGCTTCCAGATCCCTGGAAAAAGCCCTTCAGGTGACTAATGCCTCAAAGAGTATTGTGTTTTTCGAAGTGGTTTAATGTCACTGTGCTCCCAACCACTTGATGCCTACTACAGCTGTTCGTCGGTGAACCATCTTCAGTGTTTCCTTTCATTCCATGCCTTTCAAGATCCACAGGCCGAATTTTACCTTATTAACTCATTAACAACACAATCCTGCACATATCTGCTCAGAAGAAAACCTCCCTGTGTTCAATGGGGCTTGCTCCCAAGCAGAGCGCAGTCCGACTGCTGCCCCAAAGTGGTGATTTTTTTGATTATTTTTTTTTAAAAGACCAATCATGTTTTCCTCGGATGGGCCTTGCTAAACAAGAAAACTAAAAAAACACACAACTCTAGCCTAAAGTATTATGTTGCCTAGCAACGATCATCCTGGCCTAGCGAAGTAGCTACGCTTACAACTGAGGATCAAAGTGTCCCAGGAAAGATGACTGAAAACAATTCAGAGACAAAAGTTCTGCAGCGTTTCGTTCTGCAAAGCAAGAGCAGCATTTTGAAAATTACGGGGCCGCAGCTGCCACAGAATTTCATTTAAAGCCATCCTTTTAAAGGGAGATTTGTAGGCCCATACTCTGAAGAGGGACTGTCGGAGGAGGTTTGAAGGAAGAAGGGGAGAGACTAGTTTCAGCAAAAATAGTGAAATATTCCTCACCATGCCATTATTATTATTATTATTATTATTATTATTATTATTATTATTATTATTATTATTTAAATCTGTTACTCTCTTTATCTTACCTAGTGTAACCCAAATATTCCTCACCATGCCATTATTATTATTATTATTATTATTATTATTATTATTATTATTATTATTTAATAAGTCTCTTTATCTTACCCAGCGTAACCCAAAGCAACTTACTAACAAACAGACAAAAATCCCCACTCGGATACATCAAAACCAAAAGGGGAAAAAAATGGTTGTTGGTATTTGTCTGTCTCAGGAGACAATGAAGGAATGCACCTTTGGGAGTGAACCTCTATTGCTATGACAGTAGAGACTGGTACAGGAGAGACGTGTTGTGTTGCAGCTGGTGAAGATGAAGGCATCTGGTGTGATGCTGAAGATGCACCATTGTGTGTCCACCATTGAGGGCACAAAGAGAAGGGGACGACAGAGGAAGAGATGGTTGGACAGTGTTATAGAAGCTACCAACACGAATTTGACGAAACTACGGGAGGCAGTGGAAGACAGGAGTGCCTGGTGTGCGCTGGTCCATGGGGTCACGAAGAGTCGGACACAACTAAACAACTAAACAACAATTGTAACATAGAATTGGTCTGCCAAATTGGCCTGGTAGCTGAAGCCAGCTCCCTGTACTTCGCATCTTTGGGGGTCCTGCCACCTTCCATTTTGTGGATATAACCAAGGGAACATGGTTGTCGCTGAGACAGGAGTGAGAACGCGCTGGGGATGTGGGCTTGGGAGGACACCTTCGTTTGAGAATCTCTTCCTCCACGTGGTGCTCAAAATCTTCCTATTGCAGCGCAGGCGGAAGGTGTTGAGGCGTGGCTTCTAGTGGTTGGAAATTGCCCACAACTCACTTCCGTAAAGCAGTGTGCTCAACAAAGGTGTAGCATGGAGGGGTCTGTGGGGGGTCCGTGGCTCCGGCTGCAATTTTGTGAGGGGGTACAAACAGGTGCTTCCACAGCAGGCTCCTTCATTGGAGCCTGGCTCCACGCAAGAAGTCACTGCACCTTGGTTGTGGCGCTCGTGCCTGACCTGGGGGAGGAGAGAAGGTGAGTGTGTGGCAGCGCTGCCTCCCACCCTCCTCGGCTGTGATGCACCTCATGTCCAGCCACAGCAGCTCTCCTGCCAGGTAACATCTCGTCATGTCAGCCACATTTTTACCACAGCGTCACAGAGGTGCCTGGTCAATTAGGGCAAATGGGGCAGTGCCCCACCAACCTCACTTTGCCTTCAGCTAATAATAATAATAATAGTCTTATTATTTATACCTCGCCCATCTGGCTGGGTTTCCCCAGCCACTCTGGGTGGCTCCCAGCAGAATTAAAAGCACAATAAAACATCAAACATTAAAAACTTCCCTAAAGAGGGCTGCCTTCAGATGTCTCAGCTAGTCCTCATCTGTCAACCTTCTAACTTACAACCAGACCAAAGGGTGGTCTCTGTGTTGCCCTTGTAGAACGTAGCAGGGAGCGGGAGGAGGACAAAACTAAAATTCAATGGCTTTTACTTCCATTATCCCTGGCTTCGAATGTTGGTCTTCCTGCCCTCTACTCTATCAGTCCCAGTAGGCACCAGCCACTGTTATCAGGGCTGCTCCAAATGACCTATTCATGCTGGTTTGCTCGCACAAAGCTTAAACGGAAGTTAGATTTACCCAGTCTTTACTGAGCATTCATTCGGAGTATCTGGCATTTGATGGGTTTCACAATTTGCTTTTAAGCTCATTGAACCAAAAATGTCACACACACACACACACACACACACACACACACACACACAGTGACCTTATGGCGGCAAATTTTAGCTAATGAGAGATCGGATTTGTTATTGGTTTTTGTTAATTGATAAAGATTTCGACTATATCTATATGATATCTATGTGAAGAGTTAAACATTTTCCTAAATACAATAAAACATATATTGGTGCTGATGGCACAACATCAAACCATGATGAACACAGCTTTACAATTCTATGAACATTCTCCCAGATCAGCTGATTATATAAACAAACTAGCACGCTCTCAATCTCTCTCTGTGTGTGTGTGACATTTATGGTCCAGTGAGCTTAAAAGCAATTTTTGTTTTTGTGTGCCAACATTTTTAAAATCTTTATTATGACTAAAGGACTTGCTGGATCTCTGAGGGAGCATGACTGAGTCCAGAACACATCATGGCAACTGAGTCATATATGCACTCTATTAAGATCGACAGTGATTGAGCAAAGAGATTCTTAAAACTGATTTTGCTCCATGTCACATTCTAAATAGCCATCAAATGTCTGACAAGGTGTTGGCGAAGATGGAGGGATCGATTGACCATCTAGCATTCTAGCATTCTGACTTGCCTTCAAATAACGTGGGGGCAACTGTGAAACTATCAGATTGCTCAACAGAGGAAAGCAAAGCGAAAAGAGCAGGTAAAAAAGCCCATATCCAAGTTGTCTGACAAGCCTCTGACAAGCAGCTGTTTGGAAACAAGTTTTTGAAGCCCCCAGTGGTCAGTGCATTCATACTCTCTTTATCCTTCATCGCTATGGGGCAGGTATGTTTGCAGGGAGAGGTGATGGATCGAGTAAACAAGTGAACAGGCCTGGGCAGCGTGTAAAACCATTGCATTGCCACAAAAATGCACAGAGCCAGGACTGGAGAAAACCCCACTAGCCTGCTGCCATAAAGAGCCATATGGAGCTCTCTCTATGTAAGCGATAGCACATTCACTGCACTGAAAGAAGCAAAATTTTGCAGCAGCCGCTGAAAAATCGAATGGTGCATCTGCATAAATAACACAAAGAAGGCCCCGTCCTACCTCTCTCCACCTGACTTGGGGCGTGGCCTGGAGGGCTCCATAAAGGGCTGCTGCTGCTGCTCGACAGAGATAGCACCTTTTTAAAACTGTTTTTATTTTTTATCTGTGTCATTTTAAATTGGTATTGGTATTAAGGTTGTATTTTTTAGTTTTAGATTTTAGGATTTATGTGGGAATTGTTTTCCCTTTTGATGTGCTTTATTTATTGTTTATGACTTTTGTTATGTTGGTAATTATGTAAATCTTGTCATGTTGTAAGCCACCTTTAGCATTGTTTTAACTATGGAAAGGCAGGATGATGGCGGTTTCTGTACGAGTTGTAAAGGGGCAGGTGGGGCTCATCAACCTAGGAAGATAGCCCATCGAGGAGAAGAAAACTCTGATCCTAAACTTCTGCTGCCCTGTGGGATATCCTTGAGAGAAGAAATTGCTAAGTGGCGCTGTGGGTTAAACCACAGAGCCTAGGACTTGCCGATCAGAAGGTCGGCGGTTCGAATCCCCGTGATGGGGTGAGCTCCCATTGATCGGTCCCTGCTCCTGCCAACCTAGCAGTTCAAAAGCACGTCAATGTGCAAGTAGATAAATAGGTACCGCTCCGGCGGGAAGGTAAACGGCGTTTCCGTGCGCTGCTCTGGCTTGCCAGAAGTGGCTTAGTCATGCTGGTCACATGACCCAGAAGCTGTACGCTGGCTCCCTCGGCCAATAAAGCGAGATGAGCGCTGCAACCCCAAAGTTGGTCACGACTGGACCTAATGGTCAGGGGTCCCTTTACCTTTACTAAAGCCTACACAAATGAGTGGAGTCTCTAAGACAGTTGGACAGCCTTGTACGCTACCTTCCAGCAACTCTTGCAGCCAAACTGGTGCCAAATATATTGCTCTGCTTTCCTTTGGACCATATCAGTGAGGCCGAGAGAGTGGTCTTGTCATCTAGGCAGCCCAGGCTTGTGCACCAGAGAGGTCACTTTGGTGCTGCTAACACAGCAGCTAGACTTCACCCACAGAGGCACACTCCATTGCCTCTCGAGAAAGATGGAAGCCATGGACTATGCAGAATTAGATCAATTAACAGGAAGGATTCGAAACCTGTGGGACCAGAGATTCTTAGAAGACTGGAGTAAATATATCAATTATTTGAAAAGCAATTGTAATGAACAGATTACGCTAGTAGGACTGCAAGAAGTTCTGTAAGGAGGACTATTTGATATATTACAAGAAAGACTATGAAGAGAACTATTAGTTAATGATAATTAAGAGTAATAGAGAAATTAAGGAATGCACAATAAGTGATAAAGAATGGAAAATCATCAGAGGTGGTTGATGGAAGTCTAAAATATTGTATAAGAAGTTATGTTAAGTGATTGTTGGAAATGATATGCAAAAAAAAACCCCCAATAAAAATGTATATATATATATAAAAAGAGAAAGATGGAAGCCATCCAGCAATGTGCCCCTCCTTTATTTGCATTTGTTTTAGTCTGGATTTATCTTCCGAGGCAAGTTTCTTTTCGCTGTTGTTGTTCTTTTGCAGCATGATAGTTGATGAAGAGACATAGTCCATTATAGATTTTACAGTTATAGCTTTTGGCACAGCTTAGCAGATGTGAGTCAGCTTGTCGCTCTGGCCAAATCACTCGATATGGCTGGTCAACCTTCGTGAATGACACTTTGCATTTTAAGTGCCCAATATCTTCCAGCACCAGTGTCTGCAAAGCCTTATTTCAAACTGCAAATAATCCAATAAGTTGGTAAGTATGGTATTTTTTTAAATGTCAGGTGTTAAACCTTAATAGTTAGTCCCTTTAGTCTGGAACGGTGGTAATTTGCCAGTGGGATGCAGCTACGATTCTGTTCCTCAGGAGAGAGTCTCGCTACTATGAAAGCCATCTATTTCATTTAAGGAAGAGGAAAAACTTAGCACAAAGGCTCTCAACTTCCTCTGACCTCTTTTTCCTGTTCCCTAAGTGGAACTTTAGCATAGAGATTTCCCTAAGAGCTAAGATTTATGGTAGGGTTTAATTAAAACAACAACAACAAGGCATTGGAAAAATCAATAACAGCATCCCTGTGGGTCTTTGAAGTTCATGTCTTCTTTTTTTGTAGCAGCAGTGACAGCACATAACTTGGAATCATAGAAATGGGAGGGCCTTCATAGCATAGGCCATCTCATTTGACCCCTGGCCAATGGAGGAAATCTGCTTTTAAACACCCATGGCAGGGAGCCAGCCTCCCTTTGCTTAAAAATCTCCAATGAAGGAGAGTCTACCACCTTCCAAGTCACTGTGTTTGAGGGATGGGGAGGAAATTCAATCCAATTCATATTTTAAAAGCGAATCTACTTGATCCCCACTTTCTGAAACGATACGCAAAATGAAACACAGCCATCCTTCAAAATTGTGCTTCTCTGAATTTTGCAATAATAATAAATAATAATAAATTTTATTTATATCCCGCCCTCCCCAGCCGAAGCCGGGCTCAGAGCGGCTAACAACAATAAAATGATAAAGCATTCTAAAATCATTCCATTATAGAATTAATTCCAGTCAGATTAATGGCAACCATTGGGCTAGAGTTCTGTGAGGATTGCCAAAGGAGGAAGTCAGGCTG
Organism: Podarcis liolepis; assembly: GCF_965112155.1. Classification (NCBI taxonomy): domain Eukaryota; kingdom Metazoa; phylum Chordata; class Lepidosauria; order Squamata; family Lacertidae; genus Podarcis; species Podarcis liolepis. The sequence goes on along the minus strand of NC_139558.1, from coordinate 87,295,912 downwards.
TGCCCTTGCCAAAGGCCTGGTGGAACAGCTCTGTCTTGCAGGCCCTGTGGAAAGATGTCAAGTCCCGCAGGGCCCTAGTCTCTTGTGACAGAGCATTCCACCAGGTTGGAGCCACAGCCGAAAAAGCCCTGGCTCTAGCTGAGGCCAGCCTAACCTCTCTGTGGCCTGGGACCTTCAAGATGTTTTTGTTTGAAGACCGTAAGTTCCTCTGTGGGACATACCAGGAGAGGCGATCCTGTAGGTACGAGGGTCCTAGACCGTATAGGGCTTTAAAGGTTAAAACCAGCCCCTTAAACCTGATCCTGTACTCCGCCGGGAGCCAGTGCAGCTGGTATAGCACCGGGTGAATGTGATCTCGCAGCGAGGACCCCATATGGAGTCTCGCTGCGGCATTCTGCACCCGCTGGAGTTTCTGGGTCAGTCTCAAGGGCAGCCCCACATAGAGCAAGTTACAATAATCCAGTCTGGAAGTGACCATCCCGTGGATCACAGTGGCTAGGTCAGGGCGAGAGAGGTAGTTCTCCAGCTGAGCAAATGCATACCAAAAGCACATACGTTGGGGAAGGCAATATACAAAACAACAACAACAACAACAACAACAACAACAACAACAACAACAACAACAACAAAACCAAACCCATTATATTAAGGGAAATTGCTTTGCAGAAATGTGCATCAGGCAAAACTGCGTGCAAAACGTGTAAATTAGAAGGAATTCACGGAAAAAATGTTGATGGATTTTCCTTTCCTCTTCTTTTAATTACAAGCTGATGTGCAAATGTGGGGCACCGAGTTTAAGAGTGGGGAAATGAGAGAAACTAAAATGGACAGATTTGTCTGCTCTTAGTCTGTTCCACTACCAAACAGCTCATGTCATCAGCAAGTTGTGGTTGTTTGATTTTTAAAAAAATGCAAGATAAGAAGGACATTGGTTTCCATAACATTTGCACACGCCACTGTATATGTCTAGGTGAAGATTTTAAAATAACAGCTATAATTTAGATAGAAAGATAATACATCTCACCATAAAGATAGGTGATTTGGCTCATTCTGCTCTCCAGGTGCTGCTGTCGTTGGGCAACTTCAAAGCTTATCTGCTCTCCTTTCTACTGCTTTTTTTAAAAAAATACATTTAATCTAGACTTTGACCAGTCAGATCATTCAGAGAACATCTTCAGAGGACTGTCCTCATCCTCCGAGAGCAGCAGCCAGCTAGGATGGCTATGTGTCTCGGCAAATGATGATCATCTGTTTAGACTGTCCTCTGCAAATTAAGACACACACACACGGTCATATACTAATGAAACACCCACCAAATGTAAATGGAAATGTGTCCACAAAGTGACAAGGCAGATGAATCAGTGTAGGTGGAGGAAAAGCCTCAAGGAAATTCATCAGAATTTTAGTGCATATTTATTTAGTTTATTTAGCGTATTTACTTAGCACATATTTTTCCTAATATGCCCAATTCTGCAGGCACTTTTGCCTTTTTTTCTTTTGCAATCAGCATTCCCCTAATAGAATGCATTTTTGTAATTTATCGTCACTATTATGTGTGTTTCTGCACACAATTCCCCCTGGTATGTGCCTTTTTGTACACATTATATGGTTAGAAAGCTGCATCGCGAAATTTGGAGAAGTGTGAATGTCAAAAGATTCAGTTTGCACACTGTTTTAGGAATTGCAAATGAGATAGATCCATCTTTAAGTGAGAACCGAATCATATTTGTTCTCCATCCTTAGCTCTGAGCAATTTTGCTCTGGAGGCTGCATCTTCATTCCCAGAAACACACGGGCCTTTTCTGTAGCTCAGAATTTCCAGGAAGGCTATCTAATAGAGAGAGGGTCAGCACACTCTTGTTTATTTTCATACCTGCCCATCTCGATAGGCTTGGCCAAATGTTTGTTCTGGCAATGCCTAGCTATAATATGTCACATTGTCCCTTCTCCACACACATAGAGCCTGCATGGTAATTTTACAGATCCGCCTAGGAAATGGCTCCATTACAAAGAAAGCATTAGTCAAAACAAACAGCAAACCCCACCAATAATAGGTCTCTTCCATATAAGAAGTGGTCAGGTCCTGACCAGACCAACAAATTGCTAATATACAAATAAATACAGTGGTACCTCGGGTTACATACGCTTCAGGTTACATATGCTTCAGGTTACAGACTCCGCTAACCCAGAAATAGTACCTCACGTTAAGAACTTTGCTTCAGGATGAGAACAGAAATCGTGCTGTGGTGTCACAGCGGCACTAAGAGGCCCCATTAGCTAAAGTGGTGCTTCAGGTTAAGAACAGTTTCAGGTTCAGAACAGACCTCCAGAACAAATTAAGTACGTAACCCGAGGTACCACTGCACCACATTAGTTCTTCTATGGAATGCGGCATTTTATGTTTCTCCTATGAAGTTTTTCTAAGTCTGCAGTTTCCATGTCTTCCAGCTTTGGGAAATGCTTTCTGCACTAACTCGCCTATTGAGAAGACCCACTGCTCTTGCAACAGAACTGCTTTGCATTGCAAAGGTTTTTGGGAAGTGTTCTAGAGGTTGTGGGCCCTGCAGAGGACCAAACCAGGCCTATATGGCCTCCCCTCCCCTCTCTTAGCAACTGAGGTAAAAGGTAAAAAAGGTGAAGGACCCCTGGATGGTTAAATCCAGTCAAAGGCGACTATGGGGTTGTGGCGCTCATCTCGCTTTCAGGCCAAGGAAGCCAGCGTTTATCCACAGACAGCTTTCTGGGTCATGTGGTCAGCATGACTAAACTGCTTCTGGCGCAACGGAACACCTTGGCGGAAGCCAGAGCGCACGGAAACGCCATTTATCTTCCCACCACAGTGGTCCCTATTTATCTACTTGCACTGGTGTGCTTCTGAACTACTAGGTTGCCAGGAACTGGGACAGAGCAACGGGAGCTCACCCCTTCGCAGGGATTCAAACCGCCAACCTTCTGATCGGCAAGCCCAAGAGGCTCAGTGGTTTAGACCACAGTGCCACCCTCGTCTCTATGAACTGAGTAGTGGGTGCAGGCGCATTGCAGCAAATGGTGCAGTGCCCCACCATGCTCAGTCTGCCCCCAGCCAGCCCCTCACTTGCCTGCCTTTCTCCCTTCACAGGAAAGCATCATTGCTGTCCTCTGCTTCAGAGAATCATCAGTGGCACTGTGACATTACTCTTGAAAACCATTGCTGCTGGAAATGTAAAGAAAAAGAAGGTACATTCTTTGGTGGTTGTGTAAGGTAATAAAAGCATTCTGGTAAATGATATATAATGAATTGGGTAAAATATGTTTAAAATAACCTTTGCTAAAAACAACAACAACCAGAAGCTTTTTTTTTTATTAGGAATGGTTTTCTGCTCCCAAAGGAGCAGAAAAGACTTTTTATGTATGCAACAGCCACACAGATGCTACTAGCCCAGAGATGGAAAGAAAACACGAGTCCCTACCAGAGAGGAATGGCAAGCTAAGCTGTTGAAATACGAAGAAATGGCAAAGCTGACCGGAAAGCTCAGGAACCAAGAAGACAAAAACTTCAAGAAAGAATGGGGAAATTTTATAATTTATTTAAGAGACCACTGTAAGCAGATGGGGGGGGGGAATAGCAGGATTCTAATAATACTTGTAATGCAACAAACACAATGGACAATATGGAGAGATGCAAAACATGGATTATGAAATAATATGCAGTTGGAAATGTTGACAGCAGGACCCACGGAAGGGAGGGTGGGAAGTCTGGAGATTCAGAGAAATCTCTATATATGGATATGTTCTTGGTATTGTTATAATCTTACGCTTGTAAAATCAAATAAAAATTATTTCAGAAAAAAGGGGGGAAACCATTACTCTAAATCCCACTCTTCTCAGGTATTGTTATAATCTTATGCTTGTAAAATCAAATAAAAATTATTTCGGAAAAAAGGGGGGAAACATTACTCTAAATCCCACTCTTCTCAGGCCTATTTGCATGCCCAGCAACTAATACACCTGCTACTAAGGAAAGGGGCAAGGCCTGCCATGCTTAGCATGTTTGCAAGCAGAAGGTGAAGAATGAACGTGGGCACAGAGAAGTGGGCAACTATCACCTTTTATCCATCTGTCTTGCCAGTATCTGGACACATTTCCATTTGATGGGTGTTTCATTAGTATATGGCAATACCTAAGATTTCCCTCCTTTTATTCTGTTCCAAGGTTTGGGGCCTTGATTAAAAGGTCCTAGAGGATAAAAATCAGACTGGTTCTTACTAGCCCCTGCGTATTTCTGTGTTTTTATTTGAGGGGCCAAATAAAAAAGTACTGTGACTCAGTTCATAAAAACAAGCTTAGTTTTAGATTCTGTAATTGGGAATGGATTCAGGCCTAATATCCATAGTTAAAGCTTGAAAGATAACAAACTGGACCCAAAGTGCTTTATAAAGTTTATTTTATTGCCACTGATATAGGAAATCGGTGGTGTATGATTAAACAATTCTCATTATGCTGTGGGGGTTTTTTTTAAGCAAGCCAAAATTGCTGTTAAGATGCGACGCAGCTGATACATCAAAGATTCACAAAGATTACATCCCTAACTCATCCAAATGGCTTGGGGTGCTTCCAAGCTTTTAGGACAATCAGAAGACTGAATAAACAGGAGTGGACATGGGGTTAGGATGACATGTGTGCATTACGCAAACATTTCATCATTTTAGTGGTGCCCAAAAGCTTTGGTAATATTACAGATGTTTTCTGCTGTAAGATTCCGGGTGGGGTGGTGGCTTAAACCAAGCCCCCCAGCAGGTAAACGTTAAGATTCCTTCTGTGCTTGGGGTTGTGTCCATGCAACGGCTTGTGCATGTAACTGAACTGTAAGGGGGGAAGCATAAACTGAAAACTGTGGATGTGGCAAGTGCATCAAAAATGAACCATTTTTTTAAAAAAGCTCCTAAAAACAGTTATTCTGAAAACAATGATCTCAGTGTTTCCAGGAAAAGTATATTTCGGCTGTCAAATGCCAGGGTAAACAGGAATGTTATGAAATTTCTCCTGAAAGTCAGAGGGTGTCAGATGCATAGCTGTCAACTTTTCCCTTTTCTTGCAAGGAGTCCTATTCGGAATAAGGGAATTTTCCTTTAAAAAAGGGAAACGTTGACAGCTATGGACAGATGCATTACACCAGGCAGAACATTCCACAAATAAGGGGCCACCACTGAAATGGCCCTGTTATGGGTCAACGCCAACCAGGCAGCCCCCAGAAAATTGCAGACATGCTAGTTCAAACCTTAATTTTATACATTTTTCATGTTGAGCCAAAAGGAAGGCAGAGCAGATTATGTAGGATATCAACCCTAGTCTCCCAGATCCTAGTTTAATGGAAGGGGACTAGTTCATGCCTTGTTATTATTGACCTCCAGTAACTGAACCTAAAATCCCCCTACACAGCATGCTTCCAAATTTGTGCATGAAAATTGTACAAAACGTACACTTTTGTACATTTCTGAGGAGGAGGGATGGGACAAATATATCTTCACCATGTTAAGAAGTCACCAGGCTGGAATGCTTTTTTTCTTCCAATTAAGTCTGCTGGCCTTCCCTGCGGAGTTCAGAGACTAGTGCAGCCTCAGGGAATAAATGAAATATAGACTCTGTCACGGAAGGTTTAGAGCACAAAACTCTTGGGAATTTTATTGCCTCTTTGAAACAAGACAGACGAGTTTAAACCGGGAAATTCTCAGTTCCACCTAGATGCAACTAAGCCAACTGCCATCCTAGTGCATATTTCATTTCCACTAGTGCTGAAATTGCTTGATCTCGTTCTTCCACACAGCCTCCCCCACTTCACACTGTTGGATCACCTCGTGAAATTTAAGTATTTGTTGAACTGGCCAAAAACCTGGTCATGGGACAGGGAAGCCACTTTTTCTGACTGTACAGCAAACTTGAGCCTACAATGGTCAGATGAAAAACAATTAAAGGGACCACTAATTGTTGGAAGTCAAGCAACAACAACCCTTTCAATGAGTTGGAAGGAAGGAAATAACCCTCCTCAACCCAGGAGTGTCAACTCCTAGAGGCTGAGCTCTTTTGCTCCCCCCTCCCCCCCATGTTGAGAACAAGGGAGGAAAGGAGATTGAGCACAAAGCCAGGCGTGGCGTGGCTTCAGTGGCTGGCTCCTCCTGCTGCTGCATCCTTTGCTCACATGCACCTACCTGAACCTTAAGATCCTCATCAAAGGTCCTGTTCTGAGAGCTCCTGCCAAATGAAGCAAAGCAGGTAACCACAAGAGACTGGACTTTTCCCTAGTGACATCACATTATGGAATAGTCTTGCCAGAGAGGTTCAATTGGTATCACCCAAATGGTGTGGGGTTTTTATTTTGTTTTTGGCCTGTCTTGACCTTTTAAACAACTTGCGCATCGCATTCGGGGCCCCTCAGTTTTAAACAGGGTTTGTTTGTTTGTTTGTTTGTTTGTTTGTTTGTTTTAAAAACACACTGTATTTTAATTGTGTTTGTTTAAAAATGTAATAAACCCTATTGTTTTATGCTGCACAGGCAATGCACGTTCAATTTGTGCGCAACTGTGAACCTGGAAGTGGCCAAGGGCAGAAAAAGCCCTAAAAGAGCACAGAGGGCCAATCCCACAAGCCTTTGCAAGTGCAATCCCAGAAGCCCTTGCAACCAACCATTGTGGAAAGTTGGAGTTTGAGCAAGGAGATTTGGAGGGAGTGATTGTGGTGTTTGCAGGCTTTTTTGATGGGGTTCCCAATATACATGATTTAACTTAAACGCATGGTGCCTCAGAACGTAAATGAGGAATTGACTACCGGTATATCTTGCTATTATGAATCACTGTTGTTATTTAGCTTTGTGAGCACACCAGAACTGTCGAAGAGGCTTATGTCTGGGCAGGGCTCATATACCTCTCCAGTCTTGCAGTTTCATTCCTTGATGCAGCTAATCCATTTGCTTAGCTTGGTGCAAGCTGAGGAGTTATCTTTGTTTAACCGCCAGAGAGATAAGCACCACAACAATGTCAAAAGTACTTGAAACGCAGAACACTGGCATTCATACTATAGAGACTGTAGCAGCTGGCCAAATCCTACATCATCCACAAGAGAGATATTTTATCAATGGATCAGGGTAATAATAATAATAATAATAATAATAATAATAATAATTTATTATTTATACCCCGCCCATCTGGCTGAGTTTCCCCAGCCACTCTGGGCGGCTCCCAATCAGTGTTAAAAACAGTACAGCGTTACATATTAAAAACTTCCCTGAACAGGGCTGCCTTAAGATGTCTTCTGAATGTCAGGTAATTATTTATCTCTTTGACATCTGATGGGAGGGCGTTCCACAGGGCGGGCGCCACTACCGAGAAGGCCCTCTGTTTGGTTCCCTATAGCCTCACTTCTTACAATGAGGGAACCGCCAGAAGGCCCTCAGCGCTGGATCTCAGTGTCCGGGCTGAACGATGGGGGTGGAGACGCTCCTTCAGGTATACAGGACCGAGGCCGTTTAGGGCTTTAAAGGTCAGCACCAACACTTTGAATCGTGCTCGGAAACGTACTGGGAGCCAATGCAGATCTCTCAGAACCGGTGTTAAGTGGTCCCGGCCACTCCCAGTCACCAGTCTAGCTGCCACATTCTGGATTAATTGCAGCTTCCGGGTCACCTTCAAAGGTAGCCCCACGTAGAGCACGTTGCAGTAGTCCAAGCGTGAGATAACTAGAGCATGCACCACTCTGGCAAGACAGTCCGCGGGCAGGTAGGGTCTTAGCCTGCGTACCAGGTGGAGCTGGTAGACAGCTGCCCTGGACACAGAGTTAACCTGCACCTCCATGGACAGCTGTGAGTCCAAAATGACTCCCAGGCTGCGCACCTGGCCCTTCAGGGGCACAGTTACCCCATTCAAGACCAGGGAATCCTCCACACCAACCCGCTCCCTGTCCCCCAAAAACAGTACTTCTGTCTTGTCAGGATTCAACCTCAATCTGTAAGCACTAATCACCATTATGCAATATCATCATGCATGAGCAACACTCTTCCTTACCTATCCCTTCTAGACCATTGTCTCAGACTTCCTGTCTCAGCAGGAAGTAAACATATGATTGTTTTTTGAAAAGTAAATAGCAGCCATGGAAGGGGTGAGTTTGATCTGCAACAGGGAGTGATTTAATCCTTTTGCTCCTGCTTCAGTCCTGATCCAAATCACTTCACCTTGCAGCTGCTGTCTACTTTATTTGAAAGAACAGCACAACTGCTAACTGGGTGATGACCACCATCTACTTTTGCCTCCACCCTTGCTTATATGCGTGTTCTTAAACTACAGGGGTTTTAGTTCATACCTTCTTGACCTTGCCATCCATTACTTCTCAAGGCCACATCACATGTTACACATTTCCTATGCAAGAAGGCACTCCCATGTAGAAAACAAAGTGTAATTATGTGTGGGTTGCAAGATATGAGAATAGCACATCCATGTACGTTGCACATCTGTGTGCACTGTGAAACATTACAAAGCACCACATTTTAAGAATGGCATAGAGTGAGTACAGAGGCAACTTACCAGGATGGTGGAGCATCTGAGAACCTAGACCCCAGAAGGATAGTTGAAAGAGCTGGCCTGAAGTTTGTCCCAGAGAAGAGGAAACTAAGGGGAGCATGACAGCTGACTTAAAATATCTAAAGGGTTCCCCATGCAGAAAGTGCAGCAGGCTCGTTCTCGGTTGCTCCCAGAGAGCAGGAAATTGCAGGAAGCAGATTTTGGCTAAAGATTACAGGGAACTGCCTGGTGGGAAGAGATGTCTGGCAGCAGAACAGATTGCCTTCGGAAGTGATGGACTGTTTTCATGGGAGATATTTAAGCAGAGTATGGAAGCCCATCTGCCAGCAATGCTACATGGTTGCATCCTGCATTGAAGAATGGTTGAGATCGATGACCACCAGGGTGGCTCCCTGCCAACTTTACAATTCTATGAAATACAGGCAGTTACAAGAGTCACAAGAGCAGGAAATGTGTAACTTGTGAAATCGTCCATGGGTCCCTTATTGCACACCATGGAGTAGGCTGGTGCTCTACAGAAATTGCTGGAATGTGGGGCTGCCATACGTCCGGATTTCCCTGGACATTACCAGGACTTCAAAGGTGGAATTGATGTCAAGCGGGGAATTTCCGAAAGCTAGCGCTTCATCCTGGAGCAACTTTTGAGGTGTCCTGGTTTTTACTTTTTGAAATATGGCAACCCTCTGAATGTGGCTACCATCATCCCTGACTATTGACCACCCTGGAGGGGGCTGATGGGAGTTGGTCCCAATAACATCTGGAGAACATAAGAATATAAGACAAGCCTGCTGGGTCAGGACCATCTAATCCAGAATCCTCGTCCAACCAACCAGATTCCTGTGGGAAACCTGCAAGGTGTACATAAGGACAACAGCACTCTGTTTACCCATGATTCCCAGCAGCTGGGATTCGGAGGCATAATGCCTCTCACCATGGAGACAGAGCCTAACCATCATGGCTAGTAACCTTCAATAGCCCTCTCCTCCAAGAACTTGCCTAATTCTCTTTTAAAGCCATCCAAGTTGGTGGCCATCAACGCCTCCTTGGGGAGCAAGTTCCATAGTTTAAGTATGAAGAAGTGCAACCTTCATTGCCCCTGGGCTAGTGCCTGCTAAGGTCACAGCATGGCAGTGAATTTCTAAGATACCTCTGCATATTGTTACAGAAGTTGGGTGTTGACCCATACTTTCTGCCAAGTGGTAGCAAAATTCCAGGGGATTCCAGGCGCTCACCCAGGGTTTGTGCTCCTTGGGAGAATGGAAGATGCAGTTGTTATGGCTTGGCTTTCTAAATATGGCCAAACGTGGCCTCCCATTCCAAACTAGGCTTGAGTTGCCAGCAGGCCCCAATACTGCCTCACATCATGTATCAGAGGAGGTGGCCATCCATGGAAGAATAGGGCAGGAGACCCAGCAGCTGGACCTGCATTTCCAGAAGGCAGTGCAACGTTTTTATACTGCAGCATATTGACCCTACGTACTCATATTCGCAAGACAGTCTAATAAGTGTTTCTCAATAGCTCGTGTTTGTGCTGCAAGGCAAATGGGTTAACAAGACTATAACATTTAAAGTGGGACAGCTATAAAAATGATGAGGTATTCTTTGGATGGTTCTTAAGAACAATGAAAAGAAAGAAGCACAAGGAGAGGCCTCCCGGATCATCAGACTAAGGCTACACCCATCCCAGAATCCTGCTTCCTGCGTTGGCCAATCAGAGGCCTCTGGCAAGCAGGTTGTGAAGGCAGTAACCAGCCCCTGCTGTCCATAGCAGCTGGTATTCAGCGGTATTATTCAGCCTCTGAAACGGGAAGCTCCATACAGTCTTCATGACTACTAGCCTTTTGTCTGATCACCACTGTTAAGCCATCAGAGGAGTCCATGGCGAGTGTCATCTCCTCCAGTGAATTACCATCAGTGGTGCAGAAATCAAGCTAACAGTTTACACGGTAACACTTCTTGAACATATAGTTTGCATTTCCTATTAGAGGCCAAAGGCTGCATTTCAGATCTTTTGTCTAAGCTCAGTGTGTTTTACAACTCAAATGTTTGCAGCCAGAAGTAAGAACCACTGGCTTAAATGAAACTTACTCCCAGCAAACCATGCCTAGGTTTGCAGTTACAGTGGAATCTCGGTTTTCGAACGTAATTCGTTCCAGACGTCTGTCCGACTTCTGAAACGTTCGAAAACCAGAAATCAAAGGGCTGTTGTCAAAGTGAATGGTAAAAATGGAAAAACGTGCAGTGGAAGCCGTTCAACATCCGAGGCACATTCGAAAACGGAAGCATTCACTTCCCAGTTTTTGGCATTCAGCTTCCGAATCGTTTGGCAGCCAAGGCATTCAAAAACTGAGGTTCCACTGTATGCTGATCCTAATGAATGAGGCATTGTGCTATGTGCTATTTCCATGGCTTTTTTCAGCCAGAACTCAGTTCCAGCACCTCTCAGGTGGGCGCCATTGCCATTATAAGAGAACAAGGTAGTTCATGGTGAATGCTGACTCTTCTTTTTCTATAAAAATAACATTGGCTTTCTCTCTCTCTCCCTCCCCCCCTCTCTCTCTTGGTACATAACTGGGGGTGGGGTGTCCCCCTAAACACAAAAATTTATAAATTCTAGGATTTGGGGTTATTTGTGATATGAAGGGAGAATATAAGCTGCAAAGGAATTCCTGGGTAGTTTGGCCAAACTAAGGCCATTAAGAGAGCCATTGTGGGTCGTTAACAAGACAATGGAAATTCTTGTCCCAGGCATGACCAGACCCTGGAGAATTGAAAGGTTGACAGGATAACTGCTCTGGGCGAGAGCATGGGGCTTCTGGGAAGAAGAAAGGGGAAGAAAGGCCGAGAAGGCAAGGGAGAAGGAAAGACTGCCTGCAATGTTTTGGGCCATGCTGTAAGATCTGGACCCCCTCCGTGGTGTAAATAGGCAAATAAACCCTATTTCTTAAAGCACGGCAGCCTCCGCCATGACTTCTATTCTCAAAAGGGACACAGATCCTGTGTGGGCTCCTGAGATCCTATGTGCTCTTGCCATGGCTTGGCAGAGAGAGGGACAGGTGTCGGGCTTTTGTAACATTATTGCGTGCTGAGGTCCCCAAAACACCCTTAACCCCAATAACTCACACATCACACATAATTTTTGTTTAAGGTTTTTGGCATAATTTTGGCCACAACTTTATTTGCATACAAATTGTGAGTGGTTGCTTAGGCATTGGTTACGACTATCTGTCCCTCCCGCCTTGGGGACAGCACTGACTCCCGGATTCCAGCAGAAGCCAGTGTGGAGGAACAAGGTCAGGGATAGGCGGAGCTGCGACACAGACCCTCAGCTTCTCCCCGCATGCTCCTAGGGACTTACACGGCCCAAGCCCGATTCCAGGGGCTTGGACGAATGGATGGTAAGTCCCTGAATTCCTTTAACGGAATTCCCAAGCAGCAGCAGCATTGGAGGGGCAGGCACAGCCAATCCGTACCCCTCCACCAACCAATTTAAACCAATGCCTAACCGCCAACCTTACAAGTTGTGACGTATTGCTAAGCAGTAGGCAAAACCCAAGAGGCACGCACTAATCAGCCAAATGGTAAATTCCTACTGGGCCCCCGCACCAAGGCGAACGACCCCATGACAGGCAAAGCAAGGTCAAAGCGCAAGCCCAACAAGGGAGGGCGGGCGGGAGATCCGATGTCCACAGCGAAAGAGAAAGTACTCTGCTGTGGACCTTCCTTAAATAACCTCTGACCCCACATAAGTGGTCCACACGTCCAGATCCTTCCGGTCCCATCGGGCCGTGGGAATCTTGGCTGCCCTGCGCCTAAAATTCTCATCATACGATATCGCAGCTGATTCTCCCGCCATTGTAAAAGCGGAACGTACAATAGACAAATACACCCAGAGATGCAAAGATCTCCGAGGGTAAGCTGCCGATACCACTCCAGCAAAAACCTGAAAACTGTCCAGCCATCGCTCAAACGTCCGGTCAGCCTTTGACACCGCTAGCCGCTTCTTGGAAGCAACCGATCCCTTTTCTTGAATGTCTTGGCCCTCCAATGGGGGGGCAAGACTGAATATGTCCACATAACGGCCATCCAAAATCCTGGAGCGGAGTTTAGAAGCCAAGTGGGCACCGGGTATGAGGTCCCTGGCTGAATTGGTGGCCACCCTCACATCGGGGACCAACTTCCCATCGCAGCACTCCAAGACTGCCCCATAATTCACCCTGTGGGAGTTTGCCCTCCGCTCCCAGGCCCATTTTGGAAGTCCAGAAGACTCCCCAAAGCCCCAATAGAGCTTAAGAGAAGGTTCCTCATCACTGCTAGAGCTAGAGGAGGAGGTACCTGAAAGGGAGGATGAAGTGTCCCTGCGACTCTTCTTGGAACGCTTCCTGGATTTCTTTCGGCGGCGGCGACCCCCGGAAGATGCTCTCGGAGGGGGAAGCAGGCTGTCCTCCACCGAAGACCCGGAAGCGTCACCTTGCTGATCTGTATTTAATATGGGTCGAGAAGAAACAACTTGTGAATGCCCAGAAGTCGCCCTTGCAACTCGAGAAGGCAGCGCCCCAGTGGCGCGGGCTGCTCGCCCTCTAGCAGACGCCCTTCTCCTGGCAGTACCCCTAGTGCCTCTACGGCCCCTAAGCGTGGCAGCCGGAGGCTCAGGTGAACTTGGAGGCTGTCCAGAGGCATCAGGCAAATAGCCCGCAGCTGCTATGAAGTCACTCTCATCATCACTAGATGAGGCGACCAGCGATGGTGCGCCCCCAGGAAGGGCAGGCCTTGCAGAGGAAGTCGATGGAGTTGAGCATCGTTGTAGCATGTCGCCCATCTCAGCTTCCACACGAGCCAGAGCAGCAGGATCATTGGCCAAGCCTGTGACCATAGACTGTATGCGGCGCAGCGGCTGGTTCGGCTCAGGTGAGCGCAATGCTTGGGACGGGCCCTTTATAGGCCTCTTTGCCGAAGACGTTGCACTAGGCCCTACAGGCGCCTTCCGTTTTGAGGCCATACCTGCTACCAATGGAAGAAAAATAACAATTAAACACAGGAATAATTGTAAAACACTCCAATTTCCAGAGACAAGAGGACCCAACTAAAACAGTTTCAGTGGAATGTAAACCTACAGTCCACCACCAGGTGGCGCAGCCTGCAAGCTAACCCAATTCAGGCTGCACTTCCACCGACCGCCACTGGGGGCAATCTGCACAATTGAGGCAGAACAAAATGGCGCTCCCGCCAAACTGCCTACTCAGGATCCTCCACCAGAGCAGCACAGGCCTACAGGCCCTGGCCAGGCCAGGACCGGGCGAATTAGCCCGAAACTACGTATGATGGGCGCTCCGGCGGCAAGCGGCTCAGCTGCGGCACCTCCGCCGCCCGACGCCGGCTAGGCCGCGGCGCGCGCGCCGGAGCGCAGCGCAGCCAACGTCAGCGGCAGCAAAAAAGGGGTCAGGGAAGTGCTGGCCGCTGCCCCCCCTACACAAACCGCCCCACCGCGGGGCGGACACCAACGGCCGATCCCGGCCTCCGGGGGCTGGGGCGAGGCCCCAACCCGAGCCGGCAGCGCGCCGCACCGCGCGCGCCGAAGCGCACCTCCGGATGGCGCTCAAGCGGCAAGCGGATCCGCCGCGGCACCCCCGCCGCGCGACGCCGGCTAGGCCGCGGCGCGCGCGCCGAGCGCAGCGGAGCAAGCGTCGGGAAGGGGACGGGGCAGGGAAGCGCCAGCCGCCGCTCGCCCCGATCCGAGCCGCCCCGCCGGGCGGACTCAAACGGCCGCTCCCGGCCTCTAAAAAGCAAATGGGCAAACAAGGCCCCGCAGGCCTAGGCCTCCACGGGCCGGAGGGAGGCCCCAGGCCGAGCCGACAGCGCGCCGCACAGGACGCGCCGGAGCGCACCGCGAGGTAAGGGCCGCGTCGCCTGCTGCTATCCAAATTACTTAAAATAAACTTAAACAGAGAATTAAAGCGTTTATCTGCCCAGCCGCCCAACCAAGAGGGAGGGGGAACCCGGGTGCCAGGGGTAAGGCCGGGAACCAGCGCCTCAGCCGCGGACCAGGCCGCGGACGATTAGGGTCGCCCCAACCCCCCCCAGCCCCCAAGAGCCCCACCGAGGGGAAGGCAGCCGGGCAACTAAATTAGGAGTGATAAGGAAGATTATTAATATGGAAGAAATTAGAAAAAGAAAATTAGGGGGTGAGAAGAAAAGGTAAGAGAAGAAATTAGTTATTTAATACAACCAGTCCTTCACTGTGTCCAGCTAGATCCGATGTCCACAGCGAAAGAGAAAGTACTCTGCTGTGGACCTTCCTTAAATAACCTCTGACCCCTCCTCCAAAATTGCAACATCAAATTTGCCCCAGCAACACCAACTCCAGCCAAAAGTAGGCCCCTCAAACCACTCCACCTGACTACTACAGGGTGCTTTGACTGACCCATCCGCAACACGTGCTCTCCTTTAGTGAGAACACGCTTTATAATTTCTCAACACATCTGTCTGTATCTTTTGACTTGCCTTAATGGGGGCTGCCATGATTAGTCCCCACACTTCCAAAGTGAATGTTTATGCACACCACTTTGTGAATATTTTCCCCCGCCCCTTGAGTAGCAGTGTAGAAATGTGTGGATAAATAAATAAAATAAAAATTTGCCACGACACCCCTGCACTCATATTTAATTTAATTAAGCATAGAGCTGCATACGTCAGCAACCCTGACGGCAGTCACCTTTGCGTTATTTGTACAAGATGTGCTGTTCTTATCGTGGAAAACAAGGTGTTTGGATGACGATGATCTGCTTTTCTTTCTCATAGGCCTTGAGAATTAATCCCCATTTGCTGACCTTGCTTCCGCGGGGAGCTGAGATCATCCCAGATGCATTGACTTTTATATTCCACTCATTTCCAACTGGATTGTATTGCTTGGAAACTGTTATCTCCAGGGTTAGACTACTCGACACCCACACAGAAGGGTTGAGAAAGGGGCACCCCTTGGCTGTTCACTGCCAGCCAATTTTTGCTCTTTTCTGCAGCACTTAAGAGAGGAAATTCCTTCAACTGCAAGGAAGTCTTTTTATAACTCCGGCTCAAATTATTTAATGCTGGAAACTTTGGCCGAATTGCTATTGTCCTCTGGTCTTCCACCAATATAAATTCCAGAAGGGCTGCGATTTTTAACTACTGGAGCCAAAATATAGATATCTACTCAGAAGGAGATTTAGGTAGGTAGCCATGTTGGTCTGACGCAGTCGAACCAAGTGTAAAGAAGCATGCATTTCGTGCATGCACACAAAAGCTTATACCAAGAACAAACTTAGTTGGTCTCTAAGGACACGGGTGGCTCTGTGGGTTAAACCACAGAGGACTTGCCGATCAGAAGGTTGACGGTTCGAATCCCCACGACGGGGTGAGCTCCCGTTGCTCGGTCCCTGATCCTGCCAACCTAGCAGTTCGAAAGCACATCAAAGTGCAAGTAGATAAATAGGTACCACTCCGGCGGGAAGGTAAACGGCGTTTCCATGCGCTGCTCTGGTTCGCTAGAAGCGGCTTAGTCATTCTGGCCACATGACCCGGAAGCTGTACGCCGGCTCCCTCGGCCAATAAAGCGAGATGAGCGCTGCAACCCCACAGTCGGCCACGACTGGACCTAATGGTCAGGGGTCCCTTTACCTAAGGTGCTACTGGACAATATTTTTTATTTTTATATATATTTCTACTCAGAAGTAATTATGTTGAGAAGTAATTCTATTGAATTCAATGAGACTTACTCCTAGATAAATGTGCCTTAAAGGCTAACCTGGACAGGGGCATTACTCAGAAGGGTGGTGGGAATGGGTGATTGGCGACTGTTAACAACTGCAATTGTTCATACAGGAAAAAGCAAGGGGTGAGATGGCTAAAATATTTTTTCCTGTAAGACCAATTGCAGTTGTTAACAGTCATCAACAGGTTTACCACACCTATCAGCCAATCACCCATTCCCACCACCCTTCTGAGTAATACCCCTCCCCACCCTCTCACTATATATAAGGGTCTGGTGACTTCTGTTTCAGCATATCTGAAGAAGTGTTCATGCACACGAAAGTTCGTACCAATAACTAACTTAGTTGGTCTCTAAGGTGCTACTGGAAGGATTTTTTTTAAATTTTGTTTTGCCTTCTGGAGGGTCACTCTTGTCCTATAGCAGAAGAAAAGCAGGACCCCCCCTCAAAAAGAAAGACCCAGTATATTTGGATATAAAAAGGTACAGGATTTCAGCAGGAAACTATAGGACATGGGGCAAATTGCAAACCCCAAAACTCTTGCAGGCATAAAAAGCATCGAAAGCGAAATGGAAACAAGAGGAAATACCGACAATAGAAGAATGGAGACTGAAGCTGATTGACTATGCAGAATTGGACAGATTAACCGGGAAAATTAGATATCTTCGAGACCAAAAGTTCATCGAGGACTGGGGGAAATTTGTTGAGTATCTGAAAAGAACATGTGATGTGCAAACAACACTGGTGGGATTTCAAGAAGCACTGTGAAAGTTGAGATATATTATTAAAAAGAAATAGGAGTGGGAGAGAAGTTTAATGGCAATATAAACAAAGAAATGCGTAAACTGAGAGGTAAATATGGATGATTGTCAGAGAAGCCGAAGGAAGTCTAAAAAGAAACAAATTTGTGAAAACCTGATAGAATTGTGTTGAAAAATAATAAAAATTATTTATTAAAAAAAAAAGCATCGAAAGCTTCCCCGATACCATCATGAGCACAAATTGTCACGAATGCATGATAAAAAGAACATTGTAAGGGGCCCTTTGACTATGTATTATTTCAATACATTAATGCATATTTTATTATTGCATTTGTGGAATGCTCTCGGGGGGGGGGGTCGGATGGCGCCTCCGTTGTGCATCTTTTTCGCCGTGCAAAAACATTCCTCTTTAACCAGGCCTTTGGCCGATTGACGTCTAATGCCCTTTTAAATTGTGTTACGGAAGGAGGGATTATCGGCTTGTCTTCGTTTTTGTTTTTATTGTGCATTTTGTATGTGTGTGTGTGGGGGGGGGGTGTTTTCTATTGTAATTTTATATTGTGAACCGCCCTGAGATCAATAGATATAGGGCAGTATACAAATGTAATTAATTAGTTAATTAATATAGTACTGTAATCTGCCTATTGAAGGGCATTTTAAACAAAATATGCATGTTTTTGCTCCAAAGATATAATAATAATAATACTAATACTAATAATAATAATAATAATAATAATAATAATAATAATAATAATAATTTATTTATACCCTACCTGGGTTTCCACTCTGGGCGGCTTCCAACAAAATATTAAAATACATTAGTCCGTCAAACATGAAAAGCTTCCCTAAACAGTGTTTCTGATGAAGGATTTCGAAAGCCCCGAAGACTCGCAGATTGCTTTACATTTGCTTTTTCCCAATGAAAAGATACCGTGTTTGCTAGTTCTATTTTCTGCGCCCTGAGAAAGTGGCATGTCAAATGTGTGTGTGTCCGCACACATACACGCACGTCTGAGAACGGAAGAGACGCGGGAAGAGTTCCCTGCAAAACGCTCATAAAAGTTGCAGGAATAGGATCCGATCCAGATTGTTTATCTATAAGCAGCAGCCAATGTTTTATTGCTGGGAGGGGAAAGTTATAGTGGCAGTGGCAGTCTATTTACAATACAGGGAATTTGTACCTGATTTTATTGCTAACTGAATTATGGCTATAAACTTTTAAGGTCATGTTCTTCCATGGGTTTCCTCTGGGAATCACATGCTGGTCATTTGTAGCCAGCTCTTCATATAGCTTCCTAAAAAGACATGCTCATTTTTAGGAACCAACAGAGAACCTCCTTAAAACTCCGGTCTTTTGCATTTTGAAACTTGCTCTGTTCAATCCATTCCACAGAATTTAAAACAAAGAGTAGAAGGCAGAGAATCCATGCATTTTTTAAAGAAAGTGATTATGGATAATTTTAATGTTGTGAACTGCCCTAAGATCTATGGTTGAAGGGCGGAATTCAAACTGAATAAATAAATAATAAATAAACTCATGAAAAGTGTGGTTAACAGAAGAAAGCAATGAGAAATCTGTTTATTTCTAGTAGGGAAATGAAAATCATGCCCGTCTTCTCCACTATACAGAGAAGTTTAAATTCATAGAATCACAGAATTGTAGAGTTGAAAGGTGACCCCAAAGGTTCTCTAGTCCAACCCCCTGCAACGCAGGAATTTCAGCAGGCAAACTCCCATCCTATTTTAAACCATATCGGACCCTGTTTAGCTTTGCAAATTAACTTTAGTTATTTCCGATTTTGCATCTATACATATAAACTACCGGATGAAAGTTCTGTGTGCGTTCTGATTTTGCTTTACTGACACAATTCCTTCTTTCTTTTTGGGTTGGGTGGGTGAGGTATAAACTGTCATCCTCAGGCTAGCTTAGGAGACACTGGCCAGGCCACAAGGCAAACAAACACTTCTTGCTCCCAAAACCTTCACAGCCAGGCTTGTTGTTCCCACAAGTTCTACTCATGCAGCTGCCGGGAGTCTAGAGGCCTGCTAGGGCTCATCGCAGATACCTTCCCAGGTAAGAATGGACAGAGCTGTCAATCTCAGCTCCTTGCAGTTTCTCATTTTTCCAATCTTATGTTAAGTGCCCTGAATTTCTACAGCCGTTTGCAATTTAGTGGTCTGTTCCACCATGCCCTATTTTCCCAGTACAGTGGTACCTCAGGTTACAGACGCTTCAGGTTACAGACACTTCAGGTTACAGACTCCGCTAACCCAGAAATAGTACCTCGGGTTAAGAACTTTGTTTCAGGATGAGAACAGAAAGAGTGTGGCAGCAGCAGGAGGCCCCATTAGCTAAAGTGGTACCTCATGTTAAGAACAGTTTCAGGTTAAGAATGGACCTCCAGAACGAATTAAGTTCTTAACCTGAGGTACCACTGTACAACTTCTGATTTGATCCTGGAATGTCCTGGGGGGGGGAGCCCAGATGTTTGGAGTGGTGCTGTGCTCTTGCCTGAGGCAGCTGACTCGTGCGGCACTAAAAGATGCATATCTTGGCTTTCATCAGGGGAATGTTGGAGGGCATGGTTCCACGTCGGATGGACTGCAGGGGGAGGGGCAGCACTGACATAATTGAACATTCCTACCTGGAATGATCTCTGGCAGGCAAGCAAGCCCTGATAAGAAGTAATGACTCTCCGGCAATTTATGTAGGTTTATAAAAAGACACACCCAGAGCCCGGCTTCTCACCTGCTCGCATTTACGTTTGTTGGTCAGTCTGAAGTTTCACCCGTCCCACAGCAGGAAAGACGCCAGACTCCCACCTTTCCCCTCCTGCCCTTCCGTTGCCCCCTGATTTTATCCAGATGCCTAGAATGGGGACTGAGAGGCTGACCTCCCCCCTCCTCCTTACTCGACCCAGACTCAGACCTCTGCTTATCTGCTGATTGCCTAGCAACGCTCTGGCTGCCTTCCAGCTCTTCCTCTCTTGAAAGCTAATAGAGTCTTCCCTGGGGAGGAGGGGGTTGTCGAACTGCCGTTTCCTGATTCTGTCAGCCAATTCTCATCTGCAGAGTCGGTCCCTCATTCACTTAGTTCAATTTCTGAGTCTAACTCATCGCCTGTGCTCTGGGGGGCCATGTTCCTGACACTACCTTTAAAAGAGATGTATATAGTGTATATAGTCCAGTGCTCAAATCACAGGGCAGGTCAGACAGTTGGATTTGATGGCCTGTAAGTCTCCCTAAAATTGCATTATTCTGCATGCCCAGCATTATTAACTGATTGATTGATTTGACTGATTGAATGAATTTATCAAATTTGCGTTCTGCCTTCCTTCCAAAGTAGTCCAGGTCAGCTATCACATGCACATTTTTTTAAAAAAACCACCATTCTTTTTCAAATTAATAATGTTTATTCATTTTAGTATAGCTCTGTAATAATAAAATGGAGAGGGGGAAATGAGTAGCAAAGTCGTATTAGGAAGAGAGGGGAAAGACCAGAAATAACACATTGCAATAGAAAATTAAATGAATGTAAATATGTTATATGGAGCTATATCATCTGCCACTTTGTTGTTCCAGAATTGTCTGAGCACAGACCACCTTCTGATAAATTTGTTTTCACAATATTTTTTAAAAAGATTCCTGTTTTATGTTTGCTTTATCTGCAAGACCGTTACCCTGGTTTGCTTCAGCCATTCTGTAATTGTTGAGGGATTTATACATTTCGAAGAATAGGCAATACAGAATGTTGCTGTCGCCATTAGAGTTTGCATAATAAAAAAATTCCTTCCAAAATAAAAAATTCCTTTATTTTATTTTGACTATGGCAGACCAACACGGCTACCTATCTGTCATTAGAGTTTGCATTAGTCATAATACAAAAAAGCATGCTAAAACAGTTAAAATAGTATACAAAGTGTTGCATATAAAATACATTTTTTCAGCCAGTTGACACCACTGTTCATTCATAGACATCAGCGCCCCGTGGTCTCAGAGCAATGGTGTTTTGCTCCATTAATAACCAGCCCTTGTGGGTGAGGAAAATTGTGCAAAGTGCAAAATACAGGTAAGCCAGAAAATGATCTTAGACACAATGCTTCTGAGGGTCAGATTTAAATACGAGACTGTTGTGTGCCATTTCGGACATTAAAGCCTGTTTTAATGACATCGTTAATGTTATAGGGTTCATTTGTTTTCACAATGGCGTCCCATTTATCTGGTTTATCAGGGACATAAAAAGCAGGAAAAGAGTGTCTAGTAAACAGGTTCCTCTGTATGTAGTGAGGATGCCATCTGCAATCAACAATTTCCCATTGCAGCAACAATCTGATAATGATTCATCTTGCAGGAAAGGATGTCCTTGATATTGCCAATCTCTCTCTCTCTAAGCCAGAGGTGTGTGGGGGGGGGGGTTCAGCCTGAGGGCCACATTCTATCATGGCCAACCTTCCAGGGGCCACATGTCAATGGTGGATGTGATCAGAGGTACAATTGGTGCCATGGACTGGTTGGACGCAGAGGAATAGTGGGAGGAACCAGCTGGGGAACTACTAAGGGAAGAAGGCTCAGAGCCCAGGGAGTGGTGGTGGAACAACAGTGAGTAGTCAGAGGGAGAAGAGGGAGAAGGCAGAGAAGAGGAGGTGTTGGAAGCTGAGGGGGTAATAGGGCCTAGTGTGCTGGGAGAGTCTGTGGTAGAGAAAAGTCCAGAATCGGAGGCGGAAGCTGAAGCAAGAAGGTGGAAGGAGGGAAGCCAAGAGGCAGAGATGAGTCAGGCTGGTGGAGACTCACCTGAGTCTCCCCCTCCTGCTGTGACAAGCTCTGCTCCCCATTTGTCTCCCAGAACCAGGAGAGCCATGAAAAGGATGGAGGGGGGGTGGGTGATGTGAAGAGGCAACCTCCAATTGCTGGGGGACGACGACCCTGGAGAAGCTGAGACATAGACAGCTGTGGGAAGGCTGGGACCGTCAGATTCAGCAACTCCTTCATGGGGGCAAGACGTACCAGGGATGAGTTGCTGCGCTCATTAGCTCCTGTGCAGCTTGTGTTTTTGCTAGTAACGAGTTAACTCCAGCTTGCATGTTGTGATTTACTGCTGCTCGTTTCTGCCAAATGGTGAGAGGAACGGGTGTGGCTTTTCTCTTTGTACTTTAGGCAACATTCCAGCCATTCAAAAGTCAGAGGATTCTACACACTCACACCCAAATCTCCACCAGCCTTCAGCCAAGCAAGCAACACACAATGTAACACTTCAAACACACATTCCAACAGGGCAGAAGCACTTAAGGTTGTGGAGCAAGATCAGTGAGGAGTGTGACCTAAGGAAGGAGGTGTGGCCTGGGGAGGGCCCCGGGGGCCAGAGAGAAGGCTTGGTGGCCACATTTTAGCCCCAAGCCTGAGGATCTCCACTCCTGGTCGAAAAAGAGCTTCTGCAGAAGGAGGGAGAGAAACAAAACAGAGAAACCAGTAGGAGAACACTTCAATCTCCCAGGACATTCTATACAAGATCTCAAAGTAGCTGTTTTACTACAAAGGAATTTCAGAAATAGACTGGAAAGAGAAGCTGCTGAATTGCAACTCATTACCAAACTTAAAACCATGGAGAGACCTGGTTTGAACAAAGACATTGGATTCTTATCTCATTATACATGACTAAGCCATTTTTCACCTTCTCACCCCTTGCCTTTTCCTGTAAGACCTATTGCAGTCGTTAAGAGTCGTCAACAGGCTCATCTCAGCTATCTGCCAATCTCCCATTCCCACCACCCTTCTGAGTAATACCCCTCCCCACCTTCTCACTATATAGAAGGATCTGGCAACTTCTGTTTCAGTGTATCTGAAGAAGTGTGCATGCACACGAAAGCTCATACCAAGAACTAACTTAGTTGGTCTTTAAGGTGCTACTGGAAGGAATTTTTTTATTTTGACTATGGCAGACCAACACGGCTACCTATCTGTAACTGTGTAAGAAGGAGGGAGAGTTATAGAATCACACCAAATCATTCTAAGCTTATCCCTTTGCTCATCAGCCAATAACTTTGATCTAGTAATACTTGACTCTCACTCCCTAATTCCCTGGCAATCCCCAGCATGACATTGCATTGGCATGATAACCAGACTTTCAATGGCCTGCATGCTGGGCACTTGGCCTGATCAACTGGCAATTCAAAGGCTGGGTACATATAAACTATTATCCCAAGAGCAGGTTGGTGCATAGCCTGGACCTCTCTTTCCTGCAGCAATAAATGTGCACAAGATGACATTGGCATCACCCTGTTTGGCTGAGTGATGGCTATAAACTTCTCTTGCACGAGACTTCCAACCCAGTCATTCGTCAGCTTGTGAGCATTATATAACACAAAGAGTCTTACTAGTCTTCACGGAAGAAACACTTCGTTTCTGCAAAGCCCAAGAAAGCATTTCCAAGAAACCGAAGGCACATTGCTATCATTCTTCTTAAGGCTGAACAATACAGTCTCCTGGAACAAGTAGCATCCTTCCCCCGCCAACCAGCAGAGGTTTTCAAATCACTAGAGCAAGGCTACCTAAAAAGCAATAGGGAAAATGAAGCCAAACTCAAGACAGTAGAGTAGACCAGCTGCTAACATACCCTGTCTGGAGATTGCTTCAGGAGGCAAAACAAGACACAAGAAAAACTTAGTATGCTCAGATGCTGTTAATCTTTAGCTGGGCATCACAGGGCATGTGTTTGTGTGAATCCCTCTGCAATACAAAGTATAGAATTTACACACAGGTCCTGCTTTACAGAAGTTCGCCATGCGAAAATTCACTTACCCAAACATGAGCCAATTAATCTAATTCACAACTTCTGCGGATTGAAACAAAGCCGTCTTTTGAAAATCACACTCCACCAGATTTTGGAATACAGTTCCCCAGCCAAGCAGAAAAATGCATGTTATTGGGTAAGTGTGCCTAAGAATGAATATATGAAAATAACATGCAAAAGTGCATTATACCAAGTGGAAATTGCTTTGCCAAAATGTGTGCATTAGGCGAAATTGCGTATTGAATTATGTATATTATGAGAAAACTGCACTAACATGCTGATAAATTTTTATGAGGACTTTTTTTAAAAAGGCAAAGTGAGATGGAAATGTGGAGACCTGCATTTAAGACTGGGGAATTGAGAAACTTAGAGAAACTGAAACGGACAGATTTGCCCATCCGTTCCTGGTGATTAATTTCCCTTCCCCCTTTTCTCTTTAGCAACACATAAGTGGCCACTCAAGCCCCTGACCCCTCGTTTCCTATGTGTTGGCAAGGCATTGCTCTGTTGCCCTGCCAATGAAGTATTTTGAAGAGGTCAAAACCGAAAGAGGGCAAAAGCTATAACATTCCAACAGATTTCTGCAGGGTGATTCATGCAGGCAAGGAGTATGGAAAGTGGAAGAGAGTGGAAAGGAAGAACAGGGTGGGAAATCTTAATGTTCGCCACTAGACACCACCTCTCTTGCAGACGAGGCTGCAGTCGAGAGACCTTGTTTCACGAGGGCAGAAGAGTGTTGCACTTCTGTTTCTTAAAAAGCAGGGTCTTCCCTTCCCCACATGCCCAGCTGCTTTTGAAATGGTGGGGAACTTCAAGAGCAGTTTGTGATGCTGTGAGAGAGAGGAGGAGGAAGCTAGACAGAACGTAAGAAAAATGTGACTTCCTGCAGGATTCTCGGAAAATCATTTGGAAGCACAGGGAATAATCATTCCATAGCCCACCCAAATGGAAGGAGTCAATAAGCAGTGGGAAAGAATAAGCATGAATGGGAGACAAGGAGTTTCATAAAGGGTGTGCGCAATCAATACCAATCCTTTCCACAAGGAACGCAGGACTGCAGGGCAGGGAGAGTTAGTTCAATTGCTACAACATGTGACAAGATAATATTAGATGACTTTGCCATGTGAGAGCCAGGACATGTGTGTGTGTGTGTCTGAAGAGGAGGAGGGTGGAATAGCTTTAACATAAAGTAGGGGGAGGAGGGGACACCAGCCCTATCCCAGAAAGCCCAACAAATGCAGACATTTTTTGCTGGGTGTGTCCATTTTCCTACCTGTAGCCAAATTCCAATGATTTGGGGGAAGTAAAATGTCCCGTGTCGTGTCCAGAAGCAGGGCACTTAAGTCTGCTTCCCTGGTTTAGCATTTAATTTTAAGAACCCCTGGGACAAATCTTTACATTGACTGGGAATAAAAAGGATATCTAGGATATTTTATGTCAGAGACATTTGTTTGCTTTTTTTACAGACAGAAAACTGTAGCTGGAGCTAAACTACATGTGACCTTAGCCACGGAGTTCTTTCCTTGAGTGCAAGAAATTTTTCTGCTGTCTACTCCCCACAAATTGTCAATGTGGGGCCCTCTATTCCAAATTCGGACCCTAGTGTTTCGGGGGAGGGGTGTATCTTTACAGCTGTATCAGGCCCCACTGAGCTTGCCATCTGAATTTTAAAAAATAAAAGTATGCCATTAATTTCAGGCTCTAAACTTGACTTCAGTTCCCACATTGCCACATCCGTATGTGAGCTGTTTATTTATTCCTCTATTTATTAAAATGCCTCTTGGAAATTCATTTGCATTTTGGTGTGAATTTCTCCTAACACAGACGTAGCGCTCGAGTTCTGAATCCTCTTTAGAATCTCTAACGGCTAATAAAAAGCGGACTGATAAAACTGCAGAAATGTAAACACTCTCCTTTGCCTTAGTAGCTGATGACGACTTGGAAGACAGCTTGATGCAAGCCAAGTATTTCATCACCCTGGTTACAAGCCACTGTTGAGACAGGGAGAGGGGAGAAGCAGCGATAAGTGCTGAAAGTCTCGTTCGTAAATCTGAACCCTTGGCAAAGAAGGTAATCCCAGATGTTTTTCTTTAAGATAAGATTCCCTTCACTTAACTTGGAGCAGGGGCGGGGAGCGGATATACTGCAATGCAAATTCTTACAATTGAATTGCATCACGCAAATCTGACATCTGAAATGACAGTATCTGTACACCAGACAGCAGACATTTCTAGCTACCAGACTGCTTTGTCAGTGATCTTAAGATCTCCATATTTGAACAGAGGAATTTAAATGTGCAGTTCCGGTGTGCAAGTCACAATTAGTCAAGACGTTCAACGCAATTTATAGAGATAATGTAGTCCTTTCCCACTACAAATGTTACTTGTTTGTGCTGGCTAACCGAGAGGCGAGGTCCGAGTCCAGTCTGAGGTCGAGGGTGCAGTATGGAAGCAGTCCATAAAAGTTGAAGCTGCATGCAGGGCAGGTAGTCTGGTGAGGTCAGGAGCTCCGGCAGGAAAGCAGGATAGGATTCAGGCAGGAACTGTCAACCAACAATGTTGCTCCCGCAACTTGGGACTGGGGCTGGCTGGCTTTTATCAGCCCCGAGGCACAGGGCAGCCCCGATCCTCAGGTGACTCGCCTCTCCTGGCCTGGAGGTGAGCACTCCTCCTGCAGGAACTTAGTTCCCTCCATCTCTCTCTGCCCTGAGCCTCTGCAGCTCAGGGGAGGCTGGAGGGTTACCAGACCCAGAGGCAACCTCAGCTTCCTCTGACAGGGCTGAGAGTGGAGCACCTGCAGGCAATGGGTCCTCCACCCCCTCAGGAGCCCGAGCAGACTCAGCTCGTGCCTGCACCTGAGGATCCAGCACAGGTGAGGACCCTTCAGGCTCAAGCCCCAGCCCCGGCTCAGCTGGTTCTGGAGCAGGGAATCCTGTGCAGGCTGGGATTCTTCAGGTTCAGCATCCGAATCTGAATCTGAATCCCAGGCCATCACATTGTTTATAAAAGATGCACAGTACCTGGGGCTGTGTCCTGCTCCCATTGCTCACCGACCCCCCCACCCTCTTAGATCTCACCATTTCTCCCTTGACAAAAAACCCCCCACCCCTTACAACTCACCCCAACCCCCTCCCACTGCATTTCACAAACTCCTACTCTTACAACTTGCAAGAAAACTTGCCCTTAGGTTTCCGCTCTGCCCCCTGCTTAAACTGCCAACCTCACACCAACAACACCATTTTGGCCTCAGCAGTGAGGAGGAGAGAAGCAGCAGGTGGAGGCAGAGCAGGCCAGTTGCTAAGGAGATGCCACAGCCTATTGTGGCTATTCGTTTACAGCTCACCTGGGCTGCCTGGCCATGTGCCTACCTGCCTGCATCTCTGCCTTCCTCTCCCTCTCCCTTTCTGCATGCCACGCAGATGAGCTATCTTTTTTTGGTACTGGTTCCCACATTTCTGCTTTAATGCTATTGCTCCAAACCAGAAGTTTGTGGAATTCCTTGCAGGGGTATGTCCTGGTCAATGGAATCCTATGAGTGTACAGCTTGAGAGAAGGTCCATAGCTCAGTGATAGAGTATCTGCTTTGTGTGCAGGTCAATGCCAAGCATCCCCAGGCAGGGCTGGGAATGCCCCTTGTCTTGAACTCCAAAGAGTCAGTGTAGATCAGGCATGTCCAAAGTCCATTTTGGGGGCCTCAACAACTTTGGTCGGCCCTCAAGCATGTTCACTTCATCAAATCCAGTCCTCTTTGAAAAAAGTTTGAGCTAGATGGACCAAGGGTCATCTACCAAAGTTCAAGATGATGTATTCAAGAAAAGAATTAATTTCACACCACGGGGACTACCATAGTAGTATCTCTTTATCTCATGCTGAACACAAGGAGAACTATGGTACGTAGACTTCATCAAAGTGCCAGGGAAGTAAAGTGATTGATGTTCCTCCTGGATTGATTCTGCTAGAACAGGGGTAGCCACTGTGGTCTCCTTCAGATACAGCTCCCATCATCCCTGACCTTTGGCTATGTTGGCTGGGTCTGTTGGGGGTCGTAGTCCAAAACCATTTCTCCAGCTTAGTTAATGAATACTTGTGTTGAAGTCTATTTGATTTTCTTCCCCTTCATAAATATTTACAGTGTTTCCCAGATGTTGGCTTTCCACATAGATTACAGCGATCTGGTGTGCATCTGGCACATTGATTCAGGGTGCTGGATGCTGCAAATCAGAGAGATACTGTGGCAATATCCATGTTGATCATTGCTCAACTAAATTTTCTGGCACTGTGGAAAGTCTCGCATCCAAGTACTAGCCAGGCCTGATCCTGCTTAGCTTCCAAGATCAGATGAGATCAGGTATGTTCTGGGTAGTAATGTCATACACTGGCACAGTGGTAGGTAATGTTCTTACTCAAGAAGCCCTCTGTAGTTATTGCACAAGTGGTTTCTTTGCAAATCGATCTCATTAGGCCCAATGGAAAATTACTTGTCCACCAACCAAAGTTCAGCTCATCACCTTTGAAGAAGACATTCCCAGTCCAGAACAGTGAAGCTGGCAACATTTCCTTTGTATTTATTCACTCAGCCTGTGGGAAAAGTTTGTAGTTGGCAGCTCCCAGCTGATTGCAAGCAGGCGTGAACTATATCTCCATCTCTCATGAGATGCTATCTTGGATGATATAGCACCTTGTCACAGTGGAATGGCCAGCTGGATGAAAGCAGTTGTGAATGTAAGACTGAACGGAGGAGGGATCATGGCCACCTTTGTGGAGGCAGTTATTAGACCACTCCTAAAGAAACTCCTTGGACCACATTTGGCTGCAATGACAGCTAACTAGTTACTGATCTCCATTTTCTGGCCAAGGTGCTCAAGTGGGAGGCGGTGGCCTGACGCCAAACATTCCAGGTTGACGCAGAAAATCTGGATTCATTTCAATCCAGCTTCTGACCTGGTTTCGACTAGAGCTCTGCGTAAATATAGCAAACCGAACTTCTCTTACTGGAAGATTTCCTCTTGACATGAAGAGATGCTGGCCAAACTGAGAACTGAGTTTGGTGGCCATAGCATGTTGATTGATGGTTGTCGTTTAAATTTTTATTATTTTCCATGAAAGAGAAAAAAGACAAAGAAGAAAAAAGCAAATGAAGAATAAACAAAATTAAATAAAAAAGATATAAACATAAAATTACACCTGTGTGTCTTCCCTCCACCTCAGTTCGACATTCTTTATATTATAAAACCTTGTTATCACTGCGTCCTATACATGATGGTTCATCCCAACCTAAGATTAATTTCCCCAGTTATACCTTAGAGTCAACTTTACATATTTAGTTGACTGTTGTTGCTGTTGGAGAAGTAATGGAATGGAAAGGAATATCCTGGGAAAGGTTATGACTGGCTGGCTGGAAATCTGAACACGAAATCACTCCATATGGCAATATTCTTTTGCAGGGCTTTTGCATTCTGTTCCATACGTACAGCTGTTTTATGATTAAACTGTTGCAAGTGGTTTTTGGGGAGGGAACATAATTTTAGGATAAATATCTCTATAAATAAAGGCTTGACATTTAATCCACATTTATGTATATTGTTTGCAATTTTACTTTTTTTATTTATGGAAGCCAGAGAGAGAAGGACAGAAAATCTATTCGGTTTGATTCATTAATCCGAAAGGGTGTGTTGCTTTTCATTTTCATAATTCAACAGGAATTTTAGTCCAATATCTTTATTCATCATAAATACATATCTCTCAGGAAAATAGCTGTAGCCATCACTTTTAGACTTTATAGCTCCAGAGGGCAAAACGTAATTCCATTTGTGATAGACTTGCATCTCACACAGATACATCCTAATGAACCTTGCTGGATTTGATGGTGAGCCATTCAAAGTTAGTTCTATCACTCACAAAGTTTTATTCTAAACACAAACGAAAGCCACCTTTAAACAAAACATCTTAAACTCACATTTAATTGTCATTTGATTAACAGTTTCAAAGTACAGTGGTACCTCGGGTTACATACGCTTCAGGTTACATACGCTTCAGGTTAGACTCCACTAACCCAGAAATGGTGCTTCAGGTTAAGAACTTTGCTTCAGAATGAGAACAGAAATTGTGCTCTGGCGGCGCGACAGCAGCAGGAGGCCCCATTAGCTAAAGTGGTGCTTCAGGCTAAGAACAGTTTCAGGTTAAGAACAGACCTCTGGAACAAATTAAGTACTTAACCCGAGGTACAGTGGTGCCTCGCAAGACGAAATTAATTCGTTCCGCAAGTTTTTTCTTCTTGCGAGTTTTTCGTCTTGCGATGCACGGTTTCCCATAGGAATGCATTGAAAATCAATTAATGCGTTCCTATGGAAACCGCCTTCAGACCAGGTCCGGGGACAGTCTGTCCCCCGACCTCTTCTGAAGGCTGGGGGGGGGACAAGGGCTTTTCTTCCCACCCCCAGCATTTTAAAAAACCCCGGGACAGCGGAGGACTTCCCGCTGTCCCCGGACCTGGGGCTGTGGGGAGAAGATCGCTTCTCCTCGCTGCCCCTTGCTTCAAAAGAGGTCCGGGGACAGCGGGGAAGAAGCGCTGCGCTTCCCACTGTCCCCGACCTCTTTTGAAGCAAGGGGCGGCGGGGAGAAGCGATCTCCCTGCAGCCTCTTGCTTCAAAAGAGGTCCGGGGGCAGCGGGAAGCGCTTCCCGCTGTCCCCGGACCTGGGGCTGCGGGGAGAAGATCGCTTCTCCCCGCCGCCCCTTGCTTCAAAAGAGGTCCGGGGACAGCGGGGAAGACCCGCTGTCCCCGGAGCTTGCGGGGCAAGCTTCATTTTGCGAAGCAAGCCCATAGGGAAATTCGTCTTGTGAGGCAACTCGAAAACGAAAAAACCTTTCGTTTTGCGAGTTTTTCGTCTCGCGAGGCGTTCGTCTTGCGGGGTACCACTGTACCACTGTAGTTCTATAGCAACAACAGTAACAATAAATACAAACAGTGCTATTTTTCTAGAGAAAGGGGTTCTGGAACTCATTCTCTTACCACAGCAATGTTGCCCACCTGAGAGGTGCCGGAACTGAGTTCTGGTGAGTTCCAGCTGGGGGGGGGGAGCCCTAGATACAAACATATTAACAACATTCTTCAACCTCAACCAGCATGGTCAATGGTCAGGGATGATAGGACCTGCAGTCTGGCAACATCTGGAGGGCTAAAGTAGTATAAGAAATGTGGAAATATATTGTGTTGAACACAGATGTAGAAAGCCTTTGAAGCAAATAAGTGTTAGTTACTTAGTAACATTTTGTTCCTTCTGGAATGACTGCCATGTGCAAATTGAAATTCTAGCAGCCATGTACAGTGGAGCTTTCTCTCAGGCTTTGTATCCTAAAATGCTCCGTATATGTTACCTTGATGCTGCTTCAGTGAGGCCCTCTAAAATTAAACTAGCTCTGAATGGTTACCTGTATTCAGATGGAAAAGCAAAGTCTAGGAACTAGGAGGAACTCATGAAGGCAGAGATGTGATCATGGTTCCACCTGCTGATGTGCTAAATACAACCCAGCACCTCGCAGGACAGAGTGAATCTCGAAGAAGATGGAGGGTCAGATGTAGAGAGTCCACATTTTTCACCTTGGGAAATCAAGCCACGAGCTTTGCGGAAGGAAAGCGAGATAAGAATCTTAAGCATTCCGTAGTAACTCACCTCGTTTCCTCGAAAAGGTTGACATTGAGAGAAGCCCAGCAGGGTTAGAAGGAGGAGGTAGAAACAGAGGTAATCAACATGGTTGTTCAGATGCTGCTGGGCCCCATCTCCCATCAGCCCCAGTTGGCCCAGCCAATGGTCAAAGTTGATGGCAGTTGCAATCCAACAACATATGGATGGCACCATGCTGGGTACTTAAGCTGGAAGGAGACGGCACAGGTATCTTGGTTGGGAGTTCTGTAGGGCGGCTAGCCGTTTTGGCTAACCCTCGGGGGGGCGGGGTTCACATGTGTGGCCCCTGCCAAAGTTGGTGGGGTCTTGGGAAGGCCAGAAAAAAATGCTTGTGGGGAGCCAGGGTGTGTAGCCGCCCCTGATGAAAAGTGAGAAGGGAGGGGTGGAATTAATGACCTAAAAGGAGGAGAATTCTGGACCAGAAATGGAAGCAAGAAGAAATTCCGATGAAAGAAGAATGGCAGACAAAATTAATGGACTACGCAGAATTGGATAAAATGACAGGAAGGATTCGAAACCTGCGGGACCAGAGATTTACAGAAGATTGGAAGAAATATACGAGCTATTTGAAGAGCAAGTGTAACCAACAAATTACGCTAGTAGGACTGCAAGAAGTTTTGTAAGGAGAAATATATGAAATATTGCAAAGAAGAGAAAGAAGAGAGACATTAGTTATGATATTTAAATGTACAGTGGTACCTTGGGTTAAGTACTTACTGTAATCCGTTCCGGAGGTCCGTACTTAACCTGAAACTGTTCTTAACCTGAAG
This sequence comes from Podarcis liolepis, assembly GCF_965112155.1. Taxonomy (NCBI): domain Eukaryota; kingdom Metazoa; phylum Chordata; class Lepidosauria; order Squamata; family Lacertidae; genus Podarcis; species Podarcis liolepis. The sequence goes on along the minus strand of NC_139558.1, from coordinate 87,263,621 downwards.
CACCACTTTAGCTAATGGGGCCTGCTGCTGCTGCCGTGCTGCCGGAGCACAATTTCTGTTCTCATCCTGAGGTAAAGTTCTTAACCTGGAGCACTATTTCTGGGTTAGCGGAGTCTGTAACCTGAAGCATATGTAACCTGAGGTACCACTTTAATAGTGAAAGTAAGAAATGTAAATTAAGTGAAAAGATTGGAAAATTTTCAGATGTGATTGATGGAAGTCAAAAAATTGTATACGATATTAAAGTATGTTTAATAATTGTTGAAAATGATATGTTAAAAAACTAATAAAAAGATATATTAAAAAAATAAATAAAAGGAGGAGAATTCAGATATTAACTATTTCAACCCAGTCCTGTGGACTGAATTCAGAAAGGGCTGCCTAAAGTCAAGGGGCATGCTTAAAATGGCAGTGAGGCTAAACTCCTGGCTAAGCAGTGTAAGTATCCATTTCCTTATAGTACATCCCATGCCAATAAGGTATGTGTGTATAAATATATCAACCACATGAGCCAGGGAAATCGCACAAGCCTGGCTCAGTTGTTGCCCAACCAAGAGGAAGTACTACAATTGGGCTGGAAACACACACACACACACACACACACACACACACACACACACACACTGCCTGTGTAGGTACTTTACTCATAGATTTGACCAGGGGAGAGTTGCTCCCATACCAATGAATGTGAAAGGCACCACAATCTCTCAGGGTCCAGATTCTTCTCTTGTCCTATAATTGTACCACAGTAGGTAAATCAGTCAGGTGCTCATTGGTTCTGTGCAATCTCCCTGCTTTCTGTGGCGTGAGCTTAGCTCAGCAGGACATCATCTAATTGCTACAATGGCACATTGGGGAGGGGGGGTTGCTGTCTGCCTCCGCCCCAACTATGCAGTATGACTTGCCTGGTGGGGCTGGCAGAGAAACTTGATTCAGTTCACCTTTAAAGGTGAACCTAACCCAATTCACACTTTCTGAAACAAGTTGCAAACCAAAACACAGCAGTCTTGCAAAATTCGCACTTCTCTGAATTTTTGCAGTGCCATTCTCCGGCTGAGTAATGTGTACAAAAATGCATTTGCAAGGGAAATGTGTGCATGTGAATGCATATACAAGTGCAAAAATGCATCTCACCAGGAAAAGCTTTTAAGTCCCATTTGAATAAATAGCCACCTAGAATAGCTTCAAGTAACTTGTCTTGCTGATTTCAGCAGGACATACATGGCTGTGTGGATTGAAAAGGACAACTCTCTAACTTAGGAGACTTTGCAGCAGCTTGCATTAAGTCTCATCCTCCTGGCCTATTACCCTTCGTTTTCTAAATATATCTCGTGAGGAATTTGTACTCTGGAACCTGTCCTAACGCCATTCTTGGCAGGGTCAAATTACTAAGATCAGTCATTCTTGATCTGAGAAGAAGAAGAAAAACCGCAAAGCAACTTGCAGTGGCTAGAACAGCCCTCACCCACTGGGTCCGCCCCTCCTACAGCACAGGAAGTGGTAGCTGGGGCTGATGGGAATTGTAGTCCAAAGCATCTCAAAGGACACCAGGTGAGTGGAAGCTGTGCTAGAGACTATGCATCTCTCTTCCCAACTACTGTGCATGAAATACTTGTTGCAGAACGGGCAGCAAGGGAGTAATAATAAATAATAATAAATAATTTTATTTATACCCCACCCTCCCCAGCCAAGACCGGGCTCAGGGCGGCTAACACCAGGTATAAAAATAATTGATTAAGATACAACTTAAAAACAAGATTAAAATGCAACATTAAAATGCAGCCTCGTTTCAGTCGAAACTCAAATCAAAAACTTTTTGGGGGTGAAAACACCAAATCTTCACCAAGGCCAGCTATCCAGACTGGTCCTACATGGGCTAGAAAAAAGTCAGGGAAGTCCCCAAATAGGAGTTCCATCACAGAAGGAGAAAGGAAAAAGGAAAGGGGGGGAGGGGATCAAGTTGATTCCAGTAGAAGTTGAGTAGAAGAGAAGAGAAGAGTTTTGATTTTGATATCCTGCTTTATCACTACCTGAAGGAGTTTCAAAGCGGCTAACATTCTCCTTTCCCTTCCTCCCCCACAACAAACACTCTGTAAGGTGAGTGGGGCTGAGAGACTTCAGAGAAGTGTGACTAGCCCAAGGTTACCCAGCAGCTGCATGTGGAGGAGCGAGGACGCGAACCCAGTTCACCAGATTACGAGTCCACCACTCTTAACCACTATACCACGCTGGAGTAATCTGGATATATTGTAATATAATCCCTGCATTACATTAACATCACATTCTCATAGCTAATTTGATGGTTTCTTTGACAAAGCTGCAGAACACCTGGCCACTTCCCCCAGCACAATTGGGGTAGGCCAGGGACCACCAACCTGGTGCCTCCAGATGTTGTTGGACTCTAACTCACATCAGCCCCAGCTGGGGATGGGAAAGCAGTTCGTTTGCTTCACCTTTTTTATGCAAGCCTACATAATCTGCACTTCCCAAACCAACAGGTTGACTGACACGACCTATTCTTTGAAATTCACACCTCTGAATTTTGCGCTGCAGTTGTCCAACCCAGAAATGGGTGCAAGACGCATCTATAATAAGGAAGGTGTGCCCCCAAATTTTTCATATGGATTTGGGCCATTTAAAACACTGCAAGCCCTTGTGGAGAAAAAACAGAGGCTTTTTCGTTAGGCATTTTAGGTACAGAAATTCAGAAAGAGCAGAAAAGACTTTTTATGTACGTGACAACAGCAGCAAGAATACTATTCGCCCAGAGATGGAAAGAAGACAGTTCCTTCTAGAGAGGAATGGCTGATAAAGATGATGGACTATGCAAAAATGGTGAAGCTAACTGGGAGACTCAGGGATCAGGATGAGAAGAAGTTTAAGAAAGATTGAGAAAAACTTGTAAGTTGTTTAAGAGAACACTGTAAATAATTAAAAACTTTGGCAGGATTAGAGCACTTTTCCCTTTTCTTGTGAGGAATCCTATTTGGAATAAGGGAATTTCCCTTTAAAAAGGGAAAGGTTGACAGCTATGGATTAGAGTAATACTTGTAATATAAAAAATATAAAGGAAAAGGTAACAACATTACTAACAAATTAGAAAAATTGGATAAGCGGAATGAAAAAAGGAGTGACAATGGAAACCGAAAGAGGATGGTGGGAAGTCAGTGGATCCAGAGTGAATGATGTGTTTTAATGGGAATTTTATCAGCAAACCGTAATAAAAATATTTATGAAATAAAACACTTCGAGCCCATACAAAACCATATTTAAGATTTTGAAAATGTGACTTTTTTGTTTTTTTATGAACTGACTATGAGTCATGGGAGTGGGTAGAGTGTGTATGTGAATTCAGCAGTGCTTAGTTTGTTTTTTGCTTTGTTAGTTTGTTAATAATGTATTGTGGTTTATGAGTGCTGGAATGCTTTGTGAACTTTATCATATGACTTTTGTAGTTGTGCTGTTTAATCGTTTTTTGTTTAGTTAATAGTGTTTTATAGAAGGCGGTTATTTAATTTGATGAATTACTTTATACAACGTACGTTGCAATTAGGGATGCGGATGGCGCTGTGGGTTAAACCATAGAGCCTAGGACTTGCTGATCAGAAGGTCGGCGGTTCGAATCCCCGCGACGGGGTGAGCTCCCGTTGCTCAGTCCCTGCTCCTGCCCACCTAGCAGTTTGAAAGCACGTCAGAGTGCAAGTAGATAAATAGGGAAGGTAAACGGCGTTTCCATACGCTGCTCTGGTTCACCAGAAGCGGCTTAGTCACGCTGGCCACATGTACACCGGCTCCCTTGGCCAATAAAGCGAGATGAGCGCAGCAACCCCAGAGTCAGTCACGACTGGACCTAATGGTCGGGGGTCCCTTTACCTTATGTTGCAATTATGATGATTGACCATGTTATTACTTATTTATGTAAGCCGCTTTGGGACTCATGGAGGGAAAAGCAGAACAGAAATATAGTAAATGAAAATGGAGAGAAACCCAAAGTGACAGATACCTGACGGATTGACCAGCATGGACAAAAACCAGGTTTGGTGGAAGCTGTAGTGCACAACAGCTGGAGGGCACATTCCTTGGTTCCGCTGAGAGGAAATGGGGGGTGAATCTCAATTGAATTTCCTCCCAGGAAGGCCAGGAAAGAAACCAGACACCAAAAAGACTTCTAATGAGAAACCAAAGAAACCAAAAAGACTTCTAATAAAATCTGCAGCACTGTTCCTTCAGAGTTTACAGTTTCATAGTTCTGACTTCAATGTGGCCAAGAAATGAAGAAGGGAAAAAAGCCCAGTACACCAGGTTTATAATATCGCATATTTTTAAAAAAACCTGGATCTGGTGTTAAGCAGGTAACTGTTTGCTTTTTGCACCTCTCAATGTTAGCTGAATAAATAATCCAAAGGAAGAACACGTTATTGTATATTATGATTTTAGAGCTGTTTCTAGATTCTGCTGCACAAAGACACCCACTGTAATACGCCAGCTGTTCTCTGCCTAGAGCGAGGTCAGCAGGATCCGGTTACCCATGACTTGAAATCTGTCCGCTGGCTGTTTCATATAGATTTAAAGCTCACTTTGGTTTGTTTACAAGTTCTTCATCAACATCGCTCCAAAAGAACTATGGTTTCAAAGCGAGGAACTTAAGCAATGTTGTAATAAAATTATCCTGCTGGAATATAAGAGGCTTTACAATGCTGACTTGGCATGATTGCACCATAAGTATATATAACAGCCTTTCTGAACCCGATGCCCTCAAGATGTTTTGGATGACAACTTTCCCCTACCTTTGTGACATGTTGCTTTCCCCTGCTTAAGGAATCGAATTGATACGCTTGTGACATCAGCAACCAAATCTTGAATTGCCACTTGCACCTCAGGCCTATTTGCACACCAAGCAACCAACATCATTTTCACCAGAGGTGGGGAATCTGTAGCCCTCCAGAGGTTGCTGGACTCCAACTCCCATCAGCCCATGGCCAGTGGTCAGAGAAAGTGGGAACTTTAGTTCAGAACATCTGGAAGGCACTGGGAGACTGATGTATAACTGTCTGGATGGTGGCTAACAGATTGAGGTTGGATCCTGACAAGACAGAAGTAGTATTTTTGGAGGACAAGAGGTGGGCAGGTGTGGAGGACTCCCTGGTCCTGAATGGGGTAACTGTGCCCCTGTAGGACTAGGTGTGCAGCCTAGGAGCCATTTTGGACTCACAGCTGTCCATGGAGGTGCAGGTCAAATCTGTGTCCAGAGCAGCTGTTTACCAGCTCCATCTGGTACGCAGGCTGAGACCCTACCTGTCCGTGGACTGTCTCGCCAGAGTGGTGCATGCTCTAGTTATCTCCCACTTAGACTACTGGAATGTGACCCGGAAACTACAACTAATCCAGGTGCAGCAGCTAGACTGGGACTGGGACTGGGAGCGGCTGCCGAGACCACATAACACCAGTCTTGAAAGACCTACATTGGCTCCCAGTATATTTCTGAGCACAGTTCAAAGTGTTGGTGCTGACCTTTAAAGCCCTAAACGGCCTCGGTCCAGTATACCTGAAGGAGTGTCTCCACCCCCATCGTTCAGCCCAGACACTGAGGTCCAGCTCCAAGGGCCTTCTGGCGGTTCCCTCCCTGCAAGAAGCCAAGTTACAAGGAACCAGGCAGAGGGCCTTCTTGGTGGTGGCACCCGCCCTGTGGAACGCCCTCCCACCAGATGTCAAAGAGAAAAACAACTACCAGACTTTTAGAAGACATTTGAAGGCAGCCCTGTTTTGGGAAGTTTTTAATGTTTAATAGACTATTGTATTTTAATATTCTGTTGGAAGCCTCCCAGAGCAGCTGGGCAAACCCAGCCAGATGGGCAGGGTATAAATAATAAAAAATAAATTGTTGTTGTTGTTGTTGTTACATTCACAGTAAGTGCTAGAAGGATGTAATTGTCAGATGGAGAACCTTTTTGTACTCCTGTCGTAAACATGCTTACCCAGAAGTAAGCTGCAAGTGTGCAAAGCCTGCAGCTTTCATGGTGCGTATCTAAAAGGCAGAGGGCCTTCTCAGTAGTGGTGCCCGCCCTGTGGAACACCCTCCCATCAGATGTCAAGGAAATAAACAACTCTCTGACTTTTAGAAGACATCTGAAGGCAGCCCTGTTTCGGGAAGTTTTTAATGTTTGAGGTTTTATCTTGTTTTTAATACTCTGTTGGGAGCCACCCAGAGTGGCTGGGGAAATCCAGCCAGATGGGCGGGGTATAAATAAATTATTATTATTATTATTATTATTATTATTATTATTATTATTATACAACCATCGTGGCAGTTTGACAGAAATGACTGCTTCCTGATAATTCTGGGAACTGTAGTTTAGTAATGGTGTTAAGAATTTCCTGACCTCCCTCACACGCCTCACAAAAAATAGACTCTGGGAAATTACTGTTAGAGCAGTTTAGTAAATCATTATAGAGTACCACAGAAAGAGCTTTCAGAAACGGTGTGGACATTATTGTTTCCTGCTCTAACTGGGGTTGGACTAGATGACTTCTGAGGTCCCTTCCAACTCTTTGGGAAGTAGGTTTTACTCACGGTTGACCCAGTGAAATTAATGAGCATGACAATGCCCCCATCTACACTATGCATATAAATCATTTCAATTTAAGCAGTCTTGGCTCCACCCCACCCCCACCCCACAGTAGTAGTAATCATCATCATCACCATCATCATCATCATTCTGGATTTGTTAAGTGCAGTGCTATTTTTATAGAAAAAGAGGTGCCAGAACTCACCACGAACACCTCCCTTGTTCTCTTAGAATGGCAGTGGCGCCCACCTGAGAGATGCCAGAACTTTCGGGAGAATTCTGGTTGGAAAAAAGCCCTGGTACTGAGAGTTGTTATGAAGCCTCAATTCCCCTCACACAGCTGTAATTCTCTGAGTGGTTTAGGAGCCAATCACTCTTCCCAGAGAACTCTGGGAATTGTAGCTGTGTGAGGGGCAATGGGGTCTCCTAACAGCTCTCAGTTCCCTTAACTAACTACACTTCCCAGAATCCTTTGGGGGAAGCCATAGCCATGACTGTCTAAAGTGGTATCATACTGCTTTAAATGTATAATGCAGATGTGGCGTAAGTTAGGTCCATTAACGTCAATAGGTCTACTCTTAGTAAAACATACCATCATATGATTTTATTATCAAAGATGCACTTATGCATAGATATTTGGGGGGAATCAGCTCCCCCATAAGGCAGTTTGGCTTTCTAAATGCTATGTTTCAGATCCTTAAGTAAGAAAAATCCAACCTGGTGAGAGTCTATGTTGGCGCCGTCCATCTTTATCTAGTACACATTTGCAGGATGCAGAAGCTCTTTGCCATTGTTCCCAGGAGTCAAATATGTTGCGGTTTACTTATTTATTTAAAAACATTCATATGCCACTGACTTGACAGAAGACCTGTAAGCAGTTTCCAAAGAAAGAATTTAAATATTCATTTAAAAAAAAGATAAAAGCAAACGTGAAAAACAAGCAATTAAAAAAAACCACATACCTAATTATTTATGTATATTACAAGGCAGCAGCTGTGATCTGCATACAGTTATTCATCCAAGAGGCACGGGATCTGGGGTCCAGAAAACTATATGAAAAGATTCTAAGCCAGGAAATCCTTTGAGGACCAGGGCTTTTGGCTGCTATTGGAAAGGAAAGTGAGGCAGGACTGCCCCCGTGTGGTGCGTTCAATTCCTTGACTTGTTAAAGTTCCAGGGGATAAGAGGCCTTATGAGAATGTTTCCAAATGAACAAGAAAACTCTTACTGCTGAAATATGAAATCTTTTGTCTCTGTTCATGATGATGGATGAGCCTCACTATTTGCAATCCGGAAGCCAAATCAGACATACCCAAATTATCTTTCCAGACGTCCACTGGAAGTCTGCTCCAGAGTCCAAATTGTTCCCTACTATGCAAGCCGCTGTGGTCTGTTATTTAGCATGCCAGTGTTACACAGCAGTGCAAAATCTCAGCCCTGGCCTAAAGAGACAGGCACACCCATTACCTGTCACACAGCCCCGCCGTTGTATCAGGTGCCGAGAATTAAGTATTGTGTCTATTAAATGCATTACTTCTCTGTTTCTATCACATCCTTGAGGAGTCAGGAAACAGAGCTATTCCATGTGGTCTGGAGGCTTCCTACCTCAGATTCAGGAGGGGGGGCGTGCCCCTGTAGCAACCTCTGTGAGAGGCTGCAAATGTACATTTTGAGGATAAAATCACCCAACTTGGTAATGACTTCACCAAGGATTATTTTTCAGCCGGAACTCAGCAGAACTCAGTTCTGGCACCTCTCTGGTGAGCACCATAGCCATTCTAAGAGAAGAAGTAGAAGAGTTTGGATTTGATATCCTGTTTTATCACTACCCTAAGGAGTCTCAAAGCGGCTAACAATCTCCATTCCCTTCCTCCCCCACAACAAACACTCTGTGAGGTGAATGGGGCTGAGAGACTTCAGAGAAGTGTGACTAGCCCAAGGTCACCCAGCAGCTGCATGTGGAGGAGCGGGGAAGCGAACCCGGTTCACCAGATTACGAGTCTACCGCTCTTAACCACTACACCACACTGGCTGTGTTCATAGTAAGTTCTGGTAGGGTTGCCATATTTCAAAAAGTAAAAACCAGGAAGGAAACCCCGAAAGTTGTTGAGCTTTGATTAGAAAGACCCCAAAATGGTTGAGCTGTTGTTGTTGTTTTTACAAAAACACCAAAGAAACATGATTTTATGATTGACTTGCCTAAGATCCAGGACACTCCCCCCCCCCCCGACATCAATTCTGGCTGCTTTTGAAATCCTGGTAATGTATGGACGAATAGCAGCCTGAGTTCTGGCACCTCTTTTTCTAGAAAAATAGCACTGGACTTTGCTGCCTCAGGCAGTTCCTCCTTAAAAAGCCAACCATGCACACAATGGTGCATAAGCAGAGTTTTTTTTTTTTCTTAAAAAAATGTTTAGGGGTTCTCTCGTTTTCCTATTCGTATTGAAATACTGCCCCTCAATGAGGCCAAACTTAGATTCACAAAACATTTAGGGGTAGGAGTACCCCTGCATCCCCCCAGAAAAAAGCACTGTTCATAACTATTTGCTAGCCACTAGTACCCCTCTTTTTTGGGGGTGGGGGAGAGGTAGTAGGGAGAGTAGTGGCAGAAAAACTTGAAGAGTTTGCAGATTATACTGGTTACAGCATGCTGATAACATGAAGCTTTATTTCTGCATAACATCTGAATCTGGAAAGGCTGCAAAAGCTCTGGATCTGTGCCTGATTGCAGTGGTGGACTGGAAAGGGGCCAAGAAACTCGAGTTTGAATCCTGGGAAGGTGGAAGCTCTCTGAATAGGTGGTTCCTAGACAGCATCTTAAAAAGTAGAGACATCACCTTGCCAACAAAGGTCCGTATAGTTAAAGCTATGGTTTTCCCAGTAGTGATGTATGGAAGTGAAAGCTGGACCATAAAGAAGGCTGATCGCTGAAGAATTGATGCTTTTGAATTATGGTGCTGGAGGAGACTCTTGAGAGTCCCATGGACTGCAAGAAGATCCAACCTCTCCATTCTTAAGGAAATCAGCCCTGAGTGCTCACTGGAAAGACAGATCGTGAAGCTGAGGCTCCAATACTTTGGCCACCTCATGAGAAGAGACGACTCCCTGGAAAAGACCCTGATGTTGGGAAAGGTGGAGGGCACAAGGAGAAGGGGACGACAGAGGACGAGATGGTTGGACAGTGTTCTCGAAGCTACCAGCATGAATTTGACCAAACTGTGGGAGGCAGTGGAAGACAGGAGTGCCTGGCGTGCTCTGGTCCATGGGGTCACGAAGAGTCAGACTCGACTAAACGACTAAACAACAAATATCTAGAAAATAGACTAAAAGGGAGCAAGTGTGTAGCTTGAGGACACTCCTGAAGACATCTTTGCCATTAGAGGGTCAAGTGGCTAGTAGTACCTTTTACCAGCCTTGCCTGACACACCACCAGTGTGGTCCATGCACTGGTCACCTTGAGGCCGGATTATGGCAGTGTGCTATCTATGTGGGGCTGCCCTTGGGTGTAAAGGTAAAAAGGTAAAGGACCCCTGGACAGTACACATTATATGGTTAGAAAGTTGCACTGGAAAAATTTGGAGAAGTGTGAATGTCAAAAGATGGCTGTGTTTCAGTTTGCGCACTGTTTTAGGAATTGCAAATGAGGTAGCTCCATCTTTAAATGAGAACCGAATCATATTTGTTCTCCATCCTTAGCTCTGAGCAATTTTGCTCTGGAGGCTGCATCTTCATTCCTAGAAACACACGGGCCTTTTCTGTAGCTCAGAATTTCCAGGAAGGCTATCTAATAGAGAGAGGGTCAGCACACTTTTGTTTATTTTCATACCTGCCCATCTCGATAGGCTTGGCCAAATGTTTGTTCTGGCAATGCCTAGCTATAATATGTCACATTGTCCCCTCTCCGCATACATAGAGCCTGCATGGTAATTTTACAGATCCGCCTAGGAAATGGCTCCATTACAAAGAAAGCATTAGTCAAAACAAACAGCAGACCCCAACAATAATAGGTCTCTTCCATGTAAGAAGTGTTCAGGTCCTGACCAGACCAACAAATTGCTAATATGCAAATAAATACCACATTAGTTCTTCTATGGATTGTGGCATTTTATGTTTCTACTAGGAAGTTTTTCCAAGTCTGCGGTTTCCATGATTTCCAGCTTCAGGAAATGCTTTCCACACTAACTCACCTGCTGAGAAGATCCACTGCCCTGGCCTCAAACTAGAAGTTGGCTATTTACTGTTGCCAGTCTCACGCTCTGCAGATTCATCAGGCACCCTCACCGTTGACTTTGGGTTGACTCCTGAAGACCTTTTTGTGGTGACAGGCTTATGCAGCTGCTCAAAACATTTTTTAAAAAATTAGCCAGTCATTTTAATGACTACTTTGTACCACTTTTAATAGTTGTCCATATTTTTATTGTATACAATCTGTCACACCCCACCCTGAGGTTTTACAAGATGGCGGTATGAATACAATGCAAATGCAAGGGTGATGCAGAAGATAAAGCTTTCGCTTTCTTATCAGCCCTTCATGACAAGCTACCTCTAATTGCACCATTTCAAAACTGGCCGTTGACAGAGTAATCATCCCATTTCACAGATGCTCAAGTGCATTAGACAGTTAAAGGCATCCTATAACTTTAAGCAGACACGGCTTCCCCCCAATGCATCTTGGGAACTGTTGAAGTTAGCTAAGGTGCTGAGAATTATTAGGAGAGTGAATCATAGAATCATAGAATCATAGAGTTGGAAGAGACCACAAGGGCCATCGAGTCCAACCCCCTGCCAAGCAGGAAACACCATCAGAGCACTCCTGACATATGGTTGTCAAGCCTCTGCTTAAAGACCTCCAAAGAAGGAGACTCCACCACACTCCTTGGCAGCAGATTCCACTGTCGAACAGCTCTTACTGTCAGGAAGTTCTTCCTAATGTTTAGGTGGAATCTTCTTTCTTGTAGTTTGGATCCATTGCTCCGTGTCCGCTTCTCTGGAGCAGCAGAAAACAACCTTTCTCCCTCCTCTATGTGACATCCTTTTATATATTTGAACATGGCTATCATATCACCCCTTAACCTCCTCTTCTCCAGGCTAAACATGCCCAGCTCCCTTAGCCTTTCCTCATATGGCATCGTTTCCAGGCCTTTGACCATTCCCAGAGTTCCCTGCAAAGAGGGATTGATGGTTAGGCTGTTCCCTTTACTCTCCCACCAATCCTCCAGAAAGCCCATTTTTCAGGGCTTATGCTGGTGTAAGATCTGCTGGTGCTGGCTCAGCCAATTGAGCCCCTGCTCAGCTGCAATGAGAACAGGGCTTTGCTTCAGCCGGAACTGACCAGAACTCAGTTCCAACACCTCTCAAATGGGTGCCATTGCCATTCTAAGAGAATGAGGGCGATGTTCATGGCACAGCAGCCAGTTCTGATGGGCCGAGATTCCCTTCGCCCCAATAAAATATTTGAGGAGGTTGCCCCCCCCCAGCTGATGTGCATTGCCATTCAAATGATGTGTGTGCACCGTGTCATGTGATTAATTATGTCGGGTGAGGATTACCCACCCCCACCCCCAATATTTTATTCAAGTTGGCACTCCTGGTTCATGGTGAGTTCTGGCACATCGTTTTCTATAAAAGTAGCACTGAATGAGGGGGTTACGCCAGCATAAGCTGCATGCGATGGGAATCATGCATTTGATCTGGAGATCTGCTAGATCCAATCTCACTCATCCCAGTGGATCTCTGGTTTGGATGACCCTGTCACTCATTAATATGACATCTTTCCTTGTTCCTCATGCAGAGGAAAGGACTAGAAATTGCTAGCTGAGGTTTTAGTGCCATCTAAACAATGACTTGAAATGACCCTTGAAAAGATTTGCCCCTGGCAACAAGTTTGCCCCTAGCAACAGGTATCCCCCAGCAACAAGGTTTCCCTTAGCAACAGGCTTCTTTATAAGGCAGGTTTTGGAGGAGAGGTTTGCATGTTGTGTTGTGTGAAGGCTGTCACTCTGGCCAAATGGCTGAAGAGTCATGAGACAGAATGATTCTCTGTATACAGTTCTACTTTATTTTCATTTAACCAGTAGTTATAAAAGCTGTAGTGTCAATTCTACAATAAATACTTTAAGAAGAAATGAAAGGGGTGAGGTGTTTATTACCACATGGGAGCTCCCCAACAGATGAGCTGAACTGAGAAAGGAGATTCCTTAAGACTTTCTGGGTGACTCTGCTGACTGAAAAAGGAACGCCAAACAATTGGCAGATCGGGTCCTCCCTTAAAGAGGGCACGTATTGCGGTGAGACCTGGCAAACTGACATCCTGTGTTGTGGGTGGGTACAACTGGTCAGCCACAGCACCCGATTGGTAGGTCCCTCAAAGTTGGGTACAATCTGGCCAATGGGACACAGTCCAAATGGTTCGAGGGACCTATTTATGCCCACGCACGTGACCCAGAGCTTTCTCTTTCGGCGCGTGCATTTGGAACACCTGCCCACCTCTCCCTACTTTTAGGGCTTTTGCACTTGACCTTGCTATGCCGTTGTGTGTCGTCTGTCGTTGGCACAGGGGCACAGCAGGAATTTTCCCCACTTGGCAGATTGGCTGTTGCCATTTGGGTTTCACCTGCCGCGTAGCAAATCATCACAACTTGTAAGGTTGCGGATGTGCTCTGGTTCAGGTGATAGGGATGGGAGAACGCTCTCGCCATCCCTATGTGAAAGGATGGTGTTAAAGGAATCCAGGGACTCGATGGTTTGGTGAACCCTTGAGAGGGGATTGTGCCCGTGCCTGAGTCCAGGGGGGCATTTGGGTGTCAGAGTTAGCCCGTTCCCGGCTTTCCACTTATCCAAGTGTTCACCTTTGGCTGACCTATGCTGGAACCCTGGGTCAGCGCTACCAGCATGGCAGGGAGCTAGTCAAACCAGAGCCTATGCAACCAGTCACTTTCTGTAATCAATAAAGTTGTGGCCTAAATTCTGTCAAAAACCAAACCAAAATTTTGAGTCATGTGTAGATTTATTTAGGGGGGAAGTTTCGGGGTCTGAACACGCAAACTGCACTAACATAAGAAAAATGCAAAACAAAAGTGCAAGCAAGAGGGACCAACATTGAACAAGGACTTTTCCTTGCAGGGATGTTAAAGCCTGCTTGCAGGCTCAAGAGAATAAGGAGTTTGAAGGGAGTTCCAAAACCTGATGTCCATGAATCAGTCACACCTGGCAGAAGTCGTGACTCGGTTGGGCACTGCAGTTTTAGAAGAAACAAGCGGTACCTGCAACAAAAGGTTGTAGCATATCGTGCTCCTCCCTTCCCTATAGTCAGTCAACATGATGTGGTCACTGAGCACTGGAATGTCTTAGAAGAATTTTCTCTCTTAAGAGTCCCCACCCTGCCCAGAAGACCTTTGCACATCGTCAAATCTCAGGTTTTCCCCCAAATCTGCTGATACTTCTCTCCTATGTATATGTAATGCTGTTACGACTACATATAGCACTTGAAGAATTGTGGTATTTATTTCCTTTTTATTAAAGAAAAGAAAGCATTTTTAAAAGTTATAACACAACAAAAAAAGATAATTTTTTAAAAAAAGATTTGGATAATGTCAGGGAACTGCCATCAGTGCCGGAGGGAGAGAGCAAGCTCCAGAGGGATCCCAGATAGCGTCCCGGGATTGGGAGAGGCAGCCCATCTTCTGGGGAAGGGAATCAGCGTAGCACCAGTGGAGAAGGGGGGCAGATGGGGGAATCAGCGAGGCGGTCACATGACTCCTTGCCGGGGACCAGCAGGGAGAGGAAGGGTCCTCCGCTGCCTACGCCCTCCTTGCGCAGAAGGCTTCTGCGCAGGGAGAGTAGGAGGAGACTGGGCGTCAAAGAGCTTCTTTGCTGGAAGAAGTTTAAGAAGCGCCCACTGACGGATTCTGCCAGCGATTGAGACAGCCACGGGTGAGTGGCTGTCCGGACAGGAAAGGTTCACTCAGGCAACCCAGCCAGGTGTTGGCACAGGCTTACGCACGAGCAACCCCTAGAACCATTACAGATAAGTATTATCATTTTGTTTCATTTATGAATCACTTCCCGTGTAGCATCTTGAAGTGGTTTCACAATGCAAACAGATACTGTATAAAAACAACTGCATATATAAACACTGAGTTTGTTATTGGTATATATGACCAGGAAAAGCTCGCCTATCTTTTGGCCAGGCAGACGGTGGCAATTGTGATTAAGCACTGCCTATAATAATAATAATAATAATAGCAGTGTCTCCAGGATAGGGAGGGATTGCCCAGGTGAACAAATACCTGAAATACGTATCCAAATTTGTCTTCGAACCCGTGTGCTTCTCTGTCTGCATAACCGCTCTCTTTTTTTGCAGCTACATCACGGGGTTAAATGCATTCAAGTACCGAGCAGGGAAATCTCTGTTCGAAAGGTCAAAACTTAAAATACACGGCTGAATAATCTGCCCAGTGCTTGCTCTGGGTGTGAGTCACCAGAGCATGATTCATCCAGGGAGAAAAGCAGCTGCTGGTGGAGATGAAAAGTTTATGAGAAGGCCTGGGCTCTTGAATCAGATGGTTATTGGCTGCTACAGTTACTACCTGTTTTCCCTCGGCCGGTTGCTAGGCCTTTCACTGCAACCTGACACCCACAACTGAGGTTTCTCCTGACAAGGAGGTTGTTATACGCCACCTCCCAAGCTCCACAGTAGTGTGAGATTCCAGCGGGTTCCAGACACAGTAAATATGTCTCTATGATACATGGTGTCTCTATGATATATGGTTTATTTACAAATATATACAACCTGAACCTGCCATGGAGGGGTTCGGACCAACAGCATTCCTCTGCTTCCCCCAGAGCCAGAATAGCATCCTTGCTTTGCAGCTCCAATTGCTCCCTCAAGGCACTTCCCAGCTTCCTCTTAACTGATGTCCTGAGCTCTAACCTTCCCTAAAACACTGGTGTTGCCTTTTTAAACTAAACTCCTGGTTGAGGGAGAGAGGAAACTCACCCATGGGCAAACGAGATTTGCCCTTTCATCCTCTGTCTCGCTCATGAGGGAGGCTAGTCCTGATTTTGTTGGCTTTTGCCACTTGGCTTAGCAAGGTCTAGCACATGGTTCAAATATGCATTGAGTCTATCCTGAGTACATATGAGTCTGGCTATTTCCTGGTTTTACTACGCTAAGCCTTAATTAAATTCTAGCACCTACAAACCTCTATCTATATCTATCTACAGTGGTACCTCAGGTTACATACCCTTCAGGTTACATACGCTTCAGGTTACAGACTCCACTAACCCAGAAATAGTACCTCAGGTTAAGAACTTTGCTTCAAGATGAGAACAGAAATCATGCTCCGGCGGCGTGGCGGCAGCAGGAGGCCCCATTAGCTAAAGTGGTGCTTCAGGTTAAGAACAGTTTCAGGTTAAGAATGGACCTCCAGAATGAATTATCTATCTATCTATCATCTATCTATCTATCTATCTATCTATCTATCTATCTATCTATCTATCTATCTATCATCTATCTATATCTATCTATCTATCTATCTATCTATCTATCTATCTATCTATCTATCTATCTATCTATCATCTATCTATCTATCTATCTATCTATCATCTATCTCTCTATCATCTATCTCTCTATCATCTATCTATCTACAGTGGTACCTCTGGATGTGAACGGGATCCATTCCAGAGCCCTGTTCGCATCATGAGCAGAATGCAACCTGTGTCTGCACATCTGCACGTGCGCGGGTCGCCATTCACCGTGTCTGCGCATGCATGTGATGTCATTCTGAGCGTCTGCGCATGCGCAAGCAGTAAAACTCAGAAGTAACCCGTTCCGTTACTTCCGGGTCGCCGTGGGACACAACCTGAAAAGATTTAACCCAAAGCGACTTTAACCCGTGGTATGACGGTATCTATATCATCTACTGCATGAATGTTAGAATGTCGAGGTTTTGAGAAAGAAAGGGTTACAGCGATATAAGATTAGAATGAAGGAAAGATTAAGAGGACAGAAGCTTGACAGAACTATTTAGAAGTTGCTGAAAAACTTTGGACATTGGGATGCAGAAAGGGGAGGTATGGGGGAGTCCGAGAAACAAGGTTTATGAAAAAAAGGGTACAAAATTATACATGTTTGTATGTCTTTTTATATGTTTGTATTGTTTTAAAAAAATTTTTTGTAAAACCAATAAAAATCTTTAAATATATATATATATATATATATATCATCTATCTATCTATCATGATATATATTATATACAAGATATAGTCTTCATTTGGCTAGCAGTGTCCCCAGAGGCCAACAATCTTGCTGCTGTGTCGGTCACCAACCTTTGCAGAGGCCAGAAGGCACAGGTATAATTTTGAGGTGCTTGCGGGTGCCAGTCACAAAAATGGCTGCCATGGGGGTGTGGCATAACACACGAGCGGCTGCATTTAAAAAGGCGGGAAAGGTGACATGAACATAAAATGAAGAGGCTGGGCTGGTGTAAAGAAGGACTGAGCAGGAAAAGCAAATGGTCTCTCTGCCCATACACAGAATATGCTCCCCTTGTTCCCATACCTGGAAGAAAGAAGCAAGACACCAGTAGCTGGATAGCTAGGACCGTAACTTTATTTGAACATACAAAAGGAGATCTGCCGCACTCTAGTTGTGCCAGAATTGCTGGAGCTGCTTATGTCTATTTGAAAGGCTGAACCTATCCTGCCCTGGGCTTTGGGTGGTATGTTACTTGCCTCCTTCCAAAGCCAAGGCCTTTATGAGCAGGGAAGGAGGCTCTCCCAACTCACTGCCTCCCAGGGCCGTCTTAGCCATAGGTGCTAGGGGTGTGGGACACCTGGACGCCGGGCTCTCACGGGCACCAGGCCGATAGTCCAGGGCCCAAGAGTTGAGTCCAGGGAAGAGCCCGCCCGTCGGTCGGAGCGCCGTGGCAGGCTCTTCTGCTGCGGGCGGCTCTGTGCTGCAAATTTGGGGGCGACCTAGCCAGAGAGACCCTGAGGCAGCCAGCCAGCTCCACCCTCCTGTGCGCCTGGGACTGGGCAACTGGGCAGCCCAGCGCCACATATGCTTAAGACAGCCCTGCTACCTCCCCAAGTCCCACGGCTTTAGGCGTGTGCACTGGTTAAACCCCAAAGGGAGTCCTTTCCCTTCCCCCAAGGGCCCCACAGTCCTTGGGAATCGTCTAGGGTTGAGCCCAGGGGGCACATTCTCTTCTGTTCAGCCTTCCAGGAACCACATGGCAGTGGTGGGCAGGGTCAAGAGGCAGAAGCTCCCAGCAGGAGCTGCCACTGGTGACAGGCACAGGAAAAAGACACACCACAGATTTTCTTGCTGGGGCTTTTGATATTGAACTACATGCCCCATTATCCCTAGTGTGAGGTGACATTCGTGAATGCCATTTCTAGCCAGTGAGCTGCAGGGCTGCAGAGAATGCCTGTGGCATCAAGCAATGCTTATAGGGATGTAATTTATTTTGCCCAATAATTTGCTGACAAAAAGGATCTAAGGCCGTGGCTACCAAACTTTCTATCACTAGGGAACACTTTCCAGACTGACTTGTTTGCTGAATAAGAAAAAGAAAACCTGAACAGCATCTGCCATGAGAAATTTCTGTTTCTTCGTTTTTCCAGTCTTCAATTCAGTTCCTCACATTTCCACACCAGTTTGCAATTTTATTCAAAAAGGCCTCAGAAAAATTCACCAGTATTTTAGTGCAAATTTATCCTTATACACATTTTTTTTGTATGCAGTTTTGCCTTATACACACTTTTTGCAAAGCTGTTTTCCCTAATGCATTTTCGTATGTACATTTATATGCAGTTTAGTGCACGCTTTAGCCTGGTGTATGCATTTTTGCACACACTACTTGGCTAGAGAACTGCACTGCAAAGAATTTGGAGAAGTGCTCATTTTGAAGGATGCTTTGCTTC
Source organism: Podarcis liolepis (assembly GCF_965112155.1). Taxonomy (NCBI): domain Eukaryota; kingdom Metazoa; phylum Chordata; class Lepidosauria; order Squamata; family Lacertidae; genus Podarcis; species Podarcis liolepis. The sequence continues at coordinate 87,245,127 of NC_139558.1, read as the reverse complement.
GTGTGTTGCTCGGGAAAGTGCAGATTTAAATGCCAACTGAATCCAACCTCTCCTCCTTCACTATTAGGGGCTGTGCACAGAGTTCTCTTAGGTTTCAGCCTCATGCCCTATGTTCCCTTTGCAGCAGGCTCCATCTGATTATTGGTTGTACAATTTCTTCCTCGCAGGTTTATTTTTTTTTCTTAATGGAAAATTTCATCAGAGATTCTAATCAAGAGCACAAGAGAAGTGTGCTCTTCCAACGGCTCTGTTGCCCACAGATAAAGGAACAACTGATATGAGGCAGGTTTTTTTTTTATTTAGGATGGCCATAAAGGTAAAGGTACCCCTGCCCGTACGGGCCAGTCTTGCCAAACTCTAGGGTTGTGCGCTCATCTCACTCTATAGGCCGGGAGCCAGCGCTGTCCGCAGACACTTCCGGGTCACGTGGCCAGCGTGACAAGCTGCATCTGACGAGCTAGTGTGGTGTAGTGGTTAAAAGCGGTAGTCTTGTAATCTGGGGAAACCGGGTTCGTGTCTCCGCTCCTCCACATGCAGCTGCTGGGTGACCTTGGGCCAGTCACACTTCTTTGAAGTCTCTCAGCCCCACTCACCTCACAGAGTGTTTGTTGTGGGGGAGGAAGGGAAAAGGAGATTGTTAGCCGCTTTGAGACTCCTGAAGGGGAGTGAAAGGCGGGGTATCAAATCCAAACTCCTCCTCCTCCTCCACACGGAATGCCGTTTACCTTCCCGCTAGTAAGTGGTCTCTATCTACTTGCACCCGGGGGTGCTTTCGGACTGCTAGGTTGGCAGGCGCTGGCCATAACTCAGATCAATTTTGCAAGTTTTACAACTGTCCTTTCATATATTTTACAAAATAAGATATATATTCTGTGGGCTTCCTCTGCCTTAGAGAGGCCTTTAAAGCTTCTATACACCCTGAGTTTAGTGATCTTAAGGCTCACAGTAGATGAGTCCGTTTCTCCTATTAATTGACTGAGGAGGTGAGGCGAATGCATTTAAGTACAGAATGCTTCTTGACTTGAGAATCCACAAGACGACTATCTCCAAAACACTGTGACCTCTATAATGTTTATATTATCGCAAGTGGGGCAGAGAGACCAAATGTAGCCTTACCACATATTAAAACTATGCACTGCTTGTTAAAAACATGTTCAGAAAAGCAACCGGCTCTTCACCAGGAAAATTGTCCTTTAGCCAGTGGGCCAAACTAGACAGGATCCTAAATTTGTCTTTGCATTTAATGTGCACATTTTTAAGAAGTGCAGCCGCTGGAGGCAGGGTGGGGGCTAATAATTAGTTATTTATTACCCATCCTTCACCCCAAAGTCCCAGGCACAGCAGGAGGCAAAGACAAATTAACTCTTTCTTCCTCTGCTACAGTTGTGACCAAAAAACCCCCCAACTCCTCTGAAGCTGCTATTTGCATTGGAGGGAAACTCCCACTCGTGCCAATGCAACTTTCAAGGGTAATGGCGCCTTCGAAGGAGTAATTTTCATGGAGACAGTTGCAGGGGAGAAAAGGGCAAAATTCTCCCTCTGCACCTCCTTGAGATCCTGATAATTGTCTGCCACACTCCAATGGTTTTTATGTGCGTTTTTAAAATGTGCATGAGTCGTGAAGATGCATTTAATGTCGTGTCATTCTTGGTTCTGTTTATTTTACAGCTTAAAGGCCACTAGAGCGGCTTTTAATCGTTTTTTTTTAAAGCCCAGCTCAAGCCTTGGTTTATGCAAGCTGTTTATACAAGGTAAGCTTCTCCGAGTATGCTGCTTATTCTTAAACCGCAAAAAGCAGTAAAATCCCAAGTACATCGACTTGCAGCTTGAACTAGAACTTGACCAAGTTAATAAAATGGTCGTGTTGATGTTAATAGCTTCCTGGTATGCATTAGGTCATATGCGTGGATATGTATAAAAAACGCAGCACTTCGTTAATGGCCCTTGTTTAAACCTCCAGTATCAAATCAGAGAAATGGAAGCAGTACCTGTATACTGTGGGTACAATGTATTCTAAACAGAGAAGGGAACTGGTCAAGGAAGGTTCAACCGAATGCTTCATTTCTCCAAAGAACTGCTGCTTTCTTAAAACTCTGTTTGTTGGCGGTTATTCATAGAAGATGGGAGTGGGATGATTGTACAAATGGATGGTCGCTAAGGAAAAAGGTAAACATTCTTCATCTTCCCCATTGCATCCTGGAAGCAAAAGGGGAATGTTTTGGACTTCTTATGTAAATGTTTGTATCAGGGATTGCGAACATGGCATTCACGGCTGCAGTAGCCCTCTTGAGGGCTTCCCCCTGGCTGCTACAAAGCCTCTGAGCACCCCCCCCCATTGCCCCCTTGAGGTGGTGGGGGTGGCTACCATTTTGCTCCCTTGAAAAGTACATAGAGCTGAAGGAGGAAGTTGGAAAAGTGACAGTCTTCCCCACTTCCTCTTTCAGCTCTATGCCCTTTTCAAGGCTCAGATTAATTATACTCAAACCAGTTTTCATCTGGATTCCTTGGGAAAGCAAGTTTTGGGTGTGCCTTCTCTTTTTGTGGGGCTGATCTGATCTGGGGGAATAGGGAAAGAAGTGACCAAGACTTATGGCCTTCACTGAAAACTATAAATGTGGCCACAGACCTACTCTCTGCTTTCTATTGTTTCCATAATTCCCACCTTCTGCTAATTGACTCAGGTCAGCATTAAACTGCTGCGATTCTACACTGATGGATGGATGATTGTGTCATCAGAGAATACCCCTGGATGCCCTTGCAGGACATAAGCGGGGGTTGTTGGGGTTTTTTTTTGCTCCATAGCAGACTGAATAGGGTTTCCTGGGGAGAATCATCTACCTGGTGCTGTGGGAAAGGGGGGGAAAGTTCATAGAATCATGGAAAGGACCCGAGAGTCATTTAGTCCAACCCCCTGCAATGCAGGAATCTCAGGTAAAGCATCCATGACAGTGCTTGTTATCCATTTGCCCACATACCACTAACTGTAAAGCAGAGGTTTTTTATTTCTGGTGCCTGGTTTAAAGGGAGACTTGCATGGGCACTTGCATGATTAGGTCAACCCATACCAATCTGCAGATTAGGCAGATATAAGAGAACAGGGATACATGAGTGGGTGGTATTGCCCGAGGTCCTGCCTTCAAGGCTTGGATGCCAGTTAAAATGATCAAACAACCCCAAGATAAATCTGCCAAGTAGGAATTTTGCCTCCTTCATGGATCACTGCCTTGCCATGTCAAAGGGGCTTGAATAACTCAGAGAAGCTATGAGCTATGCCATGCAGGGCCACCCAAGATGGACAGGTCAAAGTGGAGAGTTTTGACCAAACGTGATCCACCTGGAGCAGGAACCAGCAAGCCACTCCAGTATCCCTGCCAAGAAAACTCCATGGACAAAGAGTGCCTGGCATGCTCTGGTCCATGGGGTCACAAAGAGTTGGACACGACTAAACGACTAAACAAAAACAACAGGAATTTTGCACATACTTTGGGTGCAGGTATAGGGCAAGGTCCTCCAGGTATTGCTAGACTACAACTCCCATCATTCCTGACTTTTGGACATGTTAGCTGAGGTTGATGGGAGTTAGAACCCAACAACATCTCGAAGGGCCACACTGGGCAAAAGGGTTATCTGTATCCAACTTGTGTAGACCTGAAGTGCAACCACCATCAAATACCTGGCCGTGACTAATGGAAGGTTTGGTTGTGGGTGGTTCTTTCAGTGGTGCTGAGGTTACTAGATGAAAGGCGGTAGCAATACAAACATGTGAAATGAGACAAGGTAGGGCTGGCTTTTGGTTTCAGTTATTTATCATAGGGCTGCACAACGGATCAGGGCCAAGAAGGGAGTAAGGCAGTCATAGACCAGGCATACAGCGTACCTCCCTAAGAACACTTATGGTTCCAGTCATTTGCTCCTAGACACAAGAGCTTTAAATATATTGGGTTGCATCCCATTGCATTATTCTCAGAGTAAACCCAATGAAACAAATGGACTGATTTTTTTTCAGAGTAGACCCACTGAAATAAATGCCCACTGATTGTGGTGTATCAACTCTATGACTTAGTCCGATGCAACTCATATTGTATATCTCAACATATAAACATTCGCCAAGGAAAAATTCTAAACGTTGACAAGGCAGATAGTAGGAATTGTTGCTTGGCAGTGGAACACCTTTCGTGGGATGGATTATCAAGACTCCTGGCACCTCAGTCCTTGGACAGACATATCTGCAATAGAGACTTAATGCATTTTAACATTTATCCCCAATTATTGCTGGGGATTGTAGTTCTCTGAAGAGGAAGGGGACTACTGATCTTAGCACCCTCACCTAGGATTCTTTGGAGAAACCCAAAGCCAATATGGGTTCGTATTGTAGATGCACTCCCAAAGAAATGTACCAGAACACCTTCTTGCAATGGAGGGATTTGAAGAAAACACTGTAATGTCACGGTAACATCATGGCTTTCGGATGTGTTCTATTGAGCCTTCCTCTTGTCCATCCCAAGCGCTTAGTTAACGGAACAGAAATTATTTCTTTTCACTGCAATTAAAGCAATGTAATTGTATTTTTGTTGTTGTTTATTTAAAGAAAGACCAGTTCATTTTTTAAAAAAAGAGAAAGAAAGTGATCAGAACCTTATTCCTAAAAGCTTAATTTGTAAACCTCATTCATCTCAGTGGAATATACTTCTAAATGTGCATACGTCTGAAGTGTCAAAATATGTGTGCACGTTAGTGGGAGTGTGAAAGACAGTGAGAGAACAAGAGAGCTCCCTGGCACCAGTAGAACCAGTAATTAAAGTCTTTAATTGTGCGACTTCTCAAACCATATTTTACGTCTTTTCCTTTCAATGGTTGAGTTGGCCTCCGTGGATGGGGTTAAATAACATCTGCTCAAAATGCCGGTTTTCCCCAGTTAACCAAAAAGAAAAAGAATAGTCAAGATGTATCTGCTTTAGTAGCTGCTGCAAAAGTGGCAATTATGATTGAAGAAGAATTGCGGGGGGAGAGGGAGGTGAGGTGTAGATAGAACTGATATGGCTTTCACTGGACTGCCAGCTTGGAGGAGGAGTGTGTGTCTCTCTCCCCCCTTTCTTTTTCAGAGAGAAGTCCTTTGTTCCTGTTTTGGCTCAATACACAGTTTCTCCCCAAGTTTCCGGATGAGTTCTGCCAGGTCTTCTGTGTTCTGTGATTTTTCTTCAAGGAGCTCGTAACGGAGGCTTGAGATGTCCTGTTTAATTTCTTTCAGCTCACCTATAAGAGAGAGAGAAGATCAAGGGCTTACGAGAAGAAAAAGGAAAAGCCGGGGATGGGGAGGGGGACAACATTACGAAGAGCCCTGATGAATCAGACCCAAAGGCTCATTTGGTCCGGCAAATAAAACCTTACAACCCACTGGAGCATAGGGAACTGGCTGGCCTCAAACAGGGTTCTGCCACCATTACCTCTAGTTCCTCCTCAGGATGCCAATGATATATATATATTTTGTTCTTGGGAGAGTTATAACCCAGAAACCACAGCAGCTGTTATGCTGCAAATCAAAACAGAAGCACTATAGCAGAGGTGCCATTTAAGTATGGGGTGGGGGAACCCAATAACTTTTGCTAGCCTTTTAATTCTGTTACCCGATATTCCAAACGACATCCATTTTGGAAGCCTACCTTCATTGACTTCATCACTTTCTTTGTCCACCTGAGCTTTCAGTACGTATCGCTTGATAAGACGTTTCATAATTTTCTGGGGAAGAGAAGCAGAAAAGCCTTTCAGATACAGTATTGGCTTGTGCATCCTGATCCTAGACAGCAGTAGCGGCACATGGGGTGAGGCACAGTTGTGTCTGACACAGACCCATAGGGTGGCCGTATTTTGAAGAGCAAAGAAGAGGACACATTTGCTGACTTGCGTGGGGGATCTCTAGGATGACTCTCATTTCACAAACCCATGAAAAAGAGGACATGTCCTGGAAAAAGAGGACATATGGCAGCCTTGTCGCTGGCACTGAGGCAGCTTAACCAGATGAGGGCAGAACAGGGGAGGCAGCACAACTAGAGAATCCTCTAGGGAAGTCTCAGAAGAGGAAGGCTCAGAGCCAGGGGAGTGATGGTGAGAGACAGGACACAGGTCAGAGGATGAAAGGAGGGAGCAGAATGGTTGGAAGCTGAACAAGCAACAGGCTTGAGTGAGCGAGAGGAAGAGGAGGGCTGTGGATAATCCTTCTCTGTTTGGCTCTCAGGTTCTTTACAGTTACTGTACTCTTTTAGCATCTGGATCCTACCTGATACTTCCTCTGAGGGTTCCTTAAGCTGTTTAAGTTGAGGTCATCTGAGCTTCTTATACTTGATTCCTTACTTTGACCTAGCTGAAAAACAGAAGAAAAAAGTACTAAGTGAGGATTGCTTAATAAATATCTTCTTCCCCCTTTCCCTTCTTACCACATTTCATTAGAATACTGTACTCCTTAAGCATCGCTCCTATGCACAAGAGAGAGGTTTTGGAGATATTTCAGATACAATATCTCTTAATGAGGGAAGCTGCTGGGGAGAAAATGAAATGTAAATGTTTGCTGAAGAAATGAATGTCTTCAATGAATGTTTAAGGCCACATTCACACCATCTTCTTGAGACACTATAAACAATCATGGCTTGCCCCAAAGAATTCTGGGAGCTATGGTTTTTTAAAGGTGCTGAGAGTTGTTTTCCTCACAGAGCTACGAATTCCAGAGTGGTTTAAACAACCAATCCATCTCCACAGGGAACTACAGCCCCCATAATTCTTTGGAGGAAGCCCTGAGTGGCATCATAGTGATTTAAATGCGTGGTGTGAACGGGGCCCAACTGCATGCTTCAACAGCAAGCATTGCAGAAATCCCATTACTCCAAGACCAACATGGAAATCCAAAGGACTGGTTAAGGGGGAACAGACAGGATTGCTCAACCCCTCCGCCACCAATTAACTGGAAGAAAGCTTTTAAATTTTATAAGTAGCCTACAATGAAGATGGAATCCTGCACGTCATGGAGGGCGGGGGCATCCTTTCTTCTGCAGCATCCCAGAAACACAGATCCCTTGGAGCAAAGTTACCTAGTAAAATGTTTTTTTTTGTGTGTGTTTTTTTTTTTGAGAGCTAGCAACTTTTGTGGGTTTATTTACAAGGCTGCCTTGAGATTTTTGCAGTCCAGCTTTCAGGAAGCCAAGTGCCTGTGGGGCCAAATGCAAAAATTCATTTCTTCTAACTGTGGAAAATCTTCTTTTTAATTACACTACTAACATGAGCAGACAGTTCTCACAAAACATTTGCTTGGACCAGTTAAGACTTGTTACAGCAATGTCTGGACCGATTCCTGGATTTCAGTTGTGTAAGCAAGCCATACCAAGATAGCGTTATGTTGCATTTCAGAATGTGACCACTTGGTGGCAAGCGATGCTCGGCTTCTAAAGAAGCCTTTTATTCTCTCTCAGGAGCTGGAAGGCTGCAGCGAAGGTTTATATCAGCAGAACTGGACGGGTAAGTAATAGCCATTCATTTTACCCGCAGGAGTGAATCATCGGATTTGGGGAGCTGATAAACATTGTCTGTGAAGATGCGATGCAGAAATGCTCAGGCTGAGCTCTTATTAGAACATCTACACATCCTAACTATTGACTTTAGCCTTTTTTCCTGAAAAGGTGAGGCGGGGGGAGCTTATCTTCCTGGTTCTGGTTTATGGAGCTTATCTTCCTCTGGTTCTCATCCCCTGCCCTTCTCTATTACTTTGGGTTGTATGCATGAGCAGAATGACTTTCATGAGTGCAATAGAACTTCCCCTCCATCTCTTCCTCCTGTGCAACCCAAAAATCTGCTACAGGAGTTCCCCTAAGTCTCTGGAGCACATTTGAGGGAAGTGCTGATGGTTTGGTGGTGTTAGAAGTTCCACTGCACTTGCAGACGTTTGCAGGCATTTTTCTGCTCATGCAATGACTTAGGGGGATTCAACCCTACGCCCCCTGGATGGTTAAGTCCAGTCAAATTCGACTATGGACTACAGAGTTTGACAGCAATACACTGCCCAAAGATTTTCCTGCTCACAGAATGTCCTTTTACTACGCCTATTTATAGGGTAGGCGTCTGTCCCAGCATTACAGAGTCCTCTTTTGGAAGAGCTGTCAGGGGGCAGTCATCTAGTTGAAGGGCTGTCCACCTCAATTCTGTTTCAAAGATGAAGAACCATCAGAACGTCTATGGTGACACGTTTTGCATTCTGTTTCCCTTATAGTCATTATTTCCCAAATTGCATGTATACACATAAATTAGCAAATGCAAATTCTACGCAAACTGATACCACCTTCTGATTTCTGTGTTTTTGGTGATGCATACATGGCCACCCTACCTAATTAGGAGTTTCCTCCCAATTGTATAAGTTGCAGGTATGAAATAGATATATGTTAACATGGGCAAAAAGGATGCCCTGGTCACTCGATCTAAGATTCTCTTAGCAGAAATTGCTATCCTGCTGATGTGGACAATAATCCTGAACCTTCAGTATTCAACATAATTTTACTTTCCACTTAGCAGCAGAAATGATGGAAAGTTGCACAGATAAACTCTTCAAGTTAGTTGGGGGGAGGGATCTAGAGGTCAAATGCATATGTCCATACAGATATGAATGCATGTTGTCAAGTGCAGATCTCCTGCCAGCCCTGCAATATGGGTGGCGCTGTGGTCTAAACCACTGAGCCTCTTGAGCTTGCCAATCGGAAGGTCAGTGGTTCGAATCCCGGCGACGGGGTGAGCTCCCGTTGCTCAGTCCCAGTTCCTGCCAACCTAGCAGTTTGAAAGCATGCCAGTGCAAGAAAATAAATAGGTACCGCAGCAGCGGGAAGGTACATGGTGTTTCCATGCACTCTGTGCGCCAGTAGTGGTTTAGTCATGCTGGGCACATGACCCAGAAAGCTGCCTGTGGACAAACACCGGCTTCCTCAGCCTGAAAGGGAGACGAGCGCCAGAACCCCATAGTTGCCTTTGACTGGACTTAACCATCCAGGGGTACCTTACTCTTGGGTAATATGCACATTCCAATCCATAACTAGTAAAATGAGTCAGCAGGCAGTACTGCTCTCTGGGATATCTGTGTGTTCAAAGCTAAGCCCACGGACATTCCTTCCTGCACATATGACCATTGGTTTAGGTTCCACATTTCCACCACAATGGACACTGAATCAGAGGCAATTCACCCTCCAGACTTCAAAACTGTAATCAAGAGAAATGAAGGATGCTTTTCTCTCTACCAAGAACCCCCCCTGGCAGCATTTGCTAACTCAAGACTACATTTAGAAACCCTGCGGCCAGCAGAGCCAGGCTGGGCTAGGCGTTTGGACACACTCCACACTCCCTCCAGCATAGCAGATCCAGAATTTGGATTGCTCTACGTGTTTCTAAAATTGCAGCCATCAAATTAACTTTGTAGGTTAGGGGATTTCTACCAGAAACCCTTGAAAGAAAACAACCATTTTATTTAGTGGTGCAGGTCTGGCACGAATTGCCCTCCTCCAGTGGAGTCATGCGTTGCATAAAGTTGTTCACAATTCCAGAATGCGGCAGGTTTACTCCATTGCGAAGTTACCTTATTCATCTCAGCGTCTTCCTGGAAACCTTTTCTATTGCAAAACAACAACTTAAAAATCCACTTCTTTATTCTGAGCGAGAAGTAAATCAGAGATTTGGGGCTAGGCACTAGGTTGAACGGCACCGGGAGTGTTCTGCCCTCCTCAAAATAGGAGAACCACAGTTTTGCTCTTGCAAACTTCCATTCCACATCAGCATCATCCTGGAAGGCAGAGAAAAGAGTTAAGCAGTGGTCATTTGAAATGATATGCAAAAGTTGTTTTGCTGGATGCTCAGACTCCAGCTAGACTCCTGTGCTGAACTAAACTGCAGGAAATGACAGTAACACTACTTCATAGGAAGAGCTCGCCTGGATCAGATAACGGGTGGATTGAGGTTCTACTTGTGTTCAGCCCATTTCTGATTGTGATCAGCTAGGTGGTTGGAAGAAGCTCACTGGCAGGTCATGATTCTAAGGAATTTGACTTGGACGCAGTCTAATTTAGTTGAACTTAGGTTCCATTGAAATCCGTAGGACAAATTAATACTGACTTAGCTCAAGTCCTGTTGAAATAATGGCACTTTTAAGCAACTCGGGGTTGTAACCAGTGCTAGTCCTACTGAGAGTTTGTTTTTTGATCATAAATTTCTATTTGTTCTGAAAAATTGTACTGATTTAATAAAGCAGGGATGGAATACCTGTGGCCCTTCAGATGCCACTGGACTATAGTTCCTAATATACTTTGACCACTGCCCATGCTGGCTGGGGCGGAGGGGAGCTGGGAGCCCGACCACATCATTACTCAATGATGACTGAGTAAGCTAAAGGTAGTTCAAAAGAGCATTATTACCTCAATCTCTTGGAATGAGCTGTTGATCATCGCGATAAGCATGTTCAACAGAACAATAACCATGGTGACGTTATAAACCCCATAAAGGACATAACCAATGTTCTCAATAAATTTGTGCCTATAGTTTATGACAACTGATTTCACTTCTGAGAGTCCAAATATTGCCCAGAACAAAGTCTTGAAGCTTTCTTCCACTCTGAAAGAAAGAAAAATAAATCCCAGAAACATGAGCATAACAGTGGCGTAAAAGATCTGTAAAAACTGAGTATGGGACCATCCAGGCTTGCCCTTGCCCCACTTTTTCCCCCTGGGGAAACCTGACTACAGTGGTACCTCGGGTTAAGTACTTAATTCGTTCCGGAGGTCCGTTGTTAACCTGAAACTGTTCTTAACCTGAAGCACTACTTTAGCTAATGGGGCCTCCTGCTGCTGCCACGCCGTGGCTCCGCGATTTCTGTTCTCATCCTGAGGCAAAGTTCTCAACCCGAGGTACTATTTCTGGGTTAGTGGAGTCTCTAACCTGAAGCGTATGTAACCTGAAGCATATGTAACCCGAGGTACCACTGTATTACCGCTGAATCAGAGCAAACGTCAATCAGGTTTTCTCCAAATTGCTGTTTGCTCTGATATATCACTTAAGACCGGGTTTTCCTGAAGAAAGAGGCAGGGCAAGGGCAAAACCACTCAGACCCATGTCTAGAAAGCACAAGAGAAGCGGAAAACCTCAGACCCATGCGTTCTAGGCATGGGACAAGCCCTATGTCGGCACCAACTCCAATTCATGATCATAGAATCAAAGTTGGAAGGACCCTCAAGGGTCATCTAGTCCAACCCCCTGCAATGCAGGAATCTCAGCTAAAGCATCCATGACAGATGGCCATCCAACCTCTGCTTAAAAACCTCCAAGGAAGGAGAGCCCACAACCTCCCGAGGGAGACTGTTCCACTGTCAAACAGCTCTTACTGTCAGAAAATTCTTCCTGATGCTTAGTTGGAATCTCCTTTCTTGTAACTTGAATCCATTGGTATGGATCCTACCCTCCAGAGCAAGAGAAAAGAAGTTTGTTCCAACATCCATGTGACAGCCCTTGAAGATGGCTATGATATCTCCTCTCACTCTCCTCTTTTCCTAAACACACCAGCTCCATCAACAGTTCCTTGCTAGGCTTGGTTACTAGACCCTTGATCATCTTGGTTGCCCTCCTCTGCACATGTTCATGGCGCAGGAAAATCAGGCATGTCATGATAATGTTAAAAGTGTCCACATTTTAAATGTTCAAACAGGCATGATCAACCTCTGCTTTTGCACAATGGAAAAACGTGCAATGGAAGTAGCTTCAGTTGATAGATACTTTAGCATGCACAAGCATAATTTAAATTTTAATAGACCTAGTGACATATATGGACACTAGCAACTAAACTATGCAGCATTGACTAAAGATGTCTACAACACACTCTTGTTATGCACAAACAGACCTTGTCCTAATACATCTCGCATAGGAGGAGTGCATTATGTATTTATGCAAACTAAATAATATAAAAGAGGACCTAATCTATAATGCAAAGCAGGTGCTTCTATCTGCTGGTTGTTGCGGCTGTTCAGAGCTACCATAGCAGCTGCTTTTGGGGGTGACATCTGAACTGATCCTGGTAGTCCGTCTGGACTAGTAGAAATCGAAGGATTGCCCCAAAGGGATAACCAGGACTTTTATTGAATGCGCCAATCACCACGAATCCATTAACATGGAAGTGCCTTTAGAATTACTTTATAGTAAATGCACTTGGCATTTAGATGCATCAGTACTGCTAGCTGAGGAAAGATGGTTGGAAAATCAATATTTAGGAATTGCAGACCATAGCTAACCATGGCCATAGTTTGGATACTTAACATTACAACAGCGAATGTGCTTAAATCCGACTGATTGCCTTCCAACAAAATCATCTACACTTACTACAGCAAAAGCAGATTTCAACATTTACTTACGTAGTGAAGGCTTCGTTTTGCTTTGCCCCCAGGTAGTAAGAGTAGAGATTAAACATTCCTATCATGAAGGCCACAAAAACCATGATAAATATGACCATGAACTTGAAAATGTCTTTCACAGTTCTGCCAAGCGATATCTGTAGAGGTCCAAAGCTTTCATTGGCGGGCAGAATATAGGCGATTCTTGAGAAGCTTAAGACCACAGCGATTGCATATAGGCCTTCAGATATGATTTGAGGGTCGGATGGATCCCAGTCTATTCTTGCTGTAAAAAAAACCAAAAGAAAACCCACAAGAACATATGTTTAATGTTTTGATATATGTTCCATATTTAGCTGCCCAAGCATTAAGCCAATGTCTGGAGATCTTGCTGTGCATCCCCTTACGATCAGAAGTAAAGCGCTTGTGAACAAGAGAAGCACCTTTCAGAGGGATGTCAGCACAGAGAGACAACAGCAAAATGGCTGCTTCTTCTCAGGCAAATTTGTGACATTACCCACATGCCGTTTCTGTGGCTATTAATGTATGAACTGCAGCCCCTAGTTAGGGCTGGGTAATATCAGCTTTTCAACATTGCAATGTATCACCAGTCGAACATCGCAATATAGTGACACATTGCGATGTTGAAAAGTGGAGGGAGGAACAAGCTGTATCGGGCCTGGTCCTCTGGGGTGAAATCACCTCAGCTCCCTCAGCGGGAGTGGCAGTGGATTCATCCTGGCCAGAGTGAAAGCCAGCTCGTTCCTCCATGTGCTGGGTGCTGGAGGGAGTTCCTCTGCTTTCAGTGCCTGGCACACTGAGGAGAAAACAAGACTCGGGAGAAGGCGTCATCATGCTCTAGCCTTCAAACAGGTCCTAGGCAATGTATTGATACATCATTGCCCAGGCTCACTCCTAGTAATGGTTTTGCATACAGTTGCATTTTCCCCTCTGGTTTTTGACATTTCAGTGTCTCCTTCTTATTTTTTATTTTTTTTAAGTTATTTCATTTAATTTTATGACTATGCAGTTACCTGGCGTTACATTAAGAGTAATAAAAAAGGAGAGAGATGAAATAAACAAATGAACAATTCTGTTCACAGTTACAGATAGGTAGCCGTGTTGGTGTGCCATAGTCAAAATAAAAAAAATTCCTTCCAGTAGCACCTTAAAGACCAACTAAGTTAGTTCTTGGTATGAGCTTTCGTGTGCATGCACACTTCTTCAGATACACAGTGTATCTGAAGAAGTGTGCATGCACACGAAAGCTCATACCAAGAACTAACTTAGTTGGTCTTTAAGGTGCTACTGGAAGGAAATTTTTTATTTTAATTCTGTTCACAGTTATCTTTTTATTAATCATTCTTTCTTCATTTTGAAATACAGGTAACTTGCCAAAATAAGAATAAATAAATGAAAAGGGAGTGGAAAGGGGGTGGTCATCTAGGAAACAAGACTTTGGGGATCCCACTCGTAATTGAACACAATGCGTTTTGAGTATATGTAAATTTGGCTTATGTGCCTAGAACATAACCCCTGTGTAAGTTGAGAGTCACCTCCATTACAAAACAACAACAATAACAACATACAAACTGCATTGTGAAAGATAGAATCATAGAACTGTAGAATAGGGAGGGACCCCGAGGGCCATCTAGTCCAACCCCCTGCAATGCAGGAATCTCAACTGAAGCATCCATGACAGGTGGCCATCCAACCTCTGCTTAAAAGCCTCCAATGAAACTAAAAACCTAACAGCTCTCAAACTCATCCACTGCAACTGCAGTGGGTTCAGAATTATATTGCTTAGGAAGTGAAGAGCAGATCGTCCACTGTTATAAATTGCCATTGCTTCCTAGAAACTGGTGGTGGAGCCTGAAATCCTATACAGTGGTACCTCGGGTTACATACGCTTCAGGTTACATATGCTTCAGGTTACAGACTCTGCTAACCCAGAAATAGTGCTTCAGGTTAAGAACTTTGCTTCAGGATGAGAACAGAAATCGTGCTCCGGCGGCGTGGCAGCAGCCCCATTAGCTAAAGTGGTGCTTCAGGTTAAGAACAGTTTCAGGTTAAGTACGGACCTCAGGAACGAATTCAGTACTTAACCCAAGGTACCACTGTACACGCTTATCTGAAAGAAAGTCCTGCTGAACTCTGTGAGGCTTACTTCTGAGTAGACATGCAGAGGACTGTGCTGGCTATTGCTTTTCTGTCCAGCACACATCACTTTATCTCACTGTAACTTCTGATTGTTCATAACCTCTCGATTTTACGTGAAGAAACTAGTTATACAGTAAGGGGGAGTGTATAAACTGCAGCTAAAAATGAAGATTCCCATTTCTTCATTTGAATTACAACCTGCTCTATAAGCCCAGGGCAACTTACAGCACTCTTTCTACATATTAATAGTTATGTTCCCAAAGGGGTTCACAATATAAGGAAATCAAATGGTTTAAGGATAAAAAATAAGCTAAATAATTTTAAAAATATTTTTTAAATAAAAATAATGATGATGTTGTAAACATAAGAAACTGATGTGATTATGTATATCTATATAACATCACAACTACATCAGTCCTTAAAGCCATCCAAAGGATAGCGTCATTCCCATCGGGGCATTTTCTTCAAGCAGAAGAAAATTATTTTTATAGGATATTTTAGGAAAGAAAATGAATATGAAACTTGCTGCTGCCTTGCCAGGCAGGAGTTGTAAGCTCACTGAAAGTCACTGAAAATCTCCACTGCTTGCATGGGTTGTGAAAAGGAGAGGACATGCAGCTCAGAAGTGATGAGTTCCTTATAAGCTCTAGATGAAAACATTTTATCCCACAATGGCCTTACATGTGAAAAGGATCATGGGGTCTTAGTAGACCACAAACTTCACATGAGTCAACGGTGTGATGCAGTAGCAAAAAGAGGTAATGCTATTCTTGGCTGCATCAAGAGAAGTCTAGGGAAGTAATCAAGGGAAGTAATAGTACCACTCTATTCTGCCCTGGTCAGATAACACCTAGAGTTCTGTGTCCAGTTCTGGGTGCCACCATTTCAGAAGGATATTGACGAGTTGGAACGTGTGCAGAAGAGGGTGACCAAAATGGTCAAGGGTCTGGAACCCAAGCCTTATGAGGAATGGTTGAGGGGGTTGCCTGGATAAGAGGAGACATGAGAGCAGATATGGCAGCCATCTTCAAATATCTCAAGGCCTGTCACATGGAAGATGGAGGGTAGAACCCGAACTGGAACAGTTCTCCTTTGCTCAGCCAACACAAATCTCAATGCTTCATAAACTCACCCAAAGTGTAGTATTTTATACTGGGAGGCAATGTCACCGTTTTCAAGTTCTTCATATCCACACCTGCATCGACCATGCTCTGGGCTCTGGAAGCATGCCAAAATGCCATGAACCTCGCAATGAACGAAGCTGCAAAAATAGCTAGCATCCCAAAATCTAGCATATTCCACAACTCAAACAGGTATTCCTTGGGACCTTGGGACCAAATCTCTTTACACTCGGACCATATCATACCTAGAGGAGGAAAGAAGAGAGCACACACAGCATTAGCTTTCCACAAAATGTCATAGAAAATATCAAATATATCTGTTTGAGTCCCATGTCTTGAGAAGTAGGGATACAGGCTTTGAAAAATGAAACTAAGCTCTTATTTTACTTATACAAGAAATATTCCATCCATTGCTTTGTGGGACATCATTGGGAGAAGAAAAGCCTAAGGACTAAACCCTACGCAAATATTGGGTAGAGTCCCTAAGATGGTTGGATGGTGCCTTGTATGCCTCCTTCAGGCAACTTCTGCAGCTAAACTGGTACCAAACTCATTGCTCTGCTTTCCTTTGGACCACATTAGCAAGGCTGAAGAGTGGGGTGTTGTCATCTGGGCAGCCCAGGACTTCCATACACACTGCCTAGGCTTCTGCGCAGGGAGGTCAGTTCAGTGCTGCTAACGCAGTAAAAACAATGCAGGAGGCAGCAGTTATGAGTTCCCAGTTGCTGCAGCCACAGCAGGCGCTGTGATCCTGCAGCTCTTTGACTTCAGCCCCCGGAGGTTCGTTCCATTGTCTCTCAAGATAGATACCAACAAATTCTATTAGATTCCCTATTCATTATGTAAAAATGGTAGGGTGGCAATTGGCTTTGTGGAGAGTTGTCAAATTGCAAGGTGGATATCGGCACTCTAGCTTTGAATTTACCAGCGCAGCGGGAGATGTATGTGGCGGCTATGGGTTTTCATACACCAACAGCTTTTATCAGTGCCCCTTCTATAGCAAAAACACTGGTGAGAGAGGCCAGTTTGCTAGCAATCTTGGAATGGCAGAAGGTGTCTCAGTCTCCCTCCCTGCTAGATTTGCCAAGGTGAGCTGTGGCTCCCCAGGGATGATCATTCAAATAAGGTTTCTGGTGTAATGAATTCGTAAAGAAGCGATGTTTAGAGCCTAGCAACTGACCACGCCATTTCTGACTGCTGTGACTTGGGAGCAGAGCTTTGCTGCAGAAGCTGATATGAGCTGAGAGCTAGTGTGTGGAGAGGGAGGGAGGGACGGAGGGAGGGAGGGAGAGAGAGAGAATTGAGCATAGAGGCCAGCCTTTGAACAATGAGCTTCTCATTCTTCTACCACCCTACACTACTTAAGAATAGTGCATGTTTCATGCAGCTGGGATCCCTTTTGAATTTAATATTTAACTCAAGACTGGACCACCTTGAGCAACTGCACCCTAAAAGCACCCCCTGCTGTTAGCAGGCAGCAAAACAGGAAGATATCTTAACCAAAGTTGAAAAAGATTTGGGATGAGCTGCATCCGCCTTCTCCTGCAGCTGGAAGTGTAAAGGTACTGCACAGATCTTCAACTAGCTATGAGTTTTAGATGGCATTTCAAACGAATGAATGTGTGTTATAATTATTATCCTATGTATGTGATTGTGTGTGTTTCTCCTTCACAATATATACAGCTTTCAGATATCTACTTGCTCCTTCATGTCTCTCACAGTTCTCGGTTCATTAACTTTTTATTACATTTTATAGTAGCTTCTAATGCATAACACCTAATCAGCCAGAAACGCTATCTCCTACCAATTTGGATTTCTATGATGTTGCATGTTAGTAATCTCCAGTGCTCACTGACAATATCTGAATACACTCATTAGCATCAAGTTTCTGTCTTGCCTGCTAACTATCAACTTTCTTTTTAAAAATTGGCTTTAAAAGATTTAATTCTTATTTTAGATAATGCAGCCAGAAATGATTGGTTTCATTTGATGTAACATTCTATAGAACAGTTCCCTGAATTTTCGGCACTTTCAAAGTAACATGCCACCTCTTTTTTCTGCATAAGGCTTAGAAGAATAAAACAGAAGGTGTATTCCTTTTCTTTCTTTCTTTTAGCTATAACAAGAGTAACATGTGTACACATTGAAACTTGCACCCCTTTTTCTAGGCTTCTGAAATGTAAATTTTAAATGAATTAATAACAACATGTCATCTGTACGGTGCTGGGTGCTTTAAGATGTGACAATCAACTGTGTTTTCTGGGGTGAACTGTCTTCTCTATAACCAAGAAAGTAAGAGCTGGATTTTGGAACCAGGTTAATTGGCAGAGACTTAACAGATCTGATTCAGAATGTGTTTGCTTGTTTGAATAAGTAGATCATCTGATATAATCAGAGCATTCTGAAAATGCACCTCAAATGTTCCTTGTTTGGTGTGCTAACACATAAATGCATGTGTTTCGTGAAAAGCACCGAAGAGGAAAGGAAGGAAGAACGCTGTGGCATTTCCCACTCACAACCTATGCAAGGGATACACATGAATGAATGTGGAATTCAGCAAGACCCTTCACTTTGTGTCTCGTACTTCACCACTATAAGAGAAAAGAGGCTTAACAGACACACAGTCCTCTGCTATGGTTGCAAGACACAGCTTTGCGATATGTTTTTTACCTATTACCCATGAGATAATCAGCAACTCCATCCACGAGAAGCACGAAGTTTTCATCCTGAACAGCTGTTTTCCATCCGTTCTGCTTTCATTGGGCTTCAGTTTGGTGCCATCAAACCTGTCTGCCGCATTCATGACCAGCAAACCAAGGAAAATGGTGAAAGAGGCTGCATGTGCCACAAATTTCATAAAGGGTCCGCGCATTATTCTACCCAACTGCAAAAATAAAAAAGAGAGAGATTTTAAAGATTACATCACTCCCCCACCAAAATAAAATTATCTTGAGAAGGCTGCTATCGAAAAGAAACAACAGCCAGACACAGTGAAGAAACAAGAGAGAATGCTTTGCATAAAATAATTACCCTTTAATGCTATTTCTAATTAGCCTTTTGCAGTTTTCTGTACTTCCATATACCCTGTATGTTGCTCAGATTGCCCAGGGACTTCAGGATTACAGCAGTGCAGGGGACAGAGGAGTAGAAATGCCAGGTGCTATGGCATAATGGTTGCTGCCAACTTCGAGGTGGGAACCACAGATTGAAGAAACACAGCTGGGGAAGGGGCATAACTGAGAGGTAAAGCACATGAGTCCCGTGCGAGAGTCCCTAAGTGCAATCTCCGGCATCTTCAGGGATGGCTGGCAAAGACTTCTGTCTGTAAGCATGGAGACCTGCTGCCAACCAGCATGGACAATACTGGTTTAGATGAGCCAGAGTTTTGACTTGGTATAAAAGCAGTTTCCTATGTTTCAATGTGCTTTTGAATTATGGTGCTGGAAGAGACTCTTGAGAGTCCCATGGACTGCAAGAAGATCAAACCTCTCCATTCTGAAGGGAATGAGCCCTGAGTGCTCAGTGGAAGGACAGATCGTGAAGCTGAGGCTCCAATACTTTGGCCACCTCATGAGAAAAGAAGACTCCCTGGAAAAGACCCTGATGTTGGGAAAGATGGAGGGCACAAGGAGAAGGGGACGACAGAGGATGAGATGGTTGGATAATGTTCTTGAAGCTACCAGCATGATTATGACCAAACTGCAGGAAGCAGTGGAAGACAGAAGTGCCTGGCGTGCTCTGGTCCATGGGGTCAAGAAGAGTCGGACACAACTAAACAACTAAACAACAACAACATGTTTCAATGACCACAGCGTGGTCAGGCAGTGGTCCACTTACAGGGCATCCCTCTCCAACTCACGTTAAGGATAATGGTTTAAATTCCTGAAAAGGGAATGTTTACTTATGTTAAATTAGTGTGTACATGGGGGATTTCCTTTGGCAGTAGCTCTCAAGTGATTGGCTGACTGTGAGTCACATGAGAGAGGCATTCCATTCTGTTGTGACTGTTATTCCAGTAACTGTCGTTTTTAACTGCTCTCTCTGTTTTCTCTCTGTGTGTGAGGGAGAATGGCTGCTGAGAGAAACTTCTCAGGAATCTGCTGTAGTGTGTGTCTCTGAGATATATCTGAAGTGAAACAAACAGAGGAAGATCCCTAAACATTAATAGGGAGAAACCCGTGCAGGAGCTCTCTGTAAGGAACAAAGAGAATACTGTTGAGGTGAAAGTAAAAACATTTCATAAAAAATGTCAAAGACTTCCATCTACAGTTCAAGTGAGAACATACCTATGTTTGACTAAGCATGTGATTGTAAATATATTCTCAGTTATATGTTTATGAAAGTAAAATTATTTTTGAATTGGACATTGTCTTTAAAAAGAAGCTATCAATCACCTAGAAGAGTTATTTAGCTTCCTAGCTGCAAGCTACTCTGTTACTTTGCATATCATCAAAATTTACTTTTTAGATACACACAGCAACCCAGGCTGTGGCACTTGTGTGTGACAGGAGTGCATCGTGGGAAAACTGCTTCCCTTACCCTCTGCCTCAGACAGAGTCTAGACCAGACTTTCTCAACCTTGGGTCCCCAGAATTTGTTGAACTACAACTCCCATCATCCCTAGCTAGCAAGGCCAGAGCGCAGGGATGATGGGAGTTGTAGTCCAACAACATCTGGGGACCCAAGGTTGAGAAACACTGGTCTAGACCAACAATAACTCCAGGAGGACCTCAGCCAAAGAAGTGGAATGGAACCCTGCATAGACCTTCAGCACCAAAAACACCCAGCCCCCCAAAAACGCTGTCTGCCCCTGATGATGCCACACACACCAGACCCCCACCTGGACCCCTGACTACCTTCCTTCGCCTGCAGCCCTCCCAGGAACAGAGATGTCATTGCTGGCCTGGCAAGAAGTCCAGAGCTGGCACAGATGCACTTGGCTGGCAATCAGAGGCCTTCACTTCCTGGGCTGTACTCTGGAGAAGCCAGAGAAGGACCTGACGCCCATTGGGATGTGGCAGATGTCCAGGAAGGGGGAAGAGCTGCCTGAGAAGATCTATACATCCCAGTCTTTTCTAAACCTTTTCTGGGATTACAGCTCCCTGCCAGGCTCTGGGGAACTGAAGGCAGACAGCTTCTTGGGTAAGAAGGGTGTCAGGGCATGGCTTAAAAATGACAAATGCAGGTCAATGTGTGTGAAGTGATTCACAGAACAGCAAAAAGGTCCTAACTCCAAATGTATGCTAATGGAGTCTGAAGTGACAGAGACTTAGGGTCGGGATGGATAGCCGAGCGAAAATGTCAAGCCGGTGTGCGTCAGCAGTGGAAAGGTCAAACTCCACACTAGGTTTGTAACGAAAGGGATTGTAAACAAAACTACCAAAACATAAAGCTGTTTTATGAATCTATGGCAAGGCCACACTTGGAATTCTGGAGATCTGGTTGCCTCACCTTAGAAAGGATATGGTAGAGCTGGGAAAGTTCATAATAGGACAGCAAAATTATTCAATGGGCTACAACAACATCTCTGTGAGTACAGGTTAAAACGTTTAGGGCTAGGGGCTTTTTAGTTTGGGGGAGAAAGCAAGTAAAAGGGAACAAGATAGAGATGTATAAAAATTGTGCATGGAAGCAGATAGAGAGTTGTTTTTCTCCCTTTTTCATGATTCTAGAACCCAGGGTCATTCATAAAGCTGAATGCTAGAAGCTTCAGGACAGACGAAAAGTAATATTTCTTAACACAGTGCATATTTAAACTGTGGCATTCGCTTCTATAAGATACAGCAATGACCAGAAATTTGGACAACTTTAGAATGGGATTAGATGATAAATTAACGTGCTATTAAAGTAAGATGGGGAGTATATAGGAGAAATGATTTTGAGGAGATATGGAAGGTGTTTGTAGAATTTGTAATGTTAAAATGGAAAGGGGTCAAACCATCACAAGAGGTGTTGAAATTTTGGGAGGTTGGATAGTTACAATGGAATTGTCATGGGGGTGGGGTGCACATTTTTATTCAAATTATTATTATTATTATTATTATTATTATTATTATTATTATTACTTTGTCAAGGCTGGAAATAGCAAAAAAAAAAACCCCAAAGATTAAAAAACAGATGTGTATAATAAGATGTGTATAATAAATTTGGAAAATGTAAAAAGAAAAAAACTTGAACCACCCTGTTTGCTCAGTTCTATAGGAGGGTAGCAAATTATCTTTTAGAAAGCGAATAAATATAACCATTAGATTGAAATTAGAGACTGTCAGAAATAGTAGGCATTGGAATTTCCCATAGGTTTTAAAATACTATCATAGTCATCACACCAAAGCCAGATTAATTTGAGAGGCATGCAGGCTCTGGTCAGTTTACACGGGGAAAGGGGTGCATGACATGTTGGAACACAAGACATCAAAAGCTTTAGGCAGGATGTGTGTGGAGAAACTTTCCAGGATGTGGTGAGTCGGCTGCTCACAGCTCATGGGAAAAGGTTTGGGAAGAGAAGGAAGCAAACATAGTAGCTCACTGAATGAGGGAAACTGTATTTGCAATAACTGTGGTTTACAGTGGTACCTTAGGTTACATACGCTTCAGGTTACATACACTTCAGGTTACACACTACGCTAACCCAGAAATAGTGCTTCAGGTTAAGAACTTTGCTTCAGGATAAGAACAGAAATTGGGCTCCGGCGGCAGGGTGGCAGCAGGAGGCCCCATTAGCTAAAGTGGTGCTTCAGGTTAAGAACAGTTTCAGGTTAAGAACGGACCTCCAGAACGAATTAAGTACTTAACCTGAGGTACCCCTATATATGTAAAGGGAGGTTAAATGGTTTTCATTTTTCAAAACAGAGTCAACCACAAATACTCCCACTTTTTTATTTTTCCAGC
Organism: Podarcis liolepis; assembly: GCF_965112155.1. Classification (NCBI taxonomy): domain Eukaryota; kingdom Metazoa; phylum Chordata; class Lepidosauria; order Squamata; family Lacertidae; genus Podarcis; species Podarcis liolepis. Next base: position 87,222,566 of record NC_139558.1, on the reverse strand, counting down.
AACTATTTAATAGGCACCATTAGGAAGAGTCTCAATCTACTTTCTTTCTTTTCTTAAGCATGTTTAAGCTAGGAGGGAGTGAAAGGCCAGTGGAAAATGGCCAAAGATAAATAAACTGTTTACAAAACGTTAAGTATGGCTGAATCTAATATTAATAAAGGTTGGTAAAGCCAAATGCTAGGCACACTAGTCTGCTAAATTCTTTAAGAAATCTTCATTCCACCCTCATCCTCCAACCAAATAAATAAGTAGCAACACGCACTTTAACTCAGAAGCAAGTCTAATTCATTGAGACTAATGCTCCAGTAAGTTTGTTTAGGGCGGCAGCCTAAAAATAGTTTTGTTTTTCTTTTGCAAAACAGTCTGTCAGTCCCCTCAGAGGCTAAATGACTATTCCCTCCCCCTAATAAAGCTTGTTGTTTATACTGACAAGCTCCTTTTTAAAGCTTCCAAGGGGGTGGTTAAAGACAGCAATGATTAAAACACACTTTGTAAATGATAAATAAAATACCTTGGCAGTGTCCTTTCAAATTGATTACCTGCCTGCATTCACAAGTGAGGATGAGGCTGGGAAATAGCGTCACTTGAAGGTGCCAGGAAAGCGGGTCAAAGCGGGCAGAAGACAGATGTGGGACGTAATAAGCAGCAGTAAAAAAAAATCCAGTATGGCTGGCAGTGACTCTCCAGAGTTTCAGTTGCCGGGGAACATTTATGCCACAATGGCCTGTTCCACATGCAATGCTAAGCCAAGCCGTGACATAAACGAGCAAGTGGATGGAGTAAAAATCACAGCCGTTTAGCTCCACCCAGCACTGCTGCCGCCATGCTGCACAGCGCTAAGCCATGATTTGGTTCAGCATTGCTTCTGAACCCAGGCTAGTGGCTTGTTTTATTCTAGACAAACCACAAGGTTTGGTTTGGCACTCATGGTTTGTCTTAGGGAGCCTGGGTTTGGACATAACACTAATCCAACCCATGACTTAGCTCCAGCCAGCAGCAAAGTAGCCATGATTTTCAGTCCATGGGCTCATTTATGCTCAGCCATAGTTTGGCTTAGTGTTACATGTGTACTGGGCCATTGAAAAGCATGTCACAAATCTCTTTATCTTCTTACTGCCCTGGGCAGTAAGACCCCTGGGTCTTCAATTTAAAGGCAATTGTACAGCAATGTAAACATTTAGCTACTCTGCTTGTGTAACTGGACTGCAGCACCAGCATGGCGTCTTGTTTTGTGTTGATGCTGTCATTGCTGTTGATATTTCATAATGTAATGTTGATATTGGATGTTGGTATTTCATTATGGAATCAGATTTTTCGTTAGCTTCAAGCTGTCCCGTTTTCAGTACCAGTACACTAGTTTAAAATACTTAAGGCTTCAAATGATAAAACACACACACACACACACAGAGAGAGAGAGAGAGAGAGAGAGAGAGAGAGAGAGAGATTATATGCATGTGTGTTGCCTTTCAGTCACTGTTTTCTCCCCCATTCCTGCCACCTTCACAAATGAAAAGCAAATTAAGTTGAACATAATGCTTTCGCTGCTTTTTATTGAGAACAAGGTGTGTGATCCTGCCTTCACACCATTACAATAAATAACTTGCTACTAAAGCATTGCTAAGTGCCTCTTTTGTTTATTGTGCATGCTTCACTTTAGCCCACTTTCAAATCTGCACGCAAACGAAGTACAGAAACTGTTTTAAAAGGCTGATGCAACCTTGCACCAACTAGTACCTTACTGCATGGAGCAATCCAATAAGCCATCGACAGGAATGGCAGCCCAACAGCAACAGCAAGAACCACTAAAAACTTCACCGCCATCGTCTGTTGTCGTAAACCTGACAGATTCTCATACCAGATAGAGAGGAGCTGCTGCTGGCAGTTTGGATGTGCTACAAACTAAACGACAAAGGAAAGGAGTACAAGAGAACATTACCACCATTCATTTCATAATTAGCCACTAGCGAAGGTATTAAAACACAAACAATGCAGGTAATCTTCATGTGATTATCACAAAGGGAAGAGCAGCAGTGTGGATGAAAGAAGCTTCTGTGTGCAATACATGCCTATATAAGGCAGGAAGTTTCCTTGTCAAGACAACACACTGGGTTTTACTTTTTTTTGCAATTTCATCCTTTAAATTTTTTTTCTCCTCCAGGTTTCCCTAGAAGATTCTTACTGCACATAAAAACTGCCAGGTTGGGTCAAGCAGATGGTGTAAATTGTGTTGTGTTCAGACATGGCTTGAAAGATGCCTCTGGGAATTTTTTCAATCTAGGCACGGTGGTAGCATCCATCCCCTTTTATTGGTTCACAGCATTTTGTAGGAGAGGCCTTGTGCCTCTGAAAATGTGAAGGGCACTTTAGCTACATTTAAATAAAATCTGCACAGCAGGCACCTCATGGAAGCTATAGAGCAACTTTCTCCAAAGTTGGGTGTCCCCCACCCATGTAGTTGATACTCACATGGACCTCTCCACACCTTCAAAGGCTTCCATTTCATTGAAATTGGGTTTTTTGGGGGGAAGGGACTGTAATGCAATTGGGCTATATTATAATTTTGACTGGTGCGGCCCAGGTTTATGCAGATCATGCCAATTTTGAAAGCACTTCAGTGGCAGTCTGTTAGCATTTAGGACTAGTTCCAATTATTGATATTTGCCTTTAAGCTGTCTTGCACCAAGTCACAACACTGCTCTGTTGGACTGGAAGTGGCTCTCCAAGGTTTCAGGAAGGGACCTTTCCCAGTCCTACCTGGAGATATCAGGGATTGAACCTGGGATTTGCTGGGTGTAAAACATGTGCTCTACCACTTAGCTATAGCCCTGAAACATGTACTGCATGTGGGCTGTATGTCCTGTAGGTTTCCGCTTATGTACTGCAGGATATATAAATGCTAAATTGAATGTCAAAAGCACTTCCAAATTATCCAGAAAGTTCAGGAAGGTTTATCTTCACATGCTGATTCATTGGGACAAGGACAAATGTTCATGGAACTCTGTGTGTTATTTGGATACTTGGTACTTGGATAGGAAGATAAATGGGAAGGAAATTAATGGAAACATCTCTGACCCAATCAGCTGCTTAAACCAGAGCTTACCTTTTTGACTTCATACTTTATGGCAAGTTTTAGGCGGCTAAGGCTAGGGCGTCCGTGCTCCCCGTGGTGCAGCTCAACATCTCCGTTTAGAATAGCTTCTACTTCTTCTGTGTTTCTGCATAAATCAAGAAGTCCAACCACAAAGTCTTTGCACTGCATAGACAATTTTTTGTAATCATTCTGTGAAGGAAAAGAAGCCACAGAAATCGGCCATTATTTTAAATAAGCAACAAGCATAACATTAACTTGTGACCCATCTAGCTTTATTCAAAGGTGACTGGCACAAGTCCTGTCTGCTCCAAGTCCATTTTTGGAGGGGCTTGCATTTTCCCAATCAGCAGTGATCACCTGCACAGCAGCAAACCAAGCAGTCACACAGGTCACCAGGCTGCAGTCTCCCCCACTATGGTGAGATGCATTGTTAAAATTAAAGTAATTATTTATAAATTTGCACCTGTACATGCAAATTAGCATGCACATGTTCTGTGCAAACTGGCACCCTCTTTTGTCCTCATCTTTGGCAATGTGAAAGCGATCTAAAGGTGGTTCATTAGATTCCCCTTAAACTGGCATGGCTATATTTTTTCCACTGTAGGCTGAGTAATCAATAACGTCCTTAGCTGTGCCTGGCTTCTTACCCTGTGGGGCCAAACAATGACAGCTCCACATTTTCATAACTAAATTGATCCCTCCATGCTCTGGGGGGCAGTATACCTCAGAATGCCGGACACTGGGGAGACAAAACTTCAATCCCTCTTTGTGGACTTCCTAGAGACATTTGGAGGATAAGGCTATAGCGGAAAGAGCAAAGCAGTCATTCTCTACCACAAAGTCACATGGCTAGAGTGGCCCGTGTGTCACTGAAAGGAGGAAAAAGAAGCTCTAGCCACCCCACTTTGTAGTAGACAAGCTTTGGCCTCTGGCGGGATGGGAATGGCGGCAGAGATGGCAGCAGCCACATACTCCCTCAAAAAAAAAAAATCCTGGCAGGAGGGAAGAGTGTTCTTGTGTTTGGGTCCTACGTGCAGGTTCGCCACGGTGGTAGACAAGATGGGGCATTGCCCAGAACCATCAGGATCTTCTTATGTTTTTACGTTAACCAATGGAAACAGGAGGCTAAAGAAGATGGCTTGATCCAGCAGTGGCCTCCTGTTATAAAACTAACCCCTAACCCCAGGAGAGAAAAACCCAAAGCAACTTACCTTGAATTCTTTTTCAATGTTAGCAAGCACAGCCAGCTCATTGCTTAGTTCTAAGGCAATCATTACGGGGTCCTCGCTAGACAAGGAAAGGTAAGCAGGGCTGGCCAAGCCTTTGTAGGCATTGATCCTGGACCTGGAATGGCTGAAGGAATCGTGCTTTTGCTTCTCGTTGCATTCGCTGCATTTGCAGAAGTAGTCGTGAGGCCTCTCGATGCGAGCGCCTTTCCTCAGCAAGGTGTGCACGATTTCGTACTCGTGGCAGTGAGCAGCTAGGATGATGGGGGTCACATCGTGAGAGAAGCGGGTGCCGTCCTCGTCGTAGGCATAAAAGTCATCGTGCTGCACCTCCGATTGGCTGGGGCTTGTGGCCAGCCTCTTGCCTTCGGCGAACGCAGGGTGACCCAAGATGGCTTCTACTATCCGGACATAACCTTTGCTAATGGCCAAGAGCAGGGCGTCCCCGACCCGCGACAGGTTCTCCTTATTAAGCAAGAGCTCGGTGATTTCCAGGTGCTCGTTCGCGACGGCAAGCTGAAGAGCATTCTGCCCCATGTAGTCCACGCAGTTCACGTTGAGCGAGGTACATTCCTCCAGCATCTTGCGGACCACAGGAATGTTGCCATATTCTGCCGCTTCCAAAAAACGCTCCTCTTCAATAGAAAGGCTGGTTGAGTGGTCATTAAACATATATGCCGGTCCACGATTGGCAAGCCTCCTGCCTTTCTCTCGGGCAATAGTCTGCTGTCGGAGGGCATGTCTGTTCTCAGCGCCTCTACTGTAGGGAAAGAGAGAAATAATTAAGTCTTCAGCTTTGTTTTGCTTTCTTTTTAATGCATTTCTTAGACCTGTGTAAGGGGAGGTTCTTTGAGCCAAGGCTGAGGACTCCTTATCTCCACTCACATCCATGGGCTGAATTCGATAGACAGATGGGGCCAACCCAAGTGATGCCAATGACCTATTTTTGCCTGTGCAGGTAGAAAGCAGCAAAGCACTTGCAAAGCCCCTTCGCACAATGCTTCCCTTTTTAAAAAAATGATATTTATTAAAATTTCAGAGAAAAGAATTACATAAAAATAAGAAATACAAAAATAAAAAACAAAAATAAAAATACAAGAAGAATATAAAATACAAAATACAAAATAAAAAAATAAAAACACTTACAAAGGAAAAGAAAAAAGAAAAAAATGAATCAATCTTTCCATGCCTTACATTCATATCCTTGTTTCCCTGACCTCCTCATACCTCCCTTTTTTGTATTCCAATTCAATTAGTTAATTCAGCAATTTCTTTCCCTCTTTATTTTCTCCTAATCCTTTAACTTAATATAGTATAACTTTAAATTTTCACCTGTTATCAATCCATTTTTACATACACCTTTATAGCCTTACTGCTTAAACCACTTAACTTCATTCTAACATCATTCTAACATTCATTAATTTTACAATATTTCTGTAGATAATCTTTAAATTTCTTCCAATCTTCTTTCACCAACTCTTCTCCCTGGTCTCGGATTCTGCCAGTCATTTCCGCCAATTCCATGTAGTCCATCACCTTCATCTGCAATTCTTCCAGAGTGGGTAGGTCTTGTGTCTTCCAATACTTTGCAATAAGTACTCTTGCTGCAGTTGTGGCATACATAAAGAAAGTTCTACGCACAATGCTTCCCAAGCACCCATTATCAGCTGTCAGTGCTTCAGAATCTGTGTGCAAGGGGCTTTACAGGCACTACTAATAAGCTGGTCAGTGGTTTCTGCAAAGACCCTTTCATCCAAGCCCCAGCTGTACCTGGCATCAGGTGTGGGGTAGGTGGGTGCAGCTTGGACAAAATGCATAGCCTTCAAGTGTCCCGATTTTCCCAGGACAATCCTGGAATTACAGAAGCCGTCCTGGCTTCTGATTTGATACCAGAATGTCCCAGTTCCCCACTCCACTAACACTGTGCTCGGGGAAGAAGATAAGGCAACACTTGCAGCTGGCACTTAGAGTGGTGCTGTGCTTTCATGTGTGTCAGCTGGCTCCAACAAGAGCATGGCTCCAAAACACACGTGCCCTGATTTTCATCAGAGGAATGGTGGAGGTTATGAAAATGGCTTCACAAGCCAAATGGGCAGGCTTGCCATCTGTGGCTTCCCCACCCCTGCTTTGAGCCTTACCTCCGACAGAACCAAATTAACTTAACATTAAAAACAAACTGTGGAAAGAACAGGTGGAAGCAGCACCCAATGTGGCTAACAACTATAATAAAATAGCAAAAATGGGTACAATGGACAGCTAAGTGGCATGGCACATTCATAGGAACTCATAGAAAGCCGCCTTATAGTCAATCAGACCATTGGACTCAGTATTATCTACACTGATTGGCGGTGTAATGATAGGGTTCCGGACAGAACCTCCCAGTCCTACCTGGAGATGCCAGGGACTGAAACTGGGACATTCTGCATGCAAAGCAGATGCTCTACCTCTAAGCTATGGGCCCTTCTCCTTCCCTGCTTCCCCCTTGTGCAACAAGGCACCATCTCTACGCTAACCTTCCCAACTTAAGTGCCAACGTTACAGAGCTGTCCTGGTTGCAGAGGATAGGTCCCAGCAACCAGCAGATTGATCATTACATAACACCCGTATTGTTTTGTTGGGTTGCTCATCGCTGTGTTTGGGTGCCAATGCACATAATATAACTGTGCAACAAGTGATTCCCTGTATACCACTCCATTATAACAGCCCCAACGTGGTTGCTGCTACAGTTAACCGCATGAAGAAGCTTTGACATCTCACTACTGCGTGTATGCATTTTGGGAACTATAATTTAAACAACCTGCTCTCCAAGTGATAGAAGAAATGGGTACACCCTGCTTTGTGAGTAGACACAGGCCAATGTCACCCCACCCACTTCATGATTTCATCCAGCTCAGAGAAAACGGGAAATCTGTAAGAAAATCGGCTGTCTTCTCACTCTCTGCTTGTTCTCTGTTTATTCTCAAAGAACCTCTCTCAGCAGCACTTTCACTTCCAGATCCTCAGAAACGTTTAAGGAAGGAAATTCCAATGCGGAAGAGCAGGGCCGGTGGCATTTGAAAAGTTACTTGCACCCTGGTAAGCTATAATCTGTCAGAAATGTTTCCCCTGGCCTTACCTTTATCCCAGCAGCATAACAGTAGCTAATCTCGACTCACACCTGCTCTTCCGTCCTCATCCCCAATCTGAATTAAGACCAAATCCATATAGCTTCACTTGCTCCCCTTCTCTCTCCTTTGCATAAGTCATCACAAATTACAAGCAAATCATATGTATCCTTTGCATTGCATTTGGCAAAACTCATAACAACTTGATCATCTGAAACAATAGCTGAAATTGGTTTTTGTTTTTTAAAGAGAATTTTGTTGATCTTTTTTGTAGAAGTACATTAGAAGATTCCACAAAACAAATGTGCATAAAAAACCACAAACAAACAAAAAATGTATGAAAAGAGCAACATGTCTGCTGAATGAAATAACTTGTCAATAAACATAAAAAGAGTTCTACAGTAGTACATCGGGTTAAGAAGTTAATTCGTTCTGGAGGTCCGTTCTTAACCTGAAACTGTTCTTAACCTAAGGTACCACTTTAGCTAATGGGGCCTCCCGCTGCGGCCGCACGATTTCTGTTCTCATCCTGAAGCAAAGTGCTTAACCTGAGGTACTATTTACCCTCAATGACTCGCCTGTGTTGGGTCAAATGTTGAGATAATGCTAAGATTTGTGTATGTGAAGCTTTTTTCATCCTTCTCCTCAGCCAAAAAAAAGCTCCCCAGAGAAGCTTTTGTAAGGCTAATAAAAGCATGACAGTTCATAAAATGGGAAAGAAGCAGAACCACAGCTAGAGGTTGGGTCCAGCCTATGACAATAACCAAGCCAGGTCACCTATGAGAGGCTTCTGAGACTTTTGTCTGTGCTATCTATGAACCACCCTCACTGGGCACTCACAGGAAACTGTTCCAAAACTTAGTTCCATGCCCAGCTGATAATACCTATTAAACACTTCATATTATTATTCTGTTTTTTATTTTTTAGGCTTAGGACTTTTCTAGTTGCAGAGGCATAGTTGACCTCAGCCATCAACCAGTTTTCAAACTGAGCAAGACCTCTCCGCAGCAGATGAAAACACACATTTAAAACGTTTACCAACAAGTGGCAGTGAGCAGATTCCAGAGCGACTCCTTACAAAACTCACTAGCAGAGAATTCAGTCCAAGACCATTGGCTGTACTGCTGGATAAGTGCTTAATGGTTATTGTATTTGTATTTATTTATAAACCAATAAAAAATGTTGTTGTTGTTTTTTAAAAAAAACAGTTCTTGGATTCATTGGTTCATTTATTCATGTTTGGTGGGAACCTTAAAAACTTCTGGAGAATCATGTATTCTCCATTATAATCTGCAGTTACAGGTCAAGCCCTTTCTCCAAATTCTGCCTTAGCCCTGCTATCTTTGGATATATACTTAGACTTCAAAGCAGCACAGTTTATAAAGTGGGAACTAAAATTAGATGCATGAAATCATAAAACTTCTTCCTTCCCAATAACCCAGCAGAAAAGAGGAAGCGAAGAAGAAGAAGAAGAAGAAGAAGAAGAAGAAGAAGAAGTCGTCAATTCTGTGGATCACCTGAGTAAGTTTGAAAGGACTTGTTTTTGATGCTCTCGATATAATAATAATAAATAATAATAATAATAATAATAATAATAATAATAATAATAGTAGTATTTATATCCCACCCTCCCAAGCCGAAGCCAGGCTCAGAGTGGCTAACAAAAATAAAAGTAACACAGCATTCTAAAATCAATTCATTTTAAAATCAATTCAAAATCAAATTAAGGCAACCATTGAGCTACAGTTCTGTGAGGATTACCAAAGGAGGGGGTCAGACTGTGCCAGAATGACCCTGGCAGGCTAAGAAGCAAGACCAGATTCTGACTGAGCACGGGGCATGTAGCCATGTGCCCTTTGCTGGGTCCCCTCTAGGTGCATTCTGCGATATCTTCCATTGATTTGGGGGTCCCCATGACAGGCACCAGTGGTTGGCCCCACTGGGTCTCCACCAACTCCCCAAGGATGCCCTTATGCTTCCCCCAGGACTGGGAAGGACACGTGTGCTTATCTTAACATCTGTTTGCATGAGAGGCCTCTTTTCACATGGTGAGAACCATCGATTTCTCTCATGACTCAGCACACTCGGGTCACGAAGGGTGCTGCTTCACCTACTATCACTCCCCGAATCTTTCTAATACTGCAATGTATGCAGCGTAAAGTATACTTGCAAGACAGCCTTTCAAAACACTTTCCTGCCAGAGCACTCTGCAGAAAATCCTCGGTAGAAGGAAAACCATTAAACCGAACAATGCTGCTTGCTTTTAAAGAAAAACCCTGAAAGACCTTCAGGGAGATTGCAAAGGCTTTTCAACAATAAAGACACCAACACCGCCAAATACACACACATGCACACCCTGGATAAAATCTGATAGAATTCACTATCTGTTGTCCAAATCTCCTAAGGAAATAAGGGACAAACCTGGGGTGTATAGATTGGAGATGACTGAAGAATAAAAGGACCTCAACCAAATGATAGGGGGCACTGCATTCGATTTATTTTCATTCTTGAACAGGAATGCCAATTCAGCATCCAAGGATTTCAACACAGAAACACCAAAAAGCAACTCCAAAAAAGCAGTAAAACAACAAAATTAAGGCCGCTGAACCAGTAGAGAAAGCAGCAACAGCTAAGAACCCTGAAATAATATCAAATCAAACCAGCTTTGGAGTCTGCGATGCTTCACCACACTGCAGTTATGCAGAGCTTTTTCTCTTTCTGGCACAGTCCAGTGATCCCATGCTCACGGTTATTTACAAACCATAAAATGGTTTCTTCTAAGATTTGCCCATAAAAACGAAACCGAGTATTTTTCACAAAGTTCCACATCCTCGGGAACATAAACAAGGGTTTGATATTTTAAAAGCGGAAATAAATTTTACTGATAAAGAGTCAAGTCATTTGATGATTTCAGTTAGATTTCCTGTGAAATAAATATGTTACAAGTCCAAATCTATTCCCATATTTCAGACATCTCAGTCTTGCAGTATCAAGGGTTTAATTAGGGTTGTCAAGCAATTACAAAATTGGGAAAGATTAATCATCCGCCTATTAATGGTTTAAATTTAAATAAATCTGCATACTGTCAAATCCTCAATATAGATGCCTAAAGGAAGTGTGAGGCAACATATAGCTTTAATAAATAATAGCTGTCATTAATAATGAATATCATTTTAATATTCTATTTTTCACTCTATGTTACAGCAACACACCACAATCAAAGTAGCATACTGAGTCACAGCAGCCACTATGGAAAAATAATCTTAATGCTTCAGACTGAAGTATATTATTATTATTAATTAGATTTATATACTGCCTTTCCTCACAAGATCTCAGGGCTACTTGTGTTTTTACTTTTTGTCTCAACGCTAAAACTACAAAGTAAAAACACAAGTAAATAGTTGAAACAAGGACAACAAAATATTATTATTGATTTGATTCATAAGTATACACTGTGGATGTGATCTTAATCTGCAATGTAAAGGATTTTCCAAGTTTGTTTTGATGCCATGTGGATGACTGTATACAAGACAGCCATTTGTGGCTGGACAGGGGGGGAGTGAGATTCAAAACCAATCACCACCACAGATCAATATAAGAAATAGGAATACTAGTCTATTAAACTGCAATGAATCTGTTCTGTTATTTCTTGTGTAATGCACATGCTTGAAAAGTGGATGAGAGCTGCTTCTGCTTTAGAAGTTTCCCAGAGTTTAAACTTGCTTCTGGCAGCAGCTATTAATCTTTGGTAGACTCTGCTGGAATTCGAGCTTTTATGTTGAGCTTCCAGACTTTCGGCATCTTTCAGAATATCAGTTCTCAATCTGTTTTTCCTCTTACTGACTGCTTTTCTTAACAACCACCTCCTGCTAAAAGTCTTTTAAAGTGTCCCATACAGTCAAGATGGAATACCAGAATTAGTTTTTATATAAAGAGAGGAAGAAAAGGGGGGGAAATGTTTTAATTATTCTTCCAAGTTTTTAGGCAATAAATGCAGTAAGTAGGAACAGCTTAGTTCCTGGATCTAGGTTCAACATCTTCAGGTTTAATGCAATTTTCTGCTATATGCACAGTCTGGCCTTGCAATGGGACCAACATTAAGAGATTAATACTATTCAGCAGCCAGGTGCCCTTTGGACCAATGCTTTGGACTACAACTCCCATCAGGCCCAGCTACCATACTTGCTGGGGAAGACGGAAATCATAATCCAAATCACCCAGAAAGCACCAGGTTGGCAAAGACTACATTAGAGAATGAAGAGGAGGAGGAGGAGGAGGAGGAGGAGGAGGAGGAGGAGGAGTTTGGACCTGATATCCTGCCTTTCAGTCCCCTTAAGGAGTCTCAAAGCGGCTAACAATCTCCTTTCCCTTCCTCCCGCACAACAAACACTTTGTGAGGTGAGTGAGGTTGAGAGACTTCAGAGAAGTGTGACTAGCCCAAGGTCACCCAGCAGCTGCATGTGGAGGAGCGGGGAAGCGAACCCAGTTCACCAGATTACCAGTCCACCGCTCTTAACCACTACCCCACACTGGCTCTCAATGAATGAAGTGGCAGTGAAGAGACCAAATCACATCAATTCACTTGGTTCTTGAGAAGCCATGCTTCTTTGGAAGTCCAAGCTACTTCATCCAGATGCTGGTTTGTTTTTAAGGCCATAAAAATGTGGTGTAGGGAACAAGTGTAGGATCTGGACATCAAAGCCACCTTCTGATCCATGTCCCGCAACTCACCCACAGCCAATTTACTAAATTCAGGGCAGTCATGGGCCAATATCCAAAAAGCTACTTTTGGTTCCCCAAGACTTGAGTGTGCCTGTTAAGATTTCTTTGGCTTGTTTCAAAGCAAATTTGCTATGTGGTGGTGTGAACTTTCAGCTCAAGGAATGCAAGCAAGTCCTTGGGGTATGTGGAACTGATGGGTTGGGTTTTTGGGTCCCAGTCATCAATTTGCTTTTGCCTTCTAAGCAATACAGTCTTACATTATATTAATAAAATGAATTTGTTTTTAGGAGTTGAGCTTAATAGGCTAGCATTGGTCTGACTCTACGCTTAACTGGTTTGCATTGTATGAAATCAATTAAAGAAAACGAGTCATCCCTTTTCACAATTTTTATTTAACAACATTTATATACTGCTTAATTGTAAATAACATTTGTAAGTATATGCAGAATATATGATCCATTACAAACAGAGCTGGTTGTGCACCAGATCTCTTGTCTCATTTTCCTATTCCTTTCACTCTTGGTGAAACAGTGCAACTCTGACGCTGCACAGCAAAACATGCCAGGGTAGTATGAAATGAAACCATCCATCTCCATTTGAAATGTCAGCAATGCAATTTAACTTCTGGGTGGAATAAATTGGGTGCTCTGCTTTGAGCAGCCAAAGTAAATGGATCCAACAACTTGAGATTCCCTTTAACTGGATGTGTTTCCACACAATGCGGTAAACAGGAAGCTTGACACATTCCAGCTAAAACATTAAACTCTCATTCCCTTTGCTTTGTGTGAAATTATATAATGGACACTACTATGGCTTTCTCACCCAGTTAGTAAGAATAATTACATTAGGCAGTATCCGACGAAATACTTCCACTTGTGCGATGGAACTTTCCCTTCCTACCCTCTTCCTATGCATCCCCTTGCCCTCCTCAAATCTTCTCTGAAGGGCTTGGGGGAACCCTGGAACAGATTCAAGAGGTGCACAGAGAAATGAGAAGGAGGGAAAGTTCCATTATGCAGCCCAAAGTATTGTGCTATCAGATCTACTTTGTTGAGTAGCACCCATTTTAAAGCTCTCATAAAGATAATGGAGAGAGGGAGGGAGGGAGGGAGGGAGGGAGGGAGGGAGGGAGGGAGGGAGGAAGGAAGGAAGGAAGGAAGGAAGGAAGGAAGGAAGGAAGGAAGGAAGGAAGGAAGGAAGCTCCAATATAGCTACCATATAAAAAATACAGAAAGGACAATGAGTACCATTTTCTCCTGGCTCTACTAAGGATTCAATGGGGCATAGACAAAGTGTGGATGGTTGGAGCCAGTCTACATTAATTGAACTTAGTTGCTATTTAAATCAATGGGACTTAAGTCATTAATAAATTATCCAATGGATTTCAATGGGACTGAAGTTCAACTAACTTGCAGCACAACTCTTATCTGTATCTCATTGACTTGAATGAGGCATACGTCCCAGGCAATTTATATGTTTGCAGCCTAGGTTTGTATCCAACCATGAGCCACGAGTGGCGTGGCAGAGTTCAAAACACATAATTTAGGTAAAATCAATCCATGTAATTAGATTCATGTAATTAAACATTGTAAGGCATTTAAAATGTGTTTGGGGTGGCCTTTGGTTTGCTTTTTATGATGATTATGTATTTTGTGTTCTCATTTTGTATTTTTATGTTGTGAACTGCCCTGTGATCTTCAGATGGAGGGTGGTATACAAATTTAATAAATAAATAAATAAATAAAATGTAACAGAAATGTGCTTGCCCTTGTCCTGTTTTATGATGCAATATTTTGTTTTACGTTTCCTAACTCACATCTCCGCTTCTTGAAGCAGAAAATGGCCGACATTTTTAATGGTAGCAAGGAAAATTAGCTATTATTTCTGCCTAATTGGGCATTTATAATAAATATTTATCTGATAGGATGTGTTTAGCTTAGAATTATTTAGAGGTCTGATGTTGATTGCTGTTTGTACTCAGAAGGAAGAGAAGAAGAAGAAATCCAGTGCTGGCTCCAGATATCAGGGGTAAACTCGCCATAAAAACAAAACCGAAGCACTCATCTATTTCATTTGCCTTTCAGACAAGATAGAGCAATTAACCCACTGCCAGAAAGAAACCATTGCTGCAGCAATTTATATTGCAATGCATTGAGGGATTTTGTGTTCATGATGCCTCTGACTGATGTGATAGAAGGGCAGGGAAGGCAGAGAGAGGAATGGAAATGCAGAGAGCTCAAAGAAGTAGGGAGGTAGAAACCTGAAAACAAGAGAAGCAATCAGCTGGAGGGTTGACACTGAAGTCATCGCTGACAGAAATGGAGATGGGAATTTTGAGCTAACAAAAGACAGGGTAACAGCAGATCCATGGTGTTTTGTCCCACAGAGCAAATACAGTGGTACCTCTGGCTTAATTCTGAACTTAATTCATTCCGGAGGTCCGTTCTTAACCTGAAATTGTTCTTAACCTGAAGCACCACTTTAGCTAATGGGGCCTCCCGCCGCCACTGCCGCCGTGCAATTTCTGTTCTTATCCTGAAGCAAAGTTCTTAACCCGAGGTACTATTTCTGGGTTAGCGGAGTCTGTAACCTGAAGCGTATGTAACCTGAAGCGTACATACAAGGTACATACAAGCTGAGGCTCCAATACTTTGGCCACCTCATGAGAAGAGAAGATTCCCTGGAAAAGACCCTGATGTTGGGAAAGATTGAGGGCACAAGGGGACAACAGAGGGCGAGATGGTTGGACAGTGTTCTCGAAGCAACTAGTATGAGTTTGACCAAACTGCGGGAGGCAGTGGAAGACAGGAGTGCCTGGCATGCTCTGGTCCATTGGGTCACGACAAGTCGGACACGACTTAACGACTAAACAACAACAACAAAATGAAAAGTTCTGGAAATCTCAAAGTTTGCACACTATTTTGTGATGCTTTGGTTGGCATAATAAAGGTATTGGCCCAGTATTGATTTGGAATGTGACCCAGGAGTAAGTTCCATTGAATTCAGAGGGCTTACCTCTGAGGTTACATGCACAGAATTGCCCTGCTAGTGTTGTTATTGACAAAATACTGAATCTGAAATTTTATGGACAATCTTCAAGAAGGAATGGGACCGTTGTCTAGAGTAAGCTGTCACTGACTTCAACTGCACCAATATCTGAGTCTGAAAATAGAAGAAAACTATCAAAATTTCATTAGCACCAGCTTCATGTTTACTCCAAACACTGCATCATTCACTATAAATCAGAACACAGCAGAGAACTCAAGAAGTCACAGAAGCATTAAAAAAATCACTGCCATGAAGGACTTTTAATTGCAAAGACTCCCACAGTGGCATTTGGAATTATTTTTCCAAGAAGACATTGAAGTCCAGAAGCAGAAGACCTCATTTTGATATATTTTCCTACTCCTAAGGCTCAGAAATGATTATTTGGAACCAAAATACTAAAATAATCTGCTTCTCCCATGTTTTTATATAAAAACAAGCATCTTACAATGGATGCAAACATTCCTAAGAGAGTTCCAGTTTCTCTTGAATGAGACGGATTTTCTAGATTCATTTCAATCAGGGTTTCAAGCTGGTTTTGGCATGGAAACTCCTTTGGTTGTGACCATGTTGATTCTTCCCGAATTGGTGAGGGTTTGTTTGACAACAATGAGAAACCAAGCCATTAGTGTCATCGGCTGTCAGGGCTGGAGTCAGACACATGTCAGCAAGGAAAGAAGCAGATCTCCGTTGTCGGTGAATTTAACTCTCTATTCAAGGAAGGAAACAAACATACAACTCGGACTAGTGGTCTAAGCACACTTTCCAGTAGGTCTTGCCCCTATGGAGCAGTTGCCAGGACGGAAGGTATCTACCATCCACCCTTTCTAAGGATCCTCCTCCCCTGGATGTTTCCCAACCAGTCTCAAACTGCATCTGCACACCTCTGGCCTCCATTCTGCTCTCCTCATAATTCTGCATGTTCTTGGAGACCAGGGTGGAGAGGAGCTTGTTGCAGCAGGAGAGGGAGACTCTCTGGATTCTTCTGCAGCCTCTTGACTCCCCTCCTCTGCTTCAGCCTCAGAGTCTGAACTGCTCCCTGTCACAGACTCTTCCTGCTCACTAAACCCTGTTGCCCCATCAGCATCTGGCACCTCCTCCCCGCTCTTCTCCCTCTGACCTCTCCTCAGAGTCCCGCCACCAATCTCCTGGCTCTGAGCCTTCCTGCTCTGGGGTTTCCCTTGGGGGTTTCCCTTCTGGTGCCTCCTACCACCCTTCTTCATCCAGCCAGTCCCTGACATCGGCCAGTCCTGTGGAACACCCTGCCAATAGAGATTCAACAGGCACCTTCTATGCCAGCTTTTAAATGCCTCCTGAAAGCTTTTCTATTCCACCAGAGTATATCCCCTACAATGGTTTGTTAATGTTTGCTTGTAATTTCTTTTTAACTTTTTGTGCTTTTATTGTCTGGTTTTACATTTTTATATTGTTGTAAACTGCTGCGATATAAATTTTTATGATACAGCAGTGTGTGTGTATACACACACACACTGCTAAACATCTGGAGGGAACCACATTGGCTACCCTGGCAAGTAACTTGACACATCAGTATCAAAACCCAAAAAAACCCACACTACAAATATGTTACTGCAGCCAGCCACCAACAACAACCGAAGCAGAAAGGCATTTGGATCAATGATTTTGGTTTTTTGTTTCCATCGGGCAAGTTTCATGGGGATGAAAAATCCATTCCTAGAATTACATCAAAGACTGATGCTGGTAGATTAAGGTTGAATCCATAAGGCCACATAATATCTAATTAGCAACAAACCCCCTTCAGTTCAATGGGAATTCATGCCAGCTACGTGAGTACATGACTGCAGTCTTAGTGGGGATTTGTAAAATCTTATCCTTAAATGCTTATTGTGTTCCCATGATCACATTGACTCAAAAAATCAATATTTACATTTTTCTTTTCTTCTGAAGTGCATTTAAACGGGTAAGTGGTGTTAATCTCCAACACTGTTTGTCAGAATATGTTAATTGATGTGAGGTAAGGCACAAACTCCAACAAGTTTGTCAACCGGCCCCTTTTGTATAATCAAGTCCCTCTTACTCTTCAACAAGCACCTATAACACTACTCAGAGTACACCCATTGAAATTAGAGTGAAAAGTGAAAGAAATATAGTAGATCAACAGAGTATTTCAGCTTGCATCTTTAAGGGGAATCTGGAGGGGAAGGTTCTGTTTAGTGTTTCAGGGGCGTCTTATTTCACTCTGCGCTTCATGCCTCAGGAACCCCCTATATCTATGATTATGAAGCATAAAAAGTAAAAGCAGCAAGTGGTCTCAAAAGTCCACTACATTTTGCAATCCAATCTAGAATAAACCCAAAATCTTTGTGAATCACTTCCAGCTTTCTTTGCCCCCCTTTGTGGGTTGCAAGTTGTATGGCTTTGGTCTAACCCAAACTTTGGTCTCCAGCTGTTTTGGGGCTGCTATTCCATCATCCCTGACCAGCTATGGATGATGGGAATTGTAGCCCCAAAATAACTGGGAAACACTGGTCTAACCTAACTGACAGTTATTATGTGGCTAAACATGCTTCTCTGATCTCCTTGGTGAAAAAGAAAGCTATCCGTGCAAGAAACAAATAAATTTAGTGCTGCCCTACGACCATTAGCAAGCATATCGGTGTTAACCCAAGACATCTCTTAACTAGTTCCCTAGTGACAGACATCCACAGAGACAAATGGGCATTAAGGCTTTCCATTTAAGACTTGAGACAGCATTATCACTGGCACAGAAATTGTTTTCATGGTAGAAATATGACGGAATTGGATGTGGAGAGGATCTATGCTAAAAGCCTTTATGTTATTAACTTTATCTTGAAGACATTAGTAAATCCCAATGAGGGAAAACTATGGATCTGCCACTAAACACACTGGTGGGGTGTAAAGTGAGCTTCCCTGAGCATATCTGCTTGCATGTTTCAGCCTCGATAACACTTTCAGCTGATAATAATAAAGAACCCGGAGAAAAGTCGGGAGCTTATATGTGCTATTTAGCCACAATTTCCCACAATCCTTCCATTTTTCTTTTGAGGTGGATAGTAGAAAATAAACCATGAAAGGCATTGTGTGCATGGATGTCAGCAAAGATACATGTCATGATTTAAGTACGAAGGTGAGTGTCCTGAGTGACCCCAGTTATAAGCAGTAAACTAAACAGAGACACAGAGTAAAAGGTTGCGGTAGCCAGGGATGCAGGTTTGCAGAAAGGAAATCAGGCCCAATTAGAACTAAGGAACAAATCATCTCTTTTTGTGATCTGTCCAGGGTGCTGAAAGACCTGCTGCCCCTGACCACCTTTGCTCTCTGCTCCATGATTCCCAACCTCGCCCAGGACATTCAGACCCCTGTGTATCAACAACCCACTGACATCGGCTCAAGATAACTTGCTGAACCTCGCTTTTCCCGACCCTTCTATGGGCTCTGCCTCAACAGAATTGGGCATCGTACGTGCACTAACCCAACGTTGCTGGATGAACCAGCATGAGAAGCAGACCCAAATTCTCACATGTACTACTATTATCACTTGGATAACTGCAACATCAAGGCATGAATTAGACAGTGTGAAAGTGTAATTACAAAGGGCACTTCACATCTCAGGAATAACTTCATATCACCTTGTCTGGGCAGGCACACCTTCAAAAGCTGGGTGAGTTGGTACCAACCTGAGGGATGCTTCCATGCCTTTGGCCCAAGGATGGGCAGCAAAAGAGTTAAACAAACAAAGACTGGCAAAACCCATTTAGAGATGTATGCTCCCTTCTTCCTGTGTGCTCTAAAGGACTGCTACGTGGAAGAAGGAGCGAGCTTGTTTTTTCCTGTTCTGGAGCATAGAACTCAAACCAATGACTTCAAGTTACATGAAAGGAGATTCCAACTAAACATCAGGAAGAACTTTCTGAGAGTAAGAGCTGTTCAACAATGGAACAGACTCCTTCAGGAGGTGGTGGGCTCTCCGTTAGAGGTTTTTAAGCAGAGGTCGGATGGTCATCTGTCATAGATGCTTTAGTTGAGATTCCTGCATTGCAGGGGGTTGAACTACTAGATGATCCTTGAGGTCCCTCCTTCCAACTCCATAATTCTATGATCTGACGAGCAGGCAAAGGCATCCTTGACTGCAAACTAGCACTATGTACAAGGAAAGGAAGGGAATATTGGAAGGCCGGGTAGCTTTCTGCCAGTGCTTAGCTAAGGGACACCTGATTAATTCAGAAGCCACCCTGTTTTATTACGCTGTGCCCATTCAGTATAAACCTATAAAGTGCTAATAGAAATGATCCCACTTTGTTGGCAGGAAAAATACAAGTCATGCTCTGCTTAAAGCACTGTTCGATTCACAGGAAACAAAGCCTAAGGTGTTTGCTCAAGCAGGACACATTTTTATTAGTCGTATGGAAAATGCTCATAATTTATACCGCCTAGGATGCTCTGCAAGCTTCAATCCTTAGAAAAGTATCAGAGGGAACCTAAATGACTATTCACATTGTAATATATACTGTAGATCAGGAGCGCTGTCAGGCTTGGGCAGGGTGCCTTTTTGCAAGGTGGGGACCGCATCACCTCACTCTCTGCTGATCTGTCCCCACCCATATAAGCAGTAGTTGGATGGCCATCTGTCATGGATGCTTTAGTTGAGATTCCTGCACTGCAGGGGCTGGAATACATGGCGCCTGGGGTCCTTTCCAACTCTAACAGTTCTTTGATTATATGATTTTACATTGGCTGCTTTGCTCTCTCTTTGCCTGCCATCCCCTTGTTCTGCTCTCCTAATAAGCTTACTAGATGGGAAAGGATGGCTTTTAAAGGGTCCTTCCCCTATATGCTTAACAAGCAGGAAAGAGTTTAGATGGGGAGGCTGGGTCACAAAGAGCTCACTGCAAGGAGTTTCCTACCGGCAGATGCTCCTCCAGCTCCCTGTCATCTTCGTTTGTTCACAATGTCTCTGAGCCTCATGGCTCAAAGGCATTCCATGCAAGAGAGGATGATGGCTGGCTGGAGGCACATCGACTGCCACTTCTGCTTTGCTCTGAGGCCTCCTGCCAATGTCCTCATTATTTGCCATCATTCACTCTGGGAGCCCCTTCATCTGTAAGGTCCTGGACTTCTGCCCTGAAGCCCATTCGCAACAACACCACTGTCTGTAAACTCAACCTCCGAAGTAAAAGAATGCTATATAAGATAGATGCACATTTCATCCTTATCCCAATCGCCTTCTAAATCCAGCCTGCAGACAGTTCGGGAATCAGCGTGTTTTTACATGAGTAGAATGTGTCCTTTTATTTAAAATGCATCTCTGGGTTATTTGTGGGGAATAGGAATTCGTTCATTAACCCCCCCCCCCCAATATAGTCTGGCCCCCCACAAGGTCTGAGGGACAGCGAACCAGCCGCCTGCTTTTAAAGTTTGCTGACTCCTGCTTAAGAGGGAGGAGAGATTAAATCAAGAAAGAAAGATAAATAAATAAAATAAATAAAGTTGCTGTAATAGTATCTAGGGTTTAATGTAAAATCTCTTGCTGGCCCATGAAAAGTTGCAGGTATTGCCTTGGATTAAATTAGGTATGGTGGACATTTTATTAGCTGTTAAGACTTATATTACAGTGCATGAATAAAGAAAGTGACTGAATGTGACTGAATAAAGAAAACGACTGAAGTCATCACAGTCTCCAAAGAGAAACTATTACGGTCATTATTAAACATATTGATCTATGTTTCTGCCCAGTTATGTATATTCAAGTGTTTTGCTGCTGCCTTGCTTCCAACCTCTCCACAACAAAAGGAATTATCTATATTAGGTAAGGAGAAAGGTAGAAGGGTGAAAATGAAGATGGATACAACCCTCTGAGAAAAACAAACAAAGCAAGCCACTGAGTCACTGGCAGTCACTGGTGGGGACAAGGAAACTTTTGATGTCAGCAAATAACACATTGAGTTATGCTGGTATTATGGTTGCAAGGTAGAGCTAAATCACAGGGGGTGCCGATTTCCATGAAAAGTGTAATATGTGAACAAGGCCACTGTCAATGAGTTTATTTCTTTTATATCTAATATATAAACAAGTAGTGAATGCAGTCCATGCCTTTCCCCGGTTCTGAGCAGCTCTGCAGTCTCCTGTATCTCAATCACTGCAACTCTCCCCTGTGTAGCTAGGATGCTGTTTTCGTCATTAGTGTTGAATTATTTGGTGTCTGTAGCCGTGCATTACACATTCTGCAGTGATCTGTGTAGCCTTTGATCATCTGAATCTGACACAAGCGCCAATAAAAAGGAGAGGCCTTTTACTTTTCTTAATGATCAGGCTGCCCAAATTTCTCGAAGCCCTGGGTTGCTGACATTTACACCATAAATTTATCAACAGTTGCAGCTTACCGCAAGTCAAATGTCTATCGCACTGATCCTCATAGCTTGAACTAACATTTGTCTGTTCTGCAAGTTGCTGTTTATAAGCTGAATAGCCTGTTTACGCAGTTATGAGCTTGCCATGCCTCAAAGACTGTCTTCAACCTTTGTCAGAATTGATTTTACCCACCACATTACTGTCTTGTTTGCCACCTTTGTTCACGTTTGTGATGAGTTTTAATCTTACAGTACAACTGTGCAGAACATAGATGTGGAACCTCCAGGCATTCCTGCCGTCCCCCATTTCCCCTGCCTCCCAGCTGTTTCCCATGGATCAGATGAGGCAGGAGATTGTGAGAAGAGGAGGCTTCAACCTCCCACCTCTACTATCTTTCCCACATGATCTACATGAAGCACCTACATGAAGAAACCTCACTGAGTTACAGTGCCAAGCTGGCAAGGGAGCAAGATTTGTCTCTTCCTGCATCAACAGCTTGCTGTGTTTGCTCAATGTTCACACGCCATCTTAAGATGGAAAATAGACTAGCCTGCTAGCAACTGAACTAGCGAATATTTACAGAGGTTTTACTGATGTTCCTACAGGTGTTTTTACTCATAATGTTGCATGTTGTATACTGCCTTAATATACTTTTATTGAAAGTGTGGGTTAAACATATTTCAATAAATAAAACAAAATAGAATTTGCAAAACTCCCTTTTAAAAGCATCTGTGTTACTGGTCATCGCCATATCCCGTAGCAGCAAATTCCAGTTTAATTATGTGCTGAGTGAAGGAGGGCTTCTGCCCTGCATTTCCCATCTTTCAGCTTCTGCTGAAAACTGGAAGGCTTGGGTTTCCCAGGACTTGACCCTGGAGAGAGAATTGTGAGATGTTTCATACATCATATGTCAGGAACAAACTGTGAGGAGCCACAGACTGCATACAAGGAGAGAGGTGAATCTACATGTTGAGGCTCCTCACTGCTCATTCACCAGACCATGGTGTTTGCTGTCTTGTCTGAACTGGCAAACAATGCTCTGTGCTTGCTATGCAACCCAGGACAGGAGACTACCCAGTTGGGCTTCCGTGTGCTTCAGAAAGAAGCACAGTGATATTTTCCTAAGCTTTAGAGAAGTACAGGACTTCATCCCTTACATGCTAGGCTTTGGACCTAGAGCCTGGACTCAGGACCTAGAGCCTGAGAGAAGGGCAAGGAGTTGTCCCTGATAAGGTGCGTGCTTTGGGGAGCCTCCTTGCTTCCACGTGCCTCCAAAATGACTCAGGAAGCTCTGACTGACAGTAGGTGACCTACCAAGGCTGGTCTTAGCAGGTGCCCAATCACATAGACCACTAGTGCTGGACTTGGATGGGGAGTGAGACCCAGGAGTGGAGAATCTTTGTTCCTCCAGTTGTACACCATTTTCCATAGCCATTGGCTATGATGGCTGGGGCTGATGGAAGCTGGAGTCCAGCCAGATCTTGAGGTTCCCTATCCTTGTTTTAACCCTTTCCCCACAGGGAAAGAGGAAAGAGGAAAAACATACATTTAGGGCAAAGCCGTTGGGGAAAATATGTGGGAACAGAAGCCAACTCCCACCCGCTTTTTGTTAAATGTATATTATCACTTCTCACATAACGTGTACTTTGTCCCTAAGAGGGGAAGGAAAACTGAGAGCGAAAATGGACACAGAGAGGTGCAGTTGGAACCGCAGATGTGAGAAAAGCTGAAGTTCACATATAGTTTTCAAATAACCAGCCAAAATATTTGGCTGCAGGCTTCTTAACTCCATGCAGCAGGGATCCAAAGGCCGGGGAAATGTCGTGGCATGTTCTCACCCCAGAAATGCTTAAGCTTATTCCAGAAAACCACAAGAAATTGAGTTTTCTATCCTTCTTCATATCTACCTATCTATACATCAACTTGATAAAATTGTTTGGTTTTCAATTTTTTCTCACATTTAAGAGCAGGCAAAATGAGCTGCGGTGAAGTGTAACTGAGAGGTCCAAACAGTGTAGCCAGCTTGAAAACTGGCAAACACCCAGTTGAGCAACCAATAGCCATAGAAGGAAATTTTTGCTATGGGAAGAAGGTCAGATTGTAGCAAGCCTGAAGTGAATGCGCTTAGGTATACACACAGCTTTTGTGGCGGAACAATTGTTTGAGTAGGCGGAAGACGACAGGGAGTGGTGGAGATTTAACAGGACAAGCAAAGGTCCAAAACAGGTGAGCATATGATGCCAAACCAGGTTTGCATTTTGCTGGACTCTGGACAGGAAGAAAGCTACAAATGAAGCTGTCTTGGAGAACATGCTACCTTATCTTGTAGAAATGTCTTAGCATAAGGCAAGCAGCTTGAACATTCATTATCTCTATTTGCATCAGGAACAAGTAATCTCTTATTTAATTTTTTTGGGGGGCACAGGTTTTGGTGGGTGGTTGGGTGTATAATACCACTTTGAATCTTCATGTGTTAGTGCCAAAGCTAACACACACACACACACACACACACGCGAGAGACAGAGAGAGGGGGAGAGACAGAGATAGAGGCAGACAGAGAGAGAGAGATCTGCAAAGTACACCACAAGTGCAAAAAAAAACCTGCAATAAATAATGCAATGGACAATAGCCCCCAAAAACATCTTGATAAGAACTCAAAGCACAGAATACTGAAAAACTTGCAGAGAGGAATGATAACTGGGTGGGATTAGGCTGGAGTGGCTGGAAGAGGAAGGCGCAGAAACAGTCATAAAGCCATAACTTTGTATGCATGCATGTTAGAAAGAACCATGGTCTGGCTAGGTCACTTCCTGGTTCACTATTTCTAAATGTCTCCAGGGATGGAATTGAGAATGTCCATATAAATCCATGGAGAAATCTAAGAAGTCCATGTAGCTGGGACTGACACAAATGTGTCTTCATTTCATTTCACTTTTATTTTGTATACTGCCTTTATACAAGGTGGTTTGCAAGCTGAAAAAACAACAAAACAGGCCACACGGATCACACACCTAATAACAATCAGATCCAATACAAAAAAAAGTCATAAGAAAAACATATCTTTAAAATAAACAGCTTATTTCAAATAAAGAATATTCAATAACCCATTAGAATATATTAGTAAACAGTAAAATTAAATATAATCAAATAATAACTAAACAGTTTACACTTAACAATTACAATAAATAATTGCTAAACAATAATCAATAAAAATAACGGAAATTCACAGTGCATGAAATACCAAAAAAACCCATGTAAAAGGATCCAGTTGTGAAAACAAGGACACACAACTTATAAAATTATTTTTAAAATATTTAAATAATGTCTTCCAACCCACCAGGGGCAAGAACAACCTCAAAGAGAACACAGGACTTGTCATATGCCTAGTGTGGAGAAACTGAAGAAAGAGAAATCCTTCTCATAATATTAAGGTAAAAGGTAAGGTAAAGGACCCCTGGATGGTTAAGCCCAGTCAAAGACAACTATGGGGTGTGGCGCTCATCTCACTTTCAGGCCGAGGGAGCCAGCGTTTGTCCACAGACAGTTTTCCGGGTCATGTGGCCAGTATGACTAAACCACTTCTGGTGCAATGGGACACCGTGACGGAAACCAGAGTGCACAGAAACACTGTTTACCTTCCTGCCACAGCAGTACCTATTTACACCTATTTATACCACACTGCCATGCTTTCGAACTGATAGGCTGGCAAAAGCTGGTACAGAGCAACGGGAGCTCACCCCATCACACTGATTCAAAACCACCAACCTTCCGATTGGCAAGCCCAAGAGGCTCAGTGGTTTAGACCACAGCGCCACCTGTGTCTCTCATAATACTAGAACTCAAGAGCAACCAATGAACCTGAACGATGGACTATCCAGAACGGACAAAAGGAAGTACTTACTCATACATCACACAGTTAAACTACGGAATCTGCTACCACCATGGGTTCTCTATGCCTGGTTTACCTTTGAACTCTGATGGGGCAAGGGGAGTTTACGTGCAATCCTATCCCTGTTCAACAAGAATAAATCAAGATTAGGATGGCACTGTTCCTGGAGTGCAGAAATATAAGCAACAAGTCAAAACCCACATCCCACAATTTCCAAACCATTAACTATAATCATTTCGATATGAATCAGATCACATACCCATAAGAACCAATAGCTCAGGGACCAATAGGTTGTGGACTTGCCTGGAAAGGGGAAAAAATGAAGCTCCTCAGGAGTCATTAGCCCCTGTTTCTTGCTTCCCTGTCGCCAGACTAATGCAATTATCATACTCAAAATGCCAAAGTTTGCATAAGTAGGAACAAAAATGAACTTTATTGGTTTAAGCAATACTGTTCTAATGTGCACACTGCATTACAAGGCATGACTTATTTTCGAAATGACCGAAGCAGTGTTTTCTGCGGGGACAGTGGAAACTGATTTTACGAGCAATTAAAACAAATAAATAAAAACCCTTCCAGTTCATTGTGACGGCAGGACTACAGTGTAAAATGTGGTTTCTAAAGTTTTATGTGGACCTTTCTGATACAAAAGCAGTGGAAGAACGCTTGCAGTTTATGCCAGACCTGTTCTGCTCTAAAAGCATTGGGAGATCTAAGTAGCAAGAAACGATCCCATGATGTGGCTACCATGTCCATATTTCCAACTTTAACCTTGATATAGCTGTCTATGGCATGTTGGTGGCAAGGAAAAGAATAGATATATAAAAGATGAATTCCTGAATGCCAGAATTCAAGTTTGGGGCAAGTACAAAATCACAAGCATGCAGCAAAGTAAAGCATGGAAATATAGGCTGTTAGACCTTTAAAATATGCTCTTCTAAGTTCCTTCCAAGGTTCCCCACTTCCCTTAGCATAGAAAAAGACACATATTTGGTAAGTTAAAAATAGCTTTACTTACAAACTCTTCAAGGGTCCAGTTCATGTGCATTTCCTGGGGGGGAGTCACTGTTTTGTTTTTCTTCTTGTTTATATTATGTATTTTTTGTTTTTTTTGTTTTGCTTTTTTATCTTGTGAAATCTATGGATGAAGGGCACCATACAAATTTAACAAATAATAAATAAATAACTTTCCATATAGCCATCAGAACACACAGGCAGTGAAACCTGGCTTCGTTACAGTGATGAAAGTTCCTAAATTATTGGTATAGGAACAGAAGAAAGGCTTGTTAGAGCCATGTGGCTAAATTGCAGCAACCAGCTTAGCCTCTTCACACGCTGAACTTCTCTGGTAGACTGAGGTGAACAAAGGCCTTGATTGCCTTCCTCCCAAGGTGAGGGGGAGTAGCCTAGCTAAGCCTAGCAGGACAGCTTACTCTATGACATTAACCTCTTCATGCACTAATTAGACTTAAGCATGTTGGTTATATGAAGCTGGATATCCCACAGCTTGGTGGTGTTGTGGTGAGATTACTAGAATGTACTTTATGTGGGGATAGTTGCGAAGACTCTTTCAAGGCTGCAGTAAGTTCCAAACACAAGTGCTTGGCTGTTAATCGCTACTCACCCTGTTAAGTCATATTTCCAATCCCCAGTGTTAAAAGATCATCACTAGATTAGGTATCATCACAACCGAAAGCACTGGTTTTAACCTGTAAAGCCCCAAACAAAGGAACATCTTCTCCTTTATGAACCTGCTCTTTGTAAATTTATCCTTTGGCAGTGAGACAGGTTTCTTTCAAGGAAGGAAAGGCTGTGTGCATTGTTTTCCATTCAGGCACTTCAGAGTCTCGAGTCTGCTTTGCTTCAGAAAGGCTGCCAAATCCTAGACTTTCAATGATTAAGTGTACGGGATTCTTATCCAGCACTGAATATTGCAAGAAGGGTATATGGATCACTGCTCATAATATTTTCTTGTAACAGGGTGTGTTTTTTTCTAAAATCCATGTTTACCTTCTTCACAACTGAAACTGTTTGTTTTAACAATGCCACAGTTTTCTGATGAGGTCTCTAAAGACTTCTTCCACAGACTGGAATGTTTCTGGAAATGCTTTTACCCTGTGCACACATTTTCCTCCGAACTAGTTTTAGAATGCTGTTTGAAAGAGATGAAAGAACAATTAGAGGTAGGGGGGTGGGGAAAGCAACGTTATTGAAACTAGTTCATTCAAGAAATGCATATACTGTACTGGGGAAAGAACAGAATGCCTCAGTCAACAATCTAGAATAATGCAGGGGAGAGTGCTCTCCGTCACTGCTTCCACTAGTGATGGAACAAGCGATCAGTGCTGTGGCATTAATAGCAAGCAGATGCTCAGCGGCAGGAGCCTCGCTGTGAAAACAGCATGCAAGCATTTGCAGATCCGAGGAAGCTAACTGCAAGGCTTGGCAGCTTATAATGTGCATCCACAAGAGCAGAGAGGGAGGAAAAGGTACTGAAATGTAAAGGGCAGGAGCTCAGAGCCAATCACAATGGGAGTGTGCCTTTAACAGAAGTGCAGGATTTTAGCAAATGTTGGTATTTAATAATTTTTTATATCTCACTTTTCCTCCAAGGAGCTCAAAGTAGTGTACACAGTTCTTCACAGCTACCATTTCATCTTGACAACCCTGTGAGGGTGGTTGGGCTTAGAGAAAGTGGCAAGCCAGTCTAAGGTCACCCAGTAAGCGTCATGCATAGAATGGTAGAACTGTCAAGTTGGAAGATACCCTGAGGATCATCTAGTTCAAACATCTGCAATGCAGGAATATGCAGCTGCCCCATACGGGGATCGTACCTGTGACCTTGATTTTATCAGTACCATGCTCTAACCATCCTGTGTATATTTGAACCCTGGTCTCCCAGATCCTAGGGTGGATCTACACAAGGGTTGTGTGTGTGCTATAAATAAGTCATAAATTCAATCGTTATAGCAAAAGGGGAGGAAACTGTATGTAAAATCGAATAGAAAAGTTTTGTGCTTTACAGTGCTATCTGGTGTTGCAAGTGTATAATGCATTTAAAACGCTGTTGTTGTTTTTTACTAATGTAGCTGAGACCCTAGTCCAAAACCCTCACAACACTGCACTGGTTCTCACCTGTATTCAGCTGCCAAAATCCTCTTGTCTGCAGAAGAGTTTGAAAAGTAAGCATAACTCTGCACAATAGACACTGAAGGCAACCAACAGCCTCTGCCTGGCACTACTGGAAAGCAGCAATATTACTCTTATATTCCTCCTTTGCACCCAATTCCCCTTAGCCAGACATGAAATACAGTAATGAGAACTATGGATATGCATTACAACAAGCAAGGTTTATTGTAACGTGTCATTTCATCGTTCATTACAATTACTGTGTAAAACTATTAAAAACTCCTCTAACAGGCTTGCTAAATTTGCCATAATGGCCTTGCCAGATTTATTAAATTCTATTAGGGTGGGTGGTCACCCAAACAACTTGTGACACCGAAAGCCAGCATCAGCACCCAGCTCCCTGAAGAATTATTATCTCGGGCATGCTCTTTCAATAAGGTCTCCTGCGCCAAACCCTTTCGAAATGAATGGGGTCTGTGCAAGATTCAAGTATTGCAGGCTTGAGTGAAAATGTCAAGCAAAATATACAGAGACAGAGGCCACTATGTGATAACCGAAAAGGAACACTGTCCATATTTTCTGAACAAGCTAATTACATTTTCTGCTCAAAGTTGATTCATTATTTTAGCATTTATGAGGAAATGAAAGTCAGCCATGCAGAAATATGACTACAAATTACTGTTGCTCCAGACAAGTTTTTCAAGTTGTGCTATAAACCATTTGTGCATTAATGTTCCACAGAGTTTAGCAGGGCACTATTCAGAGAATGGAACTGCAATTAGCGCCACGCTTTCAAAATATTTGAGATTCAAAGTATTGCAGCATTTTTTTTTGATGAACTATCGATCTCCTCCTTATATTGTATTGTACAATTGAGGGCTTGTTTTATAGGTAAAGAAGCCAAACAGTTAGAAACAGCTGTCCCATATAGCTAAATACTTCAATCTTGATCGTTTTCTCACTCTCTTAGGTATTCACAAGCAGGTTTCAGGTAGTTTCCATGTTAAGAATAACATGAACCTGTAAGGTGGTCCTTAGCAGAGTTTCGGATTAATAGCTGGATCCATTCCTGACACTTACGTACACAGCTGAGGATCTCCAGGGAGCACTAAGCCTTCTGCCCCCGTCTTGACAGCACTTGGATAGGCATACTACTAGCACAGGTAATGAAGGTGCAGCTCTGAGGAGGGATGGGACGTCTGGAGTTGTCGATGAACCTAAAAAGATGCCTTTTATGAGGACCATTGGCCACATAGCCCAGTATTGTTGATGCTGATAGGTACCAGCTTAGTTCTCACAGCAACCTTTGTGTGAGTTATGTCAGGTGGAGAAACAGCTAGATGCCCAAGGCCACTCAGTTTGTTGAGAGGTCCTCCTGACGAAGTTTGCTGTGCCCTCCAGATATTGTTGGGACTACAACTCCCATGAACCTCATCTTACATGGACAACGGATGATGGGAGTTATAGTCTAACAACATCTGCAGGACACCATTTTGGCTATTTCTGCTCTAGGCAGACCAATGGCTATTGAGGGGTGAAACCTGCAATGTGGGAGGTTGGACTGCTGAGGTCTGGGTTCAAAACCTCACCAGAAAGGCTTTCTGGACAAACGACTTCCAGCACATGGTAAAACAGTTCTCAAACTATACCATAAACTAGAACAGGATGGCGGAATATACTCCTAAGAGCATATAGTGCTTAGTGCTGCAAAAATCTGCAATCAGCCAATGGCAGAAGGTGTGGCATTATTGTGGAGTTTTTGAGCATCTGTTTCATGGCAAAGTCCTACCCATTAGTTTGGGATTATATGCACACATATCCATTATATATGTTAGCAATCATTAGCCTATGGAATTGCCCCATTACGTACAGAGATAGAGAGAGAGATTTATTTCATTCCCAACTGAGGCTATAGTGTAAATTCAGTACTGGAAGATAATATAATACAGCTGTTGGCCAGTAAGTCACTTATAGGTTTTTCTAGTCCTTGGGAATTTATGCAATTTAGTGAAATGATGAACTGAGAGAGGATACTGGGATTGTATGACAAGCAGTTTTCATCATCAAAATAAGTACTGGATTGTTTACATCTTTCTGTTTACATTTTTCTGCTACATTTTTGTATCACCTTGGCTCCAAGCATTCATTTGAAACCCCAGCTGTACTACTGTAGAAGCCAAAGTGTTTAATAAAAAATGTTAAACCAACCTCAGCTGGGACCTTTACTTATTTTCCTATATGAATTGAAGCTTCTGTTTGTCAAGAAAATGAAAAAGAAATGGAGTAAGAAAATAAAGACAATTTATGGAATTATTTAAAGAAAGGCAGCGGTGTCACTTCTCTCTCCTGATTTGTTAATTGCAATTAACAGAGGGCTGATGCTGACATGTCACAATCCAGCCAAAGTTAAACATTGGGACTGATGGACATTGAATGGATGAATGAATGAATGAATGATTATAGGATTGCAGCGTAAAGATGGTTCCTGTTTGAAGGCCTGTACTCTGATTGTTTTGTATTGCAAACTAGGCTAATTCTTTAAATCGTCATAGCAGGCAACAGTGAATGATGGGAATTGTTGTGGCTGGCATCCATCTGTCTTGAGAGACAATGGAGTAAGCTTCCAAGGGTGAAGTCAAACCGCTGCATTAGCAGCACCAAAGTGACACACACACACATCCGGGCGCGAGCCTGGGCAGGGTGTTTGGAGGTCCTGAACTGCCCAGACAACAAGACCTCCCTCTCAGCCTCACTAATGTGGTCCAAAGGAAAGCAGATCAACATGTTTGGCACCAGCTTGGCTGCAGGAGTTGCCAGAAGGAGGCATGCAGGCATCTAACTATCTTAGAGATTCCGCCCCAGATTTGTCTAGGGTTTACTCCTGAGCTTTTTTTCTCCCTAAGATATCTCACAAAGCAGAGGAGGTTTTGCTTCTCCTAGATGGGCTACCTTCCCAGGCTGACAGGCCCCATCTGCCCTTCACTTCCCTCTGTTAGATTTCTGTTATGCCACTGTGCAGTTTTTGGAGTCACAAGACTCTGTTTACATTCCAGACTGTTGAAGTCTCACGGGAGACGGATGTTGATGTTACTGGTTTCCTGTTTCTTTCTCCCAGTTGTTCACTGACTCTCACAGAGAGCAGATGTCTATTCTTTTCTGTCTTGTGTAGATAGAAATAAACCTAGCGATGTAGCATATATTTCTCGCTCTTCTGCTGCTGTTTGGATACTCTGCGTAATGAGGGAATGTGCCTGAAGCCTCATTAAAGGCTTAGGTCATTAATCACCGTTGGAAGAGAGCCTCGATGGATTCTGACGTACGGCGTGGGGGAGAGCCGTTTCAGCTCGGTCGTACGGAATCTCCGACACCCTCTACACAGCATGTGCAGAAACCGCCTTCTTGACTGCTGGATCCACCATTGGTCCCATCCGCTCAGTCCAAAACTGACTGGTTGAGCAAAGCTATGCTAAAGTATGGTTTACTGACATGAGAATTTAGCCTCTGTATGCTGAAAACAAATCCCAACAGCAAATGAAAATTTATTTCTCGGAATGAAAGATTTCAGTATCTTTGAATGCAGCGACTGTAGCATTCATGGATCCCACCTTTTAGCATGGCTTATTTTGAATTAGCTGTAAGAATGGCAGAGTTAATGGGAAGCTTCCCCCCCCCCAACAAATTTTATGTTGTGGCTGAATGTGATTGCAGAATGCACTCATCTGTGCTGTTACCATAAATTACAGCATCCATTCTATTTTTTTTCTTTTCTTTTTGAAAAAAACACACCAAAACACCAAGATTAAAGCTGAGTCTCAGCATTAAACAGATGGTGAAGCTGCAAACGCTAGCAGCTCTAATCACCTGCTGGAATGTGGGTGTGGCTGCAAACAACCTCCCTGACTCCAAACAGCTGATTAGGGTACAATCACTATTTCTCTCTCTCATTATGGATGTGCAGGTGTCTCTGGCAGCCCCTGGATAGCTCTATACAGCATCACAAATGGAACCAATCTGCTCCATTTGCACCCCTGTCACTTGGGTAGCTTCATTTTCTTTCATAATGTTTTTGGGGAGGGTGTGTTTTCTGCGTGGGTTTGTTTGCTAAATCAGGCACAACGCCTTTGCTGTATTTCCTAGCTTCACTGGATGTGAATTGCTGCAACGTGCAGCTCATTCAGCAATACGATCTTCTAAAAAGCAGCCGGAGAAGGACTCACGGGAACCATTGGCTCATCTAGCTCAGCAGTGTCTAATTCTGTACACAACACAGAATTACAGAACTGTAGATTTGGAAGGGACCACAAGGGTCATCTAATGCAACCCCCTGCAATGCAGGAATCTTTTGCCCAAGGTGGGGCTCAAACCACCATCACCCTGAGATTAAGAGTCTTATGCAGTGGCTCTCCGGGGTTCCAGACAGAAGGTCTTTCCTACTATCTGGTGATCTTGGGACGTGAACCTGGGAACTTCTGTGTTCGAGGTCTTCCCCAACATTTAAGATTGGCACTTAAAATTTAAGAAAGGAAGATGCTTCTGTAAAGGTTGGTGACCACTGGAATATGCACCTTCCTGTCCAGTTGTTTTTGGGGGTGAGGGTGCATAGCATATGCTCTCCCAACGGGCTGTGGCCCTTCCCTTCCCTGGAAATGACTCTGTTCAGTTCCACACAACCAATTTTTTTCAAGCACCAACGCAACATTTCATCCTTCCCAAAAAGGCAAGCACATAACCTCTTGCCATGCAGCAATCTCTACAGAGCTCCTTTCCACACATGATGCTCTCCATAATCGTAAGCAGCCCTCTGTAATGTGGAGGCTGGCTATAACACTGTCCTGGATTTAAAGAACCGGTGGCGCAGTGGTCTAAACCACTGAGCCTCTTGGGCTTGCCAATCAGAAGGTCGGCGGTTCGAATCCCCGCAACGGGGTGAGCTCCTGTTGCTCAGTCCCAGCTCCTACCAACCTAGCAGTTCGAAAGCACGCCAAAAAGTGCAAGTAGATAAACAGGTACCGCTCCGGTGGGAAGGTAAACGGCATTTTCATGTGCTGCTCTGGTTCGCCAGAAGCGGCTTAGTCATGCTGGCCACATGACCCGGAAGCTGTACGCCGGCTCCCTCGGCCAATAAAGCGAGATGAGCGCCGCAACCCCAGAGTCGGCCACAACTGGACCTAATGGTCAGGCGTCCCTTTACCTTTACCTATGTTTGGCATTGCAAGCGTAATCTAGGTTTCATGGTATCGTGCCGGAGAAGTTAGAAAAAATGGCACATTTAGTACAACTGGGACATTTGGCCCAACTCATTTGCTACCTATGCCTCCTAGCTGTTATTCCTCTTCAGGGACTGTTCAATTTGTATGAATTTGAATTTATCCATTTTCTTGCTTCATGCAGTATTAAAAAGTACTACCATTCACCAGGTTGCCATCAAGGGATTATATATGTTTGCCCTTAATAAAGCATAGAATTGCAGTCTGCAAACACAGGTAAAATTGTATGCTTGGTGGGCGTAATTAAATACAAAGGCCAGCTGGCTCTCTGGGCTCTTAAATAAAAAGGAATTTAATCTTAGTTTAACAAGATATAAAGGAAACACATTTGTATAAGAAAGCCTCGGGATTTGCCCTCCTCTAATTACTACTTCACCCTCAAATCCTTTCATCCTCCCTCCCCAGTGCATGGGGCACTGGAAGTATGTTTTGCAGGCAAACAGCACCCTGTTTATCATTCATTGCAGAATGAAGCTGCAGTGTAGAAGTGTCTGTAAAGGTGAATGTAGCCAGGAACTTAAGTCTGAAAATGGGAAAAGCTGCACTTGCATGGGGATTCCATCTTTGCGCACTTTGATAATCCTTGGATTGTGCAAACAAGCGTTTGTGTGTGGTGTGTGGCAGCCAGAAACATTTTTGTCTTGCAGAACTGCAGGCTACTGTATATTTACTGGGACACATGTCTGTACCTATAGAAATAAACATACCTTCCACATTCACGCAGATTGCTTACTGGTGCACAGCATAATAAAATGTGACTTTCTGGTGTTAACTAGGGAAGTCTTAAGACAGCTTAATAGAAGCGCTAATGGTAAATGAATGTACAGGTGATAAAGCTTTTCCCTTGATCCCTCCAAAGGGTTGTGTAACTAAATAATTGTCCCATTGACAGGATCGGCAGCAACAGGAGCTGATATGTTCTATGCTTAAGTAATATTATTTTAGGGTCATTTGGTAGTCAATATCCATCTAAGCGAGGATTTGGGCTTTGGGAAGGAGATGCAAGACTCTGGCAGGGTCCTCAAACCCTCCAGCCTTTTCCCCAAAGCTGGGAATGTGCTAACTAGGCTTTGGGAAGAAGGAAAGGGAACTCTAGGACCTCACGCATTCCTTTCCAAAGTCCAGTGCCTTGCTTCCCCAGCAGAATGAGAGCTGGGGGCAGGGCCTCAGATGTTGCAGAGGGCCGCTAAAAAAGACCTTGAGGGCCACATGTGGTCTGTAAGGAATGAGGCAACTTTTCAGTATGGCCAGTGAGTCTGGGGTGATTGGAGTTGGAGCCCAACCACATCTCTGCCTGAGACGTGTGCACAAACTTATAAGCAGTTATTTTAGACCTAATAAGAAAACTATAATGGATTTATGTGGAAACATATGGTTATGTAGGAAGTCTGCAGAAGAGAGAAAATGTACATTTGTATGCCATGTGATAAATTGGGGTGGAGGAATGACCCAGTAATCTTTTACTTCTGATTAACTTGGTTGCTTTACACATTTAAAGTGCTAATCATTCGACACCCACAAACTTTTATTATTCCTACAACTTTGGTGAGAAGTCGTTAAGATTCTGCGTCTGAGAAATGATGAGCATTTGGGTCAAACCTAAATTTATTTTCATCTCACTCTGAAAATAACATATTATTATTATTACTATTATTATTTCAAAACAGGCATAATAATTTCACTACACGTTAAAGGTATATTGCCTCTGAGAACCAGGCCCTAGGGTGGATGGATCTTTTCCCTCTTGAAGGCTGTTCTCCCAGATTAGGAAAAAAGAAAGGATATGAACTGAGGCAGGTCATTTTGACTCAGGTTTTCTCTAAGCAAGCACACACAGCAACCTCCTGTTAGCAATAGACAATGATCAATGGCGCTCACCTAGAGACTCTGGTAAAAAATGTGTTCCGTCAACTTTTGCTCAGTTTTACAATCTAAGAAGGTGTGTTGCAAATCACAGTGATCTTGTGGCCTGAGAGTTGATTTTGTTGAGTTCAAGTCACATCCTTGCGGTGAATTAATTTATTGGCTACTGAAGGCCATTTATTTCACAGCAGTTGCCTACAATTCCCAAACCGTGGGACATGTGTCTGATAGACAAGTGCCTACACCTTATTGTTTCCAGTAAGTGCAAAAAAAACCCAGCCCTTTTTTATTCCTGCAAAATCATCTACCTGTGCCTATTTTATTTTATTTATTAGATTTATATACCACCCTCCTCAATAATCTCAGGTTTGTGGGTTCAAGCCCCACATTGGGCAAAAAAATTCCTGCATTGCAGGGGGTTAGTCTAGAAGACTCTTGTGGTCCCTTCCAACAATAAAGCTCACCAAAAACCAACAGGCTACTATTATAAGCGCTTATGCACCAACACTGGATGCCGATGAAGACATTAAAGAAAAAATTTACTCTCAGCTGGATACTGTCCTATCTGATACGCCTAAGGAAGATAAAATTATCCTCCAGGGTGATTTTAATGCAAGAGTTGGGCGAGATTTCGATCTGTGGCCTGGGACTATTCGGAAAGAAGGAGTTGGCAACAGCAACCAGAACGGAATCTTACTTTTGATGATATGTGCAGCTTTATTACCAACACACTCTTTTGACAGAAAAATAAATTTAAAACTCCATGAAGGCATCCTTGGTCAAACCACTGTCACCTCTTGTTGTTTAGTCGTTTAGTCATGTCCAACTCTTCGTGACCCCATGGACCAGAGTACGCCAGGCACTCCTGTCTTCCACTGCCTCCCGCAGATTGGTCAAACTCATATCACCTCTTAGACTATGTTATTGTCCATGCTAAAGATCGCCATGATCTTAGCAAATCGTCTCTTAACAATATCCAGTGACCCTTCCTGAATCCCAAAATGCTTTTCTGCCTTCTAGGGGGACAGTGGACATGATTTTCACCACTCAGCAGCTTCAAGAAAAATGCAGAGAGCAAAACCAATCCCTGTATATGGCGTTTATTGACCTGACTAAGGCTTTAGTAAATCGTAATGCCCTGGGGACTGTCCTTCTGAAAATTGGCTGCCCAGATAAATTTGTAGACATCATTCGGCTGCTCCATGATATGATGCAACAATCGCAGATAACAATGTCTCTGAAAGTGAACCATTCACAGTGGGATTAGGTGTTAAACAGGGTTGTTTTATTGTCCCAATTCTATTCATTATTTTCATTTCCATGATCCTACACTTTGTCGAAGGGAAACTCTTCACCGGAGTAGAAATCATATATCGAACAGATGGAAAGCTCTTCAGTCTGAGCAGGCTGAAAGCAAAGAGTAGGGTTACCGTAACTTCCGTCATAGAGCTTCAGTATGCTGATGACAACGTAGTGTGTGTACACTCAGAGGATGACCTCCAAACCATCCTAAATATCTTTGCAGAAGCTTACGAATAGCTTGGCCTATCACTTAATATCCAAAAAGCCAAAGTGCTGCACCAACAAGTACAAAATAACCCCTCTGCAGCGCCACAAATCCAACTCAATGGTGTAACATTGGAAAATGCCGATCACTTCTCCTACCTAGGCAGTTATCTTTCCACAAGGGCCAACACTGATGCCAAAATCGAACATCACCTGAGCTCTGTGAGTGCGGCTTTCTCCCAACTGAAGTGCAGAGTGTTTGAGGACCGGGACATTTGCAAAGAAACCAAAATGCTTGTTTACAAAGCTATTGTACTACCAACCTTACTATATGCTTGTGAAACATGGACCACTTATAAACGCCATCTCCAACTCCTCGAAAGATTCCATCAACGGTGTCTCTGAAAAATTTTACGCATCACTTGGGAAGACAGGCGAACTAATATCAGTGTACTGGAAGAACAAAAGATCACCAGTGTTGAAGCAATGATTCTTCAACATCAACTTCGTTGGACTGGTCATGTTGTGCGGATGACTGATGGTCGTCTTTCAAAGCAACAACTCTATTCCGAACTTAAAAATGGAAAGCGTAATGCTGGTGGTCAACAAAAGAGGTTTAAAGACTGTCTCAAGGCAAATCTTTAAAAATGTAGTATAAACACTGACAACTGGGAAACACTGGCCTGCGAGTGCTCCAGTTGGAGTACAGCCTTTACCAAAGGTGTCATGGGCTTTGAGGACACTTGAACTCTGGAAGCAAGGGAGAAACGTGCTAGGAGGAAGGCATGCTTGGCAAATCCACACCGTGATCAACTCCCACCCGGAAACCTATGTCCCCACTGTGGAAGGATGTGTGTATCCAAAATTAGCCTCCAAAGTCACTTACAGACTCGTTGTTAAAACCGTGTTTGTGGAAGACAATCTTACTCGGCTACGAGTGATTGCCACAGAAGAAGAAAATCTATGATTCTGTTTTTATTGTTGGTGTCTTTATTGTTAGTCGCACCAATTTTTTTGTTAAGAGTTTGTTGTCATATTCGTCAAGTTTCTTTTATGCTAAGTCCTGTATGTATGTATGACCATCTTGGCTGTCTCTTAGTGAAGACCCAGGTCATTGAGCCTGAGCTTCCACAGCCGCCAGCCGCCACGAACCACCATTGGTAGGACTGGCAGCGGCAGCAGCAGATACATTCAGTGTTTATAATATTTCATCCTCTTGCTAATTATGCTGTTTTAAATGTGCATTTTGTATTTGACTTCCTTTAGCCATGTTTTCTTTTGAAATGCTTAAGTTAAAAAAAAATGCTAGCCATGTTAAATGTGTATTCTGTACTTGACCTCCTTTGCAAAGTTTTATTTTGAAATCTTCAAGATAATATTTTAGTTCCCTGTTACCTATGTTGTTTTGAAAGTATACTTCATATTTGACTTTATTCAGAAATGTTTTATTGATTTTTTTATGTAGGCTGCAAACTTCCCCCCCCCCCTTAAAAATATAAAGTAGTATAGAAATGAAATGAATAATAGTGATAATAATATGTAGACTTATAGCCACTGAACTCCTTAATCTTAAGCCTTTCCTATTACTGCTGCCTCCTACCAACAGTCCTATTCTGTGCCAGGCTGTGTTAATAGGTTTTGGCAAGTTTAAGTGGTATAAATCAGAGGAGGTGGATAACAAAATGACTCATGTTAAGTAGTTAAGATACAAAGGGAAAGCATTAGCGAGGAAGAAACTATGCCTCTTACAGCCATCACTGAATGTTTCAGATTCTTGTCATGTTACATAGTGTAATCAGTTCTTATTCTGCACGGAGGAATGACTGTACCTCTCAAACGCATTAACAAGTTAAAGTTGTCACCATCAAATCAAGAAACAGAAAAACAGGAAGCACAGCATGTAAAGTTCATGTAATTTCTCAGAAACTCTATTCCTTTAAACATCTATGCATTATTTTGAATGTATATATTCTGGATTTTTTTTAAAAAAAATAGGTAACCAAACACAAATGCACCATTCAAGATAGCTTCATTAATTTATTTCTAATTTGGCTACACTGAAAGGTGCTTTCAGATTTACTCATCCAGAGGCAAAATTGATGAAATCTGATTTTCCTGGCTAACCCAGAATGTACCAGGTTTGGCAGCTCAGGAGGCGTGGAAAAGTGAGATGCTGTGCTCGGTTTCTTTCACACAAAAATTTGTGAGAAGATGTGACCTAAATCCCAAACTAAGTGTCAACATTTCCAAGGAATTTTGCATATTGAGCTGCAGTCTGCAACAGCTTGATGTCAGCAGTCTTTAACCTATGCGGAGATTATTCTGTTTGGAAATAGCAGTGTGTATGTCTTGCTAACTAGAGTGTTGTTAGGATGGATAGCCAACTAAAATCATCACACTAGGGTGAGGGAATATGCCATATAGATTAGCAAAATAAAATTACTGTTGCAGATGGCAGTGGTTCGTGGCCAACTTTCCCTTATATTCACAAGGCATGCACAGCTGGTTCTGACCCATTCATGTATGGCATGGACTCCTGATGTTACCCCCTACTCCTACGGAGGAAAAGAGTTGACATGTTGGTTGGGAAGGGGAAGGGAGCAAAAACATCTGTCGCATAACTGGATTATGCTTCAGGGGATGTTAATAATGGTCTGCTGAAATGAGAACTCTCTGGCAAGGACCTACACAGATATTCCATGCCAGAGAGCGCTCATCTCTCCGTCTCAGCAGACCCTTATTAACATTCCCTGAAGGATAATTCACTTACCTGACAGATGCTTTTGGTTCCCTTCTCTTCCCCACCCCCATTCCCCCCAAAATACACATTTCTGCTCCATTTACACACACACACACACACACAACGCCTTCCTACACGTATGTCGAGTCCAAGACGGACTAGCATTACGCAGCAACTCCTAGTTCTGACACTTGAAAAGAGATGCCTCTTTTTTCCCTTTTGCATCTATCATTTCCTTTTTCCTCTCCACTTCCTGCACTGGGCTGTAGGCAGGAGATAGCATTACTCACTGCATCTGGAGAGAATTTGTCAGTTCTTCAAATCTTTTTCAAGTATGTGTACTGCAGTAGAGTGGGAGGCCAAAGACTCAGGTTGGCTGTGCCTAAAAGTGCCTCTCAAGAATACAGTACAGTGGTACCTCGGGTTACATACGCTTCACGTTACAGACTCTGCTAACCCAGAAATAGTACCTCGGGTTAAGAACTTTGCTTCAGGATGAGAACAGAAATCAAGGCCCCATTAGCTAAAGTGGTGCTTCAGGTTAAGAACAGTTTCAGGTTAAGAACGGACCTCCGGAACGAATTAAGTACTTAACCCTAGGTACCACTGTAACTGAAAATACAGAGTTCTCAATAAAGGTACTCCCTTTCTTTTTCACCTTCCTGGTGGTGCCCCCCCCCCTTTTTCCCTTTGGAAGAAACCACTGAGTGTCAACCTGGGGGGAAAGAGGTCTCTGCATCATTACCAGCAGACATAATGGGGTGGGAGGAGGGGAAGCAGATAGTTTGAGGTTTCAGAGAGGCATCTGGGTGACCACAATACCAGCTGAGAGATCTCTCTTCCAGCTTCCCTTGGCCAGAGTGCAGGCTTCCCCCAGGTCACCACGAAGCAGCAGCGATGGTCTCTTTTCTCACCACCCCTCTGTGAGCCATTAATTCTTCATACTGCTGGCAAAAAAGCAACCCAATCACACACTCCTGGTGCCTTGCAGCCTTCCTCCAGCATGCAGCAAGTAGATCAGCTCACATCTTTGAATCCTGTTCCCTTAGTTTGTACTCGCAATCATTTGTGGACATTAGGAGTCTCGCTCCATGTGAAACTGAACTGGGAGAGAGAGAGAGAAATCTGTCCCACCCCCACACACCCTCCCTTATTTGTAACTGCCCTAGTTAGAAGGAAACTGTTATTCATTTCATTCCACTGGAATCTTTTCTAGCCTACAAAGGACCTCAGGATATTTAACGCTAGTACAGTGTTACCTCGGGTTAAGAACTTAATTCGTTCTGAAGGTCCGTTCTTAACCTGTAACTATTCTTAACCTAAGGTACCACTTTAGCTAATGGGGTCTCCTGCTACCGCCGCACAATTTCTGTTCTCATCCTGAAGCAAAGTTCTTAACCTGAGGTACTATTTCTGGGTTAGCGGAGTCTGTAACCTGAAGCGTCTGTAACCCGAAGTACCACTGTAATGGAACTGCACCGTAGGATCTCTAGAGTAGCTACACACTCCCTCTGACAGCAGCCCCTGACAAACATCCAGACATAGGAGTTCCCCACATTCACCTTATTCCCCCGCTTCCAAACACACCTGTAACTGTAACAAAAAGCTCACGGCCAATCCTGTGTAAGAACTGTCTTCTTTATGCACCCTGCCTTCTTAAGAGCAGGGATGGGGGAACCCACGGCTCTCCAGATGTTTCTGAACCAGAAACCTCACCCTCCCTGACCATTGCCCATGCTGGCAGAGCCTGGTGGGAGTTGGAGTCCGCCAACACCTATAAAGGCTTCCTCATCACAAGAGAGAAAGCACCTGCATCCCTGTGTGTCACCTCCCTCCTTCGACATACACTTTATATACATCCTCTTCATCACATTCCACTTCCCACACAAATACGCTGCTCACTTACAGCCCTCACCAAAATACTCCCCGCAGACACACATCCCTAAACCTACAGTGGTACCTAACCCTAACCCTGAGCAGGAAGGCGCATGCTCAAATGGTTACCAACCTCGACGGAAGCAGCAGCAGCGCTCAGAACCTCAAATCTTAACATGTTAAAGAAGAGCTGTGGGAGTGCGCATGCTTTGCAGGGGAAAGCTCCCCGTCATCTCTGCGCAGGGCTGGGAAAGCCCCCGGCCTGAAATCCCAGACAACTGCTGCCAGCCAGTGTAGGCAATAGTGAGCCAGGTGGAACCCATGATCGGATGCAGGATAAGGAGCTTCCTAATCTTGTAAATAGGCACTACATAAGTGTGTTGGTGTGGGTTTTCCCTTTGCCTGTTCATTCAACCGGGCTGGGAAGCAGGCAGCAGCTAACAGTTCTGGGGTGCCAGGCAGGCGGGAGCCCTTCCCGTGCCACATCCAGCCCACAGGGGCCTCCATTCTTATGAGTGGGGTGCCCCAAATTCTCCGCTGCTAGTGGACAACAGGTTGGCTGCCTCTGCTCCTTGGGCATGGCATTGGCTACCTTCTACATCCCATCATTCCCTCAGTTCCCACACCTAGACAGCTGGGCAGCGAGCAGCCCACATCTTTAATTCTTAGC
This sequence comes from Podarcis liolepis, assembly GCF_965112155.1. Classification (NCBI taxonomy): domain Eukaryota; kingdom Metazoa; phylum Chordata; class Lepidosauria; order Squamata; family Lacertidae; genus Podarcis; species Podarcis liolepis. The sequence goes on along the minus strand of NC_139558.1, from coordinate 87,180,091 downwards.
TGTAGCTAATGCCACCCTCAATCTCCCACACCACCCTGTGATGGAAAGAGGGGCTGCCTGCCCCAATCAATCAACATCAATACAAATCTGAGATTCTGCACCCACCCCCAGCAAAAATCCTGGCTGCACCCATGGGGATGCCTCTCTGGAAGAGAAAAACACACAGACTCCATTGCACTCTTATACGAGAGAAACCACCAGCGCCTGCCACCTATTCCCTATCTTCCCTCCACGGGTGCCGATTTGAATAAAATATTGAGGGCGGGGGCGCCCCAGGTAAGCCCCGCCCCGCATGATCACATGACATGGCACACCATTCGAATGGCAATGCTCATCAACTTGGGGGGGGGGCTCAGATATTTTATTGTGGGGGACGAAGGGGGCCTCGCCCCCTAGAAGTTGGCTCCTAGGCTTCCTTCAAACCCCACGGCGGAAAGGCTCCCTAGATAAGGATCGCCCCCCCCTCCAGCCCTCCCACATCTTCCCGCGCTTTTCCCCTTTCCCAGCGGGGGAGGCTGGAAGCCACAGGTGCAGCTCCGTGAGGGGAAAAGCTCCGCGCGCCAAGAGGAGCTCCCTGAAGGAAGCTCTCTGGATCCGGGAAGCGAGTCAGCCCGGCCTCATAGCAACCCCGCTACTGTTTCACACGACCCCCTTTGAACTCTTGTGTTTCGAAAATGAGAAGAGCGCGCAGCTGGCTTCTCTCTGCCCTATTCCCACACCGTCGTCGTCGTCGTCGTGAGGGAAAGAGACGCGCCTGACTTTCCACCCCTCTCCAAAAAGCGGCGCCCACCCCCTCGCTTTGGCGGGAAAAAGCCACTCACGCGGGGTAGTAAGCGTAGGGCGCCGTGCAGTTCTCCTCACACGCCTCCGAGTCCATCAGCAGGTAGTCGCGGCTGTCGTTCCTCCGCGCTCCGCTCGTCGCTGGAGAGCAGCTCGGCCCGAAGGGCGGCTGGCCAATTTGGCTCATGGCGCTGCTGCTGCTTCTTCACCCCGCTCTTGCTTGGGGTCGTCGTCCCTGAGAAAGCCCCTCGTTTCCTTCTCGAATTATTATTTAAAGGATGACCCCCCCAAAAAAAAAACCTGACACACACAAAGGGGGAGAGAGTGGGGCGCTCCTCGCACTCGGGGCTGCTGCCTTTCCTTCAGAAATAAGGAGGAAAAGTGGCCCCGGGGTTCCCGCCGCCGAGGAGGAGATTCGCCTGCTTGGCGCGCCCGCCGCTCGCAGCTACGGGCAGCGCGGTGTCCCCATGGCGAAGGAGGAGCCGGGGTCGCCGGAGCTCCAGCGGAGGCAGCGAAGCCCCGAGCAGCCCTTCGCCTTCGCTTTGCTGCCGGGGTCGCTCGCTGCAGTCCATGAAGGTAGCGGTGGCGGCGGCGGCGGCAGACACCGACTGAGGCGAGCAGAGAGAGGAGTTACTATGTCAACCAGCGAGATCCGCCGCCGCCACCCCTCCGAAAGTCGTCACTGCCCGCAGCCTTTGCCAAAAAAAGGAGGGGGCTTTAAAAGTTTGCGCGGCTCCCGCTGTCGAGGAAGAAAGAAGGGGGAAAGGGGTGGAGGAGAGAGAGAGGGGGGGGAATCACATGGCGCAGGAGGAAAAGTTCTGGCGCGCCCGGCCGAGATGCGAGGCGCACCATCCTCGGCAGCCACGCCCCTCGGTTCCTGCCCGCCCCCTCGACGTTCCCTTGCTTTCCCCCTTGTAGTAGCGCAGGCACGTCCAGCAGGTAGATCGTGACCTACCGCTAGATCACTGGACGTCTGTGGTAGATCACCGGCTCCTCCCATAGAAGCTCAACAACTTTGGCTCGCCTAAAAAAAAGCTCATCATTTTCTCCCTGCACCCCCAAAAACGGGGCTTTCCTCCTCCCTAAAAAAAGTGCCCAACAACTCTTTCACCTGAAACCCCCAAAACAGGGCCTTTGTTCCTTAAAAAAAGCTCAAGAACTTTGACCTGAACCCCCAAAAAGGGGGCAGATCACTGCCAGTTTTTAACTCTGTGAGTAGAGCGCAGTCATTTGGGAGTTGGCCACCCCTGTAGTAGCGCATCAGAAGGAAGCATCCTGTTTACAAGCTGCCTCCCGAGGGAGCAGCTCTTCGGAGGGTCTCCTCCTCCTCCTGCGCGCGATGCTATGCGAAGGCATCGAGGCGGCTCAAGAGCTAGAATGGTCCCGCTCCTGGTTTAGACTCGCCACCTCTCTCCATCGCTAAGCATCGTGGAAAGGTGTAGCTTCGTCAGTAGAGCACGAAGCTATTAATCTCGGGGTCCTTGGTTCATGCCCAGGGCCTTGCAGAGGCAGGCAGAGGCCCCGGCCAGGTAGATAATGTGCCCCCCTTTTTTTTTACCCTGGGGATAACTGAAGTCTTATAAATAAGTAAGTATATAAATAATTTTCACAAAAGTTATGCTGACAAATAATTTTATTTCAAGGCTTGAACCGTATCTGCATATAAAGACAAAATGGAAAATATAGCTATACAATAGTGCTTTTTAAAATTACATAGCGAAAAGGTTCCAGTTACAGATAGGTAGCCATGTTGGTTTGCCATAGTCAAAATAAAAAAATTTCTTCCAGTAGCACCTTAAAGACCAACTAAGTTAGTTCTTGGTATGAGCTTTCGTGTGCATGCACACTTCAGATCTGTGTATCTGAAGAAGTGTGCATGCACACGAAAGCTCATAGCGAAAAGGATTATTTTAAGTATTTACATTTAAAAATGCTTTCCTAGCTTTCTTTTCTGTGAATTACACAGGAAAAATCAAGCAACTTCGCCTTATCGTGGCATCCCCTGTGATTGTGAATATGCTTACCGAGGCTCCCTTTGGAATCGGAGACCCGGGCCAAGTGGCCCATATGGGCCTGTCTGGGCCTGTTCATGCTCCACGTTGGGCAAAAAGATTCCTGTGCTGCAGTAGGTTGAACTAGATCAGTGGTTCCCAAACTTTTTTTTTTTTTTTTTGCCATGCCCCACCTGAGCATCTCTAAAATCCTGGTGGTTTCCCCCCACCCCCAATATAATTCTCATTATTCAAAAAGTGAACTACTCACATGGAGGAAGCCTAAATGTCATTCACTGTTAATAACTTATTCTCGAATTGCCCCTCTTAAAAATCAAATTGCCTCCCTATAGGGCGTGTGCCCCACGTTGGGAACCACGGGACTAGATGATCCTTAAGGTTCCTTCCAAGTTCCAACACTATGATTCTATGATAGGTAAAGGTAAAGGTATGTGGACGACTCTGGGGTTGCAGCAGTCATCTTGCTCTATAGGCCGAGGGAGCCGGCGTTTGTCCACAGACAGCTTCTGGGTCATGTGGCCAGCATGACTAAGCCGCTTCTGGTGAACCAGAGCAGTGCACGGAAACGCCAGGTACCTTCCCGTCGGAGCGGTACCTATTTATCTACTTGCACTTGTGTGCTTTCGAACAGCTAGGTGGGCAGGAGCTGGGACCGAACAACAGGAACTCACCCTGTCATGGGGATTCAAACCGCTGACCTTCTGATCAGCAAGCCCTAGGCTCAGTGGTTTAGACCACAGCGCCACCCGTGTCCCAATGATTCTGATACCCTCAGCCAAAGAAGGTGCAGCTGCTCCAGTGTTTGCCTTCCTCTTACCCTCTCATTGCTTTTTTTTTTTAATCCAGTATTGCGATGGTTAGATAATGAGCCTGTGGCAGAGACTGCCTTATCCTTTTAATATCTGCACAGCGCTTAGGAAAGTTTCGACACACTTTATAAGTGTGCCATCCATCTCTTCTTCACTTTGGCACAATAGCTGGCCATTAATCTGTCTTTTCAGGAAATACATTTGATAAATATGTTCTACTCATCTTTTATTTTTATTATTTCTTTTTTTAAAATAATAATAATAATAATCCACAATGGCCTGTAGTCTTTTTTCTTCTTTTTTTTTAAGCGGGAGGGAAGAGGCATAAAGGATAACAAGGGCTTGTTACAGGATGACTTTCATGTAAATAAAATGGATGGCTTGCATTACCAAAATGTATTTCAGCCCCATGACAGGCGGCTGACTGGAAATTGTGTTATTCTGACACAGATGCATCCATCTTCATACTTGGCATGGTGCATGCCTTGCAATTAGGCATCTGGTTGTCTATTCCGGACAAATATCTAATTCACCAATTTCGCATAAGGGCCACAGAAGAGCCTGCTGGATCAGGCCAGTGGCCCAATCCAGTATCCAGCTCCCATAGCGGCCAGCCAGATGCCCGTGGGAAGCAGGCAAGGCAAGGCACAAGAAGGTTCTGGCTGAATGGTTATTGGAAGCAGCACAGCTCTGCTGAGTGCAGAGTTAAAAGGGTAAAGGGAGGAGAGCTTCAGTGCCTGAAAAGCTAGGAGGAAGGGGGAAAAGCAAAGAAACTCAAATCACACATCTACCACACATCCAGTGAGAGCTGGACCATAAAGAAGGCTGAACGCCAAAGAATTGATGCTTTTGAATTATGGTGCTGGAGGAGATTCTTGAGAGTCCCATGGACTGCAAGAAGATCAGACCTATCCATTCTGAAGGAAATCAGCCCTGAGTGCTCACTAGAAGGACAGATCCTGAAGCTGAGGCTCCAGTACTTTGGTCACCTCATGAGAAGAGAAGACTCTCTGGAAAAGACCCTGATGCTGGGAAAGATGGAGGGCACAAGGAGAAGGGGAGGACAGAGGACAAGATGGTTGGACAGTATTCTCGAAGCTACCAGCATGAGTTTGACCAAACTGCGGGAGGCAGTGGAAGACAGGAGTGCCTGGTGTGCTCTGGTCCATGGGGTCACAAAGAGTCAGACACGACTAAACAACAACAACAAAATGTCACATCCAGTTCATTAGACACCACATTTAAGGTTCACAAGTAATTGCAATCATACTTGAAAAGGATACAGCATTTTCCAAACTCACTTGCTGTTGCAAAGAAATACTAATTGGATTGAATTTATTCCACCTAGGCTTGCATTCCTTATTGTAAAATTCCCATCTTTCAATAAGATTTTTAGGCAAGTATGCTTTGTAGGGATTTCAGTTTCTTTTACTAGCTGATATCAGTGCACCAAGTTAAGGATATTGTGCTGAATAGCAAAGGCCAGGAGTACTTAGTGGTTGTGTTTACTTGCTTTGGGGCTCAAAAAAGACAGAAACGTAGGATTAAAAAACCCAACCGAAATACTCTGTAGTTGCTTCTCCCTGAATTATAGCTATCGAACGTGTTGAAAATGCTGCTATGGACTGACCACAGTTTTGTGTGTGATGGTTATTTTTAATTCTCCCCACAATTCAAAACATTGTGATTGTTCCTTTATTGCTTAAAGAAGGGGGTAATCAAAACATTATTCAGCCTACTGACACAGTACTTATAAACAAGCTTCAGATTTTTGCTGCTTCGTTGCCCTCCAAAATTTGTAAACAACTCACTGAAGAGAATGGAGGAACAAAAGAAGCGCATTTGGTTTCTGTTGCAAAATGACATTGTAACCCATGCTCAGTTGTGGTAAAATTATTAATCTGTAATATTAATTATGAATTTGGTTAGTCATTTTGTACAATAAAAGCTCAAAGTGTCCTAACAAAAATAAATACCAAATATAAAATAATTTTCACTTTTAACTATTAAGTTTACTCACTTTGTTTTTTATAAACTTGTCTTTAACCTTGATTTTTATTTACAGTGTTAATATATATTGTATATCCTTTGTAAACTATTTGGAGGTTTTATGTAAATTTAAGAGGCATATACGTTTTGTTAAATATAATAATTTTTATTAAATATTAAACAACAATAATAATAACAACAACCAATGAAATTAGTATTGTATGAATATCATTGGTTCCAATCTAAGTCTGTGGCTTTAAATACTGTAAAATAGTATTCTGGAGTAAAGGAACAGCTGAACTGTTAAAGAATCATTTTCAACATGGCTAAAGAGTTGACCATGTTGCCACCACATAGTGATGCTTCCAGAAGGACAAGGCATTCTCCACCCCCAACCTGGCTGAATGCCACACCATCCTAGAGATGGCTCCCTTAACCAACTACATTCTTTCTGCGGCACCCCTGTGGGGCTCAGGAGCCCAGTTATGTCACCCCTTGCCTGCAGAGCTGGCAGCCTCTCACCCTTTTTTGAACACCCTCCCTTGTGGAGCGTTCCCTCAGCCTCTTCTCCTCTCCCACCTCTTTATAGCTAGGGCTTCTGCAATAAACAGTTGTGCAAGCCTTTTGGAGGCAGAGACGCAAGAGGGCATCAGAGGAGGGAGGAAAGAGGGACAGGGGCCAGTGTTGCCCGCAGCACCCTTGACCATCATTCAAGGCACCCCGGGGTGCCATGGCACACTAGTTGAAAACCACTGTCCTAGGGGTAGAAGAATATTAGACCAGGGACTAGTTAGAGCTAATGTAATCTGAAGATGGGAAGACCCAGAGACTTGACTATGCTGGAACCCAATGTGATGACTTTGGGAACTCCCATAGAAACCTAAGTGGGGAGTAAGATCGGTTGGAATGCTAATACTATATGAGCCCTGCCCTCTTATGTTCAGCATATAGGCTCAGTCAATTTGAGAACAGGATGGTGATGGACCACTGACATGCTCCAGCAAGTTTTCCTTATGTTATATATGTGATACCATACATCACAAAGTCACTGCAGTCAATTTTAGCAAAAAAGATGAAGGGTAGAAATCTCTTTGTTAACTCCCCTCTTCAACCATGTGAATCCAACCAGGGAGGATGTGTGAGCTGATCAGTCCAAGTCCTAACTGTGTGCTTAGAAATGTTTTTACCAAGTTCTGTAACTGCGTTTTTCTTGCTGCTGCATGGGAAAGCACATGAATCTGGCCTTTGACGTTTGTAAGTAAAACCATTATTTTAAACTTACCAAATTGTGTGGTCTTTGCCGTGATGAAGGGGAAGAAAGGGGAAGCTCTTAAAGCAATTTATAAAGAGGATATTTTAAAGCTCTAACAGTGTGCATTCCACGCTTTACTGCATGTTTTGTGTTTTAAAACCTCCGCTGGGGCTTTCTCTCACCGGAGAGCATTCTGTCCCATGTTTGGATCTAGGGATCCAGAAAATTCTTATTTATGAACTAAAACAATCATAAACTGACACAGACCATGATGATTATTATTTTTCATTTTCAAACTACGGTATTTGAGAAATTTAGGCAGCTTGTAAACAGAATGTTAAGAAAGATGTCAAGGTGTCACCAAATCTGGAATAGATGAGGGGATTCAGATTTAATGTGTAACTTTACACCAGCTTAATTCACACTGGTTTGCTTTATGCCAACTTTCTGTAAATAGGGTTGCTCCCTGTGGCAGCATGCTAAAATCCTGGGATCCACTAAGAGCTATGTTGCAGATTTTAAATTTTATAATGAAATATAAAGGCCAGGGACTGCTAAAAAAGGAACTCTTAGTGGTCTCATAATTTACCCAGTTTGAATGCTAGAAGTTTCTCCATTAGCACTCATATTTCATAATGGAAGATCTAATAAGGTAAATATACTTGGAAGCTTTGTCTTATGGGAGGACTGTGGTTTTATTAAAATGATGGGTTTCTCTTTTAATGGAACCGTGATAAATACAGTTAGATTTGTATGAAAATGAAAGCTCTGAGAATTTTGTTGTATAAGGTTTATTTCATATCAGGTATTGTGTAAAAGGTCATAATATTCCTCAGAATTTGACTACATGTGAAATATTACTCTGTGGTTTGAAGGAAACCAGAAGCCTGTTAATGAATCTTTATAACGTCTTGCAGGAATCAGAAAATGTAGAATTAGGTTTTGAGATACAATGGCAGCAGAATATCAAGTGCAATGTTTCGAGGAGGAGATTGTGTTGCCTTTTTCCCCAGCCAGGATTTCAAAACACCATTTATTGACACTTAAAAGGGGGGAGGGACCCTTCAAGCTTTTATATGACAAATCTCTGGTGTTCTGTCCTCCCCACTCCATGATACATCCACACATCTGTCTGGTATGCATAAGGGAAGCTGTATACCTTCCCCTCCTTTACTAGGTCAAGGAATGAGAAACTTGGAGCTCACATTCCTTGGCCAAGCAAAGGGGGATGGTGAAGGGGAGATAGGGGGAGAAGACACTGGACTGCATGTTAAGATTCCTGCATTGCAGGCGATTGGACTAGATGGCCGTTGTCCCTTCCAACTCTATGATTCCATAAAGTCTTCGTAGAGTCAACAAACCAATAAGTAGTGTGCTAAATCTTTAGGTACATTACTATCCCACCCCATTGGGCAAACTCTCTTCATAGGGGTTCCAGCGATAGCATCCTTCAACGATGGCAGAGTGCATGCACTGGAGCCACAGAGCTATAAGGGCTTTTCTCCATCTGATATTTTTGTCACTGGTTACATAGTGAGGGCGAGGAGTCTGGCATCGTTTCTCAGCCTTTGGGCTAAGACCTAGAGTACTGTGAGCAAGTGTGTGCTAACATGCTCATAATCCTGCTTCCCATAAGTATCTGGCTGGCCACTGTGAGAACAAAATGCCGGGTGACACAGACCTTTGGTCTGATCCAGAAGCTCTCTTCTTAGGTCCCATCACCCCTGACTGTTAGCTATGGCTGTTAGCTGGGACTGGTGGGAGATGGAGTCCATCAGCATCTGGAGAACAACTTGCTTGCCATCCATATATACCCTGTAAATCATGGGTAGGCAACCTAAGGCCCAGGGGCCAGATGTGGCCCAATTGCCTTCTAAATCTGGCCCATGGATGGTCTGGGAATCAGCGTGTTTTTACATGAGTAGAATGTGTGCTTTTATTTAAAATGCATCTCTGGGTTATTTGTGGGGCATAGGAATTCGTTCATTTCCCCATATATTCCAGCCCCCCACAAGGTCTGAGGGACAGTGGACTGGCCCCCTGCTGAAAAATTTTGCTGACCCCTGCTGTAAATGGATCCCTGCATTGCAGGGGGTTGAACTAGATCTCCCTTGGGGTCCCTTCCAACACTACGATTCGATGATTCTATGGAATTAGTAAGTTCAGGATTCAAAGAACTGTATAACTACTTCTGTACACAAGCAGGTTTGTGATTCTCAAATTGCAGCCCCTGCGCAATATGGCAACCCTCTTTTGAAATTGAGGATGCATTAATTTCTAACTCCTGTTCTAAGCCAAAAGCCATGGGGCATGCCTGGAATAGCGAAGTGGAGCCAGACCTGTGTCAAAGTGAGAAGCATTAACTGTTTCACAACATGCCTAGAAGAAAATATTTTACAACCCTCCTCCTATGTACTAACAGTTAATTCATTCTCTGAGTGACAGCCCTATGGAGCTGAAACAGCACGGACCATGTGCAAGGGATTGGCACTGGCAGAGTTGGAGGAACCCCAATGTTTGCAGCTGCCCATGCATGCTGCTATTGCAATGCCTTGGTGGTGCTATACTACAATAAAGTGAGGAGATCTATTTATGCAAAAGGGGAGAGAGAGAGGCTTGCATAAGTCCAAAAGTATGCAAAACATCAATTAATAAATTCAGGCTGCAATCCAGGATAAGATTGGATTCATATTGCCATAGCATACACACAAACACACACACACAAACACACACACAAACACAATGACTGCAACAATAATCTGACACGGGTCATCTGAAGCCTGGAAGAAATGGCTGGGGCAGTTTGCACGGTAAGAGACAAATAACATTCAGATGTCTTGTTTATCTAGCCATATAAAATCAACTTAAGATCTCTAAACATGACAGCACTGGCATTTAAGGATGTCCCTATAAGGCCACAACCCTACGCTCATTTGCTTGGGAATATAAATCCCACTGAAAAGAGAGGGCCTTACCTCTGCATGAGCTGTGAAGGCAATCTCTTTGGTTTCACAACTCAGCTAGATGAATGCATGAAAATGCTGAATGTCAATTCATTTGGCTGCAGGCAAGGGGCGCAGGAAGGGAGGTGCGGCGGGTGCAGGGCGCCCCGGGTGTCACCACTGAGGGGGCTGACAAAATGCCGGGCAGCACTCACCACAGGGCCTGCAGCACGCCCGAGCCACATGTCTCTCCTGGGAGAAACACAGTGGCTTGGGCGCACGCAGAAGAAGAGTTTGGATTTGATATCCCACTTTATCACTACCCGAAGGAGTCTCAAAGCGGCTAACATTCTCCTTTCCCTTCCTCCCCCACAACAAACACTCTGTGAGGTGAGTGGGGCTGAGAGACTTCAAAGGTGTGAGTGGCCCAAGGTCACCCAGCAGCTGCATGTGGAGGAGCGGGGAAGCGAACCTGGTTCACCAGATTACGAGACTACCGCTCTTAACCACTCCACCACACTGGCTCACAAATGGTCCACCCGCTGCCTCCCCCCAGCTCGCGGCTCACTCCATCCATGGGGTGCCACCCCAGGCTCCTAAGCGGCTTCCTCCACCACTGGCTGCAGGTCAGTGGGATCCAAAAGGAGCCATGTCCATCCATGTTTGCAAAGCTCTTCCCTTCCTCCATTACTCCTAGTGAGCATTTCCACTGCTTTTAGAGTGGAAGGGATTTCCTTCCCTACTGCAGTATTGGAAGGGTTGTTTGAAGGTAGAAGGTGGAACCCTGCCCAGTAGCAGATCTTTTCCCACCTAAGCATATGCTTCAACATTTCAGGAGGGAAAATCTGGACACACACCCTGCCCGCTCACTCACCACTGCTGTCACCCACCCACTCCTTCGCAACTTCGCCACAGCCGCCGCCTCCTTCTCCAACAACACCACAGACATACCGTACTTCCAGAAGCTGGCAGGAGAAGGAGGAAGGAGGGTGCTGGCACGCAGGAACAAAGTAAGTTTTACTTCCATTTTTTGGTCCTGCACTCTGGCATGAGCCAACTGACTTGGGCCACAAGGTGGGACAAAAACCGGCCAGAGCACAGGAGCCAAAGCAGGACACCCAGGATTGGGACCAGAAGCCGAGGCAGCTTCTGTCAATCTGGAATATCCTGCTCAAAATGAGACACTTGTACAGTATGCATATGTTCAGGGATGGACCAGGGTTTAATTAGTGTTTTAAACACACAGTCAGGAGAGGGTACTCTCGTGTATCCTTCTCCTCCCTCCTGTTGAACAGAGGGGCAATCCTGAGGGTTTCCTAAAGTAAAGCTGCTAGCAGAGCATCACCTGTACTTTGCAGGATCGTGCCCTCTGATCCACAGCTGTTGAGTGGAGGTAGGGATCCAGGGAATCACCCATCCCTTGCAGGATCGCCCCCTGACATTTTCATTTCTTCTTCTTTTTCCCATTTCACTTTTAATTTGCATACTGCCTTTCTATATTACTATACATAAGTTGAAGAAATGACAAAGATCACACACCTTATAACAATCTGATGCAACACACACGCACACAAAATAGTCATAATAAAACAAATTGCAGTAACAGGGATAGAGTGGGATCTGATGATGTGTATCTCAGATGCCAAAGGCCAAGATAAAGAAACTACGTAATGCTGGGAACTGTATGGTGAAGGTTTCAGCTTTCAGTCGTGATTGCAATCGTATGGGTGGTCACACTGCAGAAGCAAGCCCTTAGGAAGAGCAACTGACAGAGTGAAGCATCTAGAAAGAGACAGAATCGCATTAAAGTGGAGGAAACGGAGGAGAAGCGAAAACTCACCTGGAATAAAAGAGAAGAGAAAGGGTAGAAAACACTATGGAAAGGGGGATATCAGAGTGGTTTAAGGGAGTCACCGAGTGTTCCTAGGATTGCCTGGGTAAATCTGAGCCGTGTTTTGAGACAGTGGTGCTGCTTCGCTGCAGGGGGAATGGCAGGACAAAGACAAGACCAGCCAAATGGATGTAGCCCCGAGTCCTAAGTGGCCAAGGAACTGAAAAGGTTCAAGATGACCAGCAGAGCAGAGGCAGGGTGTGGGAACTCTCAACATCTCAAAAAAAAAAAATCAAAGCTTGGGGGAAGTGGGAAGGAACGCTTAATTCTCTGTAGCCAACGTTTTTATGGCTCCAATAAATTGAGAGGGTTTAATCAACAGCATGTTTTCCCTCGTAGCAGATTTATGTTTTTGCGGCATCTCACAACTGTGAAATGGCAACTGAGCAACTGCTGTAAATTCTGACAACGGCTAACTTAACGGCTCAAGTTTTACAGGGGATTTTGGGGTGAGTAAGAAAGCCTCCTCGTACTTTAGGAACAAGTCATAAGAGTGGGGGACCTGCGGTCATCCAAATGCTGCTGGACTACAACTCCCATCAGCCCCATAGCCAACGGTTGGGGTGATGGGAGTTGTAGTTCGACAACTTTTGGAGGGAAACCGTTTCCCCATTCCTGGAGTACCGAGATTTAGGCTGAAATTCTAACTGTGTCTACTCAGGGAGAAGTTGAATGGTGTTTGCTCCCAGGTAAGTAGTGTTAGGATTGTGGCCTAAAGTGCTGTGTGAGAGAGAGAGTGAGAGGGAGAGGCAAGATCACTGGGCACCTACAGAGGTACACATCTTGCCGGGCGAGACATATAGCATTAGTAACAATAACAATAATAATGTTCTTGTAACTAGGGTGGATTTCAACAGTTTAAACTGCATCATTAAAAGCAGTTTTAAAAGCTGGCAGCTGCAAAAATAAAAATAAAAAATGCCATCATGAAAATTAACTTGTCGATACGACGCGGCTGGCGCTGTGGGTTAAACCACAGAGCCTAGAACTTGCCAATCAGAAGGTTGGTGGTTCAAATCCCCGCGACGGGGTGAGCTCCCGTTGCTCGGTCCCTGCTCCTGCCAACCTAGCAGTTCAAAAGCACATCAAAGTGCAAGTAGATAAATAGGTACCGCTCCAGCGGGAAGGTAAACGGCGTTTCCGTGCGCTGCTCTGGTTCGCCAGAAGCGGCTTAGTCATGCTGGCCACATGACCCGGAAGCTGTACGCCGGCTCCCTTGGCCAATAAAGTGAGATGAGCGCCGCAACCCCAGAGTCGTCCATGACTGGACCTAATGGTCAGGGGTCCCTTTACCTTTACATACAAGTTGAAAGCAAACTGAGGTCCGATTTCCATCTTTGTGCACAGAACTCTCTTTTTTAAAAGAGATTGTTCATGGTGATGGGATTGGCACTGGAATGGAAAACATTCTCTCATGAGTTTACCCATCCTACATATTTTTCCCTGGGTGGTTAAAAGGAACTTTTCCAGTAAGCATCTTCAATAGACATGTATTTCACATGCACACAGAGTTGTTTATTGCACACACAGAGAATACAAATATACACATTTAACACTTCAATGGGGAATAGCTCTGCAAACAATACATTTCTATTGTTATACACCACCTCAGCCTCTGAGTGGTGCAAGATTCCAGGGGTTCCAAGCTTATCCAAGGTTCGGTTTCCTCGGGAATGAGGGACAGCAGAGGCTGTGGTGTGTTGGGATATGTGGTTTGTTTACATATATATAGAACCTGAGACCATGGAGGGACTCACACCATTAACAGCCCAAGCGGGTCTTGCTTCTTCCATAGCTGCAGCCTTGGATTCCATCAGAAATCAGGCATGGTTCCCTCTCCCAGCTGCTCACCCCCAGCCTTGCTTCTGGCTTGCAGACGCAACTCTCCACTCTGGCCTTTGTTTTTCTAACTACCAGCAAGTTGAGGGTAGGAGGCCCATATCTTTTTTTCATCTGGCGCAGAACCATTTCCTTTGTTACCTTAATGGCCCATACTTAAGAGAGCAATTACATCACCAGGAAGCTAGCCTGGCTAACTGGATCCAGGAAGGGGCTCAGGCAGACAGCCTACCACCGCTCCCCAACCCTCTGAACAAATGTGCCTGGGGCCATTGCCCCAGCAGCCCCCTCATGCTACGCATATATATATATATATATATATATATATATATATATATATGTGTGTGTGTGTGTGTGTGTGTGTGTGTGTGTGTACATACACACTCACACACACATATAAACACACATTTATTTATTCACAAGATGTAGGATGTATCATCAATCGTCTATGTGTCACCTGTTCATTTCAAGCTGGCAAGATACAGGAATCTTCAAGAAAATATAAACACAATGCTTACGCCATTCCTTTAAAAGCACCTTATAATGTGATCTCTATAGTCGACTCATCCGATTGTGGCTGCCGGTTGAGCAACGGATGTGCTCGTGAGGACACCGGGCCTTTTATCACACAAAACAAGCTTGTGTTCAACGGAGAGTGTATCCAGTTAGCATTGCTGGATCTCAGGAAAGATGATTGGTAAGTCTTGCAGACAGTGTTTCTCAGAACCTGAAATATTTCGCAACTGGTAGCTCCACGTTTTTGGTCAAAATTGAAGATTTGTAGTTTCTAAAATGTGTGCGCGGGTCAGCTGTTTACTTACATACTGAATATTACATCTTTTTTGCACTCAATGATATGGATAATATTACAGGACCTGATGATATACATATGTAGATATTTAAAGTGTGGCTTTAATCCTGCATCATTCCATCATCTGTCGTATAGCTTAAATCGTTTCCAGGAAGATTGAAAAATTTCTGTTTATATGCCATTAAGAGATGAACAATAACATTTTCACTCTATATGATAATCTGACAGTAACATGATACGGACGTTTCCTATTAGGGGTGACAAACAATATATGGAAGGAGACAAACACATATACTGCTATATAGAAATGTACCATATTTTTCGCCCCATAGGACACACCGGCCCATAGGACACATCAAGTTTTTGGGGGGGGAAATAAAGGGAAAAAAATTTATTTCCCCCCAGGCGCTTGTGGGCCGGCAGCGGGGAGAAGCACTCTTCTCCCCGCAGCCCGCCTTGAGATCAGGTCCGGGGACAGCGGGGAGACGCGCTGCGCCTCCCAGCTAACCCCGGAGCTTGCGGGGCAGGCAGTGGGGAGAAGCGCTCTTCTCTGCGCACCGACCCCTCTCGCTCTCCAGGCTTCAGCGAAAGCCTGCATTCGCCCCATAGGACACACACACATTTCCCCTTCATTTTTGGAGGGGGGAAAGTGTGTCCTATAGGGCGAAAAATATGGCACTTTAAAAAAACATTTCTGTGACAACTGAAGCCACAACAAAGTATTAATTTCTAGTATGAAATATTGGGTTTTATTAATTTGTTGGTAGCTGTTGGGACGTGGGTGGCACTGTGGTCTAAACCACTGAGCCTCTTGGGCTTGCTGATTGGAAGGTTGGCAGTTCGAATCCCCGCAACGGGGTGAGCTCCCGTTGCTCGGTCCCTGCTCCTGCCAACCTAGCAGTTTGAAAGCACGTCAAAGTGCAAGTAGATAAATAGGTACCACTCCGGTGGGAAGGTAAACGGCGTTTCTGTGCGCTTCTCTGGTTTCACCAGAAGCGGCTTAGTCATGTCCCGGAAAAAACTGTCTGTGGACAAACGCCGGCTCCGTCGGCCAGTAAAGCAAGATGAGCGCCGCAACCCCAGAGTCATTTGTGACTGGACTTAACTGTCAGGGGTCCTTTACCTTTTTTTAGCTGCCCAGAGTGGCTGGGGCAATCCAGTCAGATGAGTGACATATAAATAATACTATTACTATTATTATTCAGAATAATCCATATAAAAATCCAAGCATTTTTTATCTTCGATTTTTTGATCTGGGTCACTGAAGAAGATCTTTATCAAACAGTTCATCCCTCCTGGATGAAACACAAATTATTCAGTATGGCGTGTGCTCATGTCTTGGCACATCTAAGAGCCTCAGAGTGGGGTGTCATGGGCTGAAAGGCGGGGGGACGGGACTATTGAGGGCCTGAGTTGTGGAGCACACTGAAGATGCTCATGCAAGGTTACTTCTCCTCAGTGCTTTTTATCTAGAAAAAAAGGTGCCAGAACTCACCACGAAGTTGTTACAGTAAGTGCCACACTATTAAGCAGCGCTTTCTTTCTAGAAAAAAACAAAACAAGGTGCTGAAACTGCACTCTGGCACGCTCTTGTGGGGGGGGGGGAGAGACACTGCTTCTCCTGAGCTCGAGGCTAGGGGTGTAAGAAGGCATCATTGCTCATTGTTCATGTACACCACTGTTCTCATTCCACTGCCATCCATCCACCAAAAAGTATGTTACTCAGTGGTTCTAACTCCGAGTAGCACTTGTTGTTTAGTCATGACCGACCCTTCGTGACCCCATGGACCAGAGCACGCCAGGCCCTCCTGTCTTACACTGCCTCCCGCAGTTTGGTCAAACTCATGTTTGTAGCTTCGAGAACACTGTCCAACCATCGCGTCCTCTGTCGTCCCCTTCTCCTTGTGCCCTCAACCTTTCTCCCAACATCAGGGTCTTTTCCAGGGAGTCTTCTCTTCTCATGAGGAGGCCAAAGTATTGGAGCCTCAGCTTCACGATCTGTCCTTCCAGTGAGTTCTCAGGGCTGATTAACATACTAGAAATAGTCCTAGGAATAGAAAACCTATCTATCTATCTGATCAACACCTTCTTGGGTGAGTAGAAGGACTGGATGAAAAATTGTGTCTCCATGGTGCTATTTTCCACTGGCAGGTTTTTGCTAAATCGAGTCCTCCTCACAGAGGAGTTGTGGTGAGATCATCAGGACTGACCTCATTGTTGTGTGGGTGGGAGCGATCGGATAGCCACAACAACCTGATTGGAGGTCCCTCGGTTGTTGGGCAAATCTGGCCAATGGGAATTTTGTGTATTAACCGAGGGATCTTTATATAACACTGCATGTTTCGTTGAGCTTCCTCTTTTGTGCACCAGTTCACCCGCCCACTCTCCCTATATTTAGGGTCTTGCTATGACCTTGCTATGCTGTCGTGGGTCGTCTGCTTTTGGGGCAGGGGCCCGGTAGAAATTTTCCCATTTGGCTGATTGGCTGGTGCCACTTGGGTTTTGCCTGCCGCATAGCAGATCATCACAACTTTGTAAGGTTTGGCGGTTAGGCATTGGTTAAATGGTGGTGTGGAGGGGAGGTCGAAGAATATGGCCCCTCCAATGGCAAAAGGTATTCCGTTAAAGGAATCCAGGGACTCGTCTTGCTTTTGTCGACCCTGGAAGCATTTTGGGGTGAGCTTGAGTCACGTGACTATACCAATGCTTCCCCATGGTGTTTACTTGCACTGACGATATGGTGGAGCCCAGTCGTCAGTGCTGTCCTACTGAGGTCAGGTGCACCTAGTCAGAAACCAGTGCCTAAACAAACCACTCACTATCTGTAATAAATAAAGTTGTGGCCAAAATTATTCCAATAACCTAAAACTAAATTCTGTGTCATGCGTGTAATTATTTATGGGGTAGCTCCTGGGGGTCTTCATGCGCAATAGGTCAGCTGCAGGCCAATGTGTAAGAGCACTGCTGCATATGGTGGCGAAAACGTTTTCAAAGTTATTCGTAACATTTTGACGGCATGAATTCACCTAGAGATTTCAACCAAAGATGAGGATTTATAAATATTGATACTGCACCACCCCCCACCGAGTTGTTTTTCTATCTAAATTCTGCCTTGCTTCCTCCTGTCTTCCATTCCCTTTCACTCAATCCAAATAGGGCTATTTTAATAACAAGTGTCAAAATGAATCAGATAAAACATTTCTGAAGGATATGGAAGTAAGATGGATATCCATTTTAAGCGTGAGGAATTAAGAACTGAAAGATAATATATAAATTAGAATTCCTGTGCAGGGAAAATACTGCAATAACTACCACTTTTGCAGAAATATTAGACCCTGTGGGCAATGTTCACTGAGTTTTTAACATTTATATTTGAAAACATTTTATATTGCTTTCTAATATGTTTTATTTATGCTTGCGTGCATTTCTGAGCTGCCTCTCTATGGGAATACTCAGCGAGGCTTCCCAGTGTACACAACAGAATATCATTTTTGCTTATTATAGTTACATTGCACCACCCTTCCAAACACAGGGTTTCCAAATCGTCGACCGTCCAAAATGCAGACCAGGTCCCGGCCTATTTAGCAAATGTTTTGCAGCACACAACTGTCAGGCCACACTCCAAGACACAGGAAATAAAACTGCAAAAGCCATGCGGTCTGAGCCCTCGAATGTTTATTCAGGAGTCCCGCTATAGCAAATGCTGCTGACTCACAGCTGTATATGATTGCGCATACATTGAAAAGTACAAGCATTGAAATAAGCACCAATGTTTTAAAAGGTCACTGAAAGAGTACAGGATATCACAAAAAGGGGATAAGCATTTAGATTTTTTTAAAAAATAAAAAAAGCCTCTGTCAATATAAGATTGACACTGATGTGACCTGACTTTTGTCTATGAGCAGAGTTCCACACTGCATGCATTACAATTGAAATGCCCTTTCTGGCATTGTTTGCTATCTTTGCTGGGATTCTGGAACAGGTCTGGGTATCTTAATACAAATAATACTCTTCAAAAAATAATAATCGACCTCTTGTCAGCACCTACCCACAAAATATTATGCTCCCCTACATTATCAAGTATCTTGGCTCCCTGGCCTGTTTATCTGGTTGTACCAAGTTCCCTGGGGCATTCTAACTAGTCCATAATCTAAGCCAGACAGAGAGACCAGAAGGCCATTTTGGACTCCTGCCCTAAGACAAGACAGGAATGAGTGGGATGAGGTGGACTGTATGATTTTTACCCAAAGGTTGATGGTCAAAGTCTTAGCATTGTTTTTTTCCATTGTGTTGATTCATAGCCTCTCATAAATGGCCATTTCTGGGCGGCAGGGGCAGCGGGAGGAGATGTTGTATGTTTCTAGGGACGTGGGTGGCACTGTGATCTAAACCACTGAGCCTCTGAGACTTGCCAATCAGAAGGTTGGCGGTTCAAATCCCTGCGACGGGGTGAGCTCCCGTTGCTCAGTCCCAGCTCCTGCCAACCTAGCAGTTTGAAAGCAGGCCAGTGCAAGTAGATAAATAGGTACCACTGTGGCAGGAAGGTAAACAGCGTTTCCATGCGCTCTGGCTTCCGTCACGGTGTTCCGTTGTGCCAGAAGTGGTTTAGTCATGCTGGCCACGTGACCCGGAAAGCTGTTTGTGGACAAACGCCGGCACCCTCGGCCTGAAAGCGAGATGAGCGCCACAACCCCATAGTCGCCTTTGACTGGGCTTAACCATCCAGGGGTCCTTTACCTTTTACCTTTTTACCTTGTATGTTTCTAACCTTTTAAACCATTTTTTAATTGTAGATTGCTCTGATACAATTGTATAGATGATGAATAGATCAACAACAACAATCCTTATATAATGTGGCTATTATATTATATTTCTACAACCACAACCACAACAATACAATCAACAACTCATGCTAATGAAACCATGTGACAGGAAGCAATGTGATATTGGTGAGCTATTCCTAAATATTCTCTTCTCTTACAAGTGGATTTTTAAAATACTTTTCTATCTCATGGATGAATATCTGAAACTGTTTTTTAGTGCAACATCACCTAATATTGCAAGCTGTTATTTTATGGCATTATGAATATTGCCAAGCTGAATAATTTGTTGGTTTTTTAAAAACAACCAAAAACGTCAAAAAGAAGTTCCCTCTCCCATCCTGTTTTCAACACTGCAGCAAAGGCAATTTTTAGGGGGTGTAAATGTAACTAACACCTAATCTATAGTGCTACAAAATGACCTCAGTGCAAATAGATATCAAGACTATGGGGTGTAAGTACAGAACTCTGTAACTTTGTCTCTGCAAAAAAAAAGAGGTGTTGTTTTTTTCGATGTGTGGAGATGCCATTATGAAAAATTCCTGCAAAAGCTGCAGTTTGCTGTCTGCAGGTTTCCAATTTGATTATAAGTCTGAGACAGCATGTAGCCACCTTCAGAATCTTGAAAGGGAGGGAAGCCAGAGACCCTCCAGGTGTTGCTGGCCTCTCAACAAATTCCTACAATTACCATCTTACTGTTCTGTATAGGACAATGACAATAAAGATATTAGGGGGGAAAAGATATTTGTCTTTGTAAGCTCATTTGTTGTTCAGTCGTGTCTGACTCTTCGTGACCCCATGGACCAGAGCACGCCAGGCACTCCTGTCTTCCACTGCCTCCCGCAGTTTGGTCAAGCTCATGTTGGTAGCTTCGAGAACACTGTCCAACCATCTCGTCCTCTGTCGTCCCCTTCTCCTTCTGCCCTCTATCTTTCCCAACATCAGGGTCTTTTCCAGGGAGTCTTCTCTTCTCATGAGGTGGCCAAAGTATTGGAGCCTCAGCTTCAGCATCTGTCCTTCCAGTGGGCACTCAGGGCTGATTTCCTTCAGAAGATAGGTTTGATCTTCCTGCAGTCCATGGGACTCTCAAGAGTCTCCTCCAGCACCGTAATTCAAAAGCATCAATTCTTCGGCGATCAGCCTGCTTTATGGTCCAGCTCTCACTTCCATACATCGCTACCATAGCTTTAACTATACGGACATTCGTCGGCAAGGTGTTGTCTCTGCTTTTTAAGATGCTGTCTAGGTTTGTCAGTGCTTTTCTCCCAAGAAAATATAGAGGCTGGGTCTTAGGTGTTGTGGCACCAACTCTTTGGAATTCCCTCCCCTTGATTAATAATGATGGTAATAATAATAATTTTATTATTTATACCCCGCCCATTTGGCTGGGTTTTCCCAGCCACTCTGGGCAACTTCCAGCACATCCAAAAATATAATCAAACATCAAACATTATAAACTTCCCTGTGCTGTGCTGTTTCTCTTGTCTTTTCTTGCCTGCTGAAGATCTTCCTCTCTCAACAAGTCTTTCAAGTTGAGATCTTTCTCATTCTGCATTTGCATCTGAATTGTATTAAAGATGTTTGTAATGATGTTTAAACTATTTGTCATTTGAGTTTTCTGCCCTGGGATATAAATTTAATAATTAAATAAATGGTGGTTACGGCTCATAGTAACAACACACACACAACGTAGCAGGCTGTTTTTGACTATGTAACTTCTGTTTCAAACACAATTCAACATATAATATCTCACTATGTGTAATTCCATAGACCAACACATCGTGTAAACAGAACATATCCTGAGAAATTAAAGTCCAATGGATGGTCAGGAGTCCATTCAGTCCATTCAGTTCCTAAATTGGCATATTGGCAATAACCACACTATGGTATGCTTATCTTGTCATGTTCCACGTGTCGCTGCTTTGAGGATTCTAATGTTCCTTATATGTAGCTATTGCATCAGATGGAAAACTTGAAGGTATGGCATGATGTGTTGTTCTATGGAATTACACATAGTGAGATATTATATGTTGAATTGTGTTCAAAATAGAAGTTACATAGTCAAAAACAGCCTGCTACGTTGTGTGTGTTGTTACTAGGATTGTATTTACATAACCTAAAGTTTAGTAGTGTTTTGCTTTTGGTTACGACTCATAGTCTGGATTTGTAGTGTCCCGGCACTGCAGTTTCAAAACATTAAATCCCCTTTCTTATACTATCTGTTTACTGCCACGCATGTACTCTTTTTCTTTCTTCTTTCTAAAGAACATGTCTCGTCACATCAGCTGCGTGAAATGAAGGCAATTTTTAATACATCTGCTAAATGGCTCAGAGATGTTTATGAAGGCTCTCGCAACCCGTAAGCAAAACTGTCTTCACAGGTTTCACTGCAGAACTTTGCTTTATGCGCCATGATGGTTTATAAGGCGTATCTCAGTATACTGCTTCCCACATCGACCCAAGAACTGGAGGTATTCAGTCTGCCTTGAGCTACTTTTCAACAGCTTGCTCAAACGCAACTTCGAAAAGCTTTTTGCAGGATTCGTCAGCGCTGCCAGAAGCCCTTAACAGCTTTCTGTAAAAAGAGCAAAACTTTAAACTTCTTATTAAATGTTCACTGTAATGCCCAACAGCCATAAGTTGGACCCAATCACTATCCTAGGTGAAACTCATAATAAAAACAGAGATCTCAGATGTGCTATCTTTTTATATGTTTCTTCAAGTTTCTCGAATGTTATTTACTTAAACTTCTGTCTGTTTTTTCTTAAATCAAAATTAATGGATTCAACCATCCCTTGGCAGAGGTGAGTCATGGAAGTAAACTTGAAGGTAAGGAAATAAGAAGAAATAATAATAGCCCCTTGCCCCTTTCCCAGCTTGGGATAATGTGTCTTCATAATTACAGGACAGATACAAGGTTTTCTATTTGGCCCCAAGGCATCAATTGCCTATTGCTACAACCACTGGCTGTCTAGGATGCCTGTCTTAACAGTTGAGCCAATGGCAGTCTGAGGCTGTTCTGGCAAGGTTTTGTGTTGAAAAGTGCTCAGAAACATCAAGTGTCTCAAAGAGCTGCAGCCAGTCTATTGACCAGGGCTGGTTATAGAAAGCATATGACCCCCTTGTTAAAGCAGCTCCACTAGCTACGGTCTATTTCCAGGCACAATTCAAAGTACTATAAAGCACTTACAAAGTCCTAGAAAGCCCCATGCAGCTTAGGTCCAGGCTATCTGAAAGACTGTATTCCCTCATACAAACCTGTCCAGCTTTTGAGATCTTCAAGGGAGGCCCTTCTCTCATTCCTCACCTGCAGGAGAGGGCTTACAGGAACTGACTGCTTTCAATGAAAGGGCTGGTGCTGCGCTGTTTTTAATGTAATTATCCTTACGTTTTTAATGGATCACAAATAGAAAGAGAGGGAGATTTAATTCTATTAACGCTTAATTGTGTGTTTTTTAAAAATGTTTTTAGCTGTTCCTGTTTTATCTGTAAGCTTCCTTGAGTCCCTGTAAGGGGAAAAGGTGGGTTATAAATAAATATATAAAAGGTAAAGGGACCCCTGACCATTAGGTCCAGTCGTGGCCGACTCTGGGGTTGCGGCGCTCATCTCGCTTTATTGGTCGAGGGAGCCGGCATACAGCTTCCGGGTCATGGGGATAGCATGACTAAGCCGCTTCTGGCAAACCAGAGCAGCACACAGAAACGCCGTTTACCTTCCCTCCGGAGCGGTACCTATTTATCTACTTGCACTTTGACATGCCTATTTATCTACTTGCACTTTGACATGCTTTTGAACTGCTAGGTTGGCAGGAGCTGGGACCGAGCAACGAGAGCTCACTCCATTGCAGGGATTCGAACCACCGACCTTCTGATTGGCAAGTCCTAGGCTCTGTGGTTTAACCCACAGCGCCACCCGCATCCCTTTTAATAAATATTTAATAATATGATAATAGCTCACATTGCTTCAAGTTTGCTCTAATGCACTTGGAATCTCCCTTCAGACTTCCACATTGAACTCAGTGAGGTCTGCATTGGAGCTGGCATGCGCTTGGACATTATGGGATAGGCCTGCATGCTCAGCTCACACCCTCCCTACTTTGAACCCACATGCATTTACCTGAACACATGAACAGGGCTCATGACTGCCGTAGACTGCACTCCTATGTGAAAAATATCAGTATTTCTCCAGGTTCACAAAATTACTAAACATAATGCAGGATGCTGAAAACTCTTCTCATGAGATACCTTGGGGGAGTGCTAGATTTTATGTTTTGATATAAATAGCCCTTGCCACGAGAGTCTCAGAGAACTAGAAAAACAAAATGAGGAAGGTCACCGCATTCATTGGGCAAATGTCCATTGCTGTAGGGGGTGTGTTTGTCATTGAATTATATAGAAATATAATTCCAGAGGAGTCATCCTGTTATTCAGCTTCAGGTGAAACAACAAAGAGACTTGTGGCAATTTAAAGACTAGCAAATGGATTGTGGCATAAGTTTTCCGTTAAATGACTAGTGTGCATACTTCTACAACAATCGCTACTTCTCATTGTAATTCTGTGAGAAATGAGGTTACAAGGAACCAGGCAGAGGGCCTTCTCAGTAGTGGCACCCACCCTGTGGAATGCCCTTCCATCAGATGTCAAGGAAACAAACAACTATCTGGCTTTTAGGAGATATCTGCAGGCAGCCCTGTTTAGGGAAGTTTTTAATGTTTGATGTTTTATTATGTTTTAAATATTCTGTTGGGAGATGCCCAGGGTGGATGGGGAAACCCAGCTAGATGGGCAGGGGTATAAATAAATAAATTTATTATTATTATTATTATTATTATTATTATTATGCAATACCTCCAGCAACTGAGGAAGTTGCTGGGGATCACAAGTAAGCAAAATGTTGTTGAACCCAGACTTCCCCATGGGCATCTGATTGGGCCACAGTGAGAATATATTCCCACTGTCCCCTTTCCAGTCTACATACCACCTGGTGAATGTCTTCCAGGTAAATACTGCTTATTGTCATGGCCTGGGAATCGGATTCAGAGGCTGAACCTGAGGAATCCCAGCCTGCACAGGAGTCCCTGCCTCCAGGACCAGCTGAGCCGGGGCTGGGGCTTGAATCTGAAGGGCCCTCACCTGTGCCGGATCCTCAGGAGCAGACACCAGCTGAATCCGCTCTGGCTACGGAGGTGATCAAGGACCTGCAGGTGCTCCACTCTCAGCCCCATCAGGGGAAGGTGAGGATGCCTCTGGGTCCAGTAACCCTCCAGCCTCTCCTGAGCTGCAGAGGTTCAGGGCAGAGAGGCGGAGGGAACTAAGTTCCTGCAGGAGGAGTGCTCGCCTCCAGGCCAGGAAAGGCGAGTCACCTGTGGACCGGGGCCGCCCTATGCCTCAGGGCAGATAAAAGCCAACCAGCCCAGTCCCAGGTGGTGGTAGCAACATTGTGGATAACCTGTTCCTGCTGGCACCCTGTACTGCTCTTCTGCCAGAGTTCCTGACCACACCCAACTCATTGCCTTAGACCCCGCTTCAGCCTTGACGGACAGCCTCCATACCACACCCACGACCTCAGACTGGACTTGGACCACGCTTCACGGTAACCCCCCCCCCCCCCCCCGGGACCAGCACACTTATACACCTGGTCCATGCTCACTTTAATGCCATGCAGATCTAATTCATACATTAATTTATGGCCACATTCAAACCTTACATTTAAAGCACTAGGATACTGCTTTAAACAGTCGTGTGCCCTCACCCATAGAATTCTGGGAGCTGTAGCTTCTTAACCCATGTGGTTTTGCACTCCCAAGATGAATCTCTCAGGGGAGTGTGCTACACCACTTCTTTAAAAGCATGTTGGGTGGGGTGTGGAAACTTGTTGGTACGTCTTCATTGCCTTCCGTCCAGTTCTGAACTTCTTGCCTTGTTCCTGAGCTCCTGGATCGTGTCTCCTGAGCTCTGTGCTTGAGCTCCTAAGCGGTACTATGCCAAGCTCATACAGTGGCAACTCTGGTTACGTATTTAATTCGTACCAGAGGTCCATTCTTAACCTGAAACCATTCTTAACCTGAAGCACCACTTTAGCTAATGGTGCCTCCCGCTGCTGCTGCCGCACCACCAGAGCACAATTTCTGTTCTCATCCTGAAGCAAAGTTCTTAACCCGAGGTACTATTTCTGGGTTAGCGGAGTCTGTAACCTGAAGCGTATGTAACCCGAGGTACCACTGTACCACTATTTGCCTAAATAAAATCTCTTCGTTACACACAGGTAAGAGCCTCTGTCTGTGAATGTCGGATAGGAGCAGCACAGGCAGACTCACTGAAGTCGGGGAAATCTTAGAGGGTGTTTTGCCCCTGGGTCCTCTAAAACCTGGTGTCATATATCCTAATATGCAGTGCTAAAAGACTCAACCAGTTAGCCAGGTGGATTATGCATATAAAACCCCTCTTGACTGAATATAAACATGTTCCCCACTAAACCTGGTCACCATGTTTGTAAAAACTATATTTAGCGCAATTACTTATAAAACCAGCAGATGGCAAATGCCATCTTGGAGAAGTATGTGTCCCCCGCTCTACTTTTCTTTCACGCAGAAGCCTTTTCTGAAATGATGCCTGCTGTGACACACACACCCTGAAAAACAAAGCAGGCGTTCTTTTCATTTCCAAACTGTTACTTCTTCCAAGAGAAAAGGAATATATATTCTTTTTCAAGGAGTAGGCTAATTGCAGTATCTCATGCGATTATTTCTTCAAATATCAGATGGGGTACAAGCAGTACATGTGAAAAAGATCTAGGGGTCTTAGTGGACCCGTGGCTTTCTAAACAGCCCCATAATGGCGCTGGATCCAACCCAGCTCTCAGAACAACCCCAGCTCCAGGCTGCTGCAGTGATCTGCCTATCCACCTTTAGCCCTGGCTGGCTAGCATACACTGCTCTCTTAAGCTCTGTAAGGCGGTGGCTAGTATCAGGATTGCACCCTAATTCCATCTTCTAGATCAGAAGCTTCCCAAGCTGCGGGACACAACCTGCAAGTAGGTCACAAAACCTATGCCAATAGATCATTGGCTTTATATGCAAACCGAAAATAATTATTGCTTGTAAATCCTTAGCTGGAACAACCAATACATTTTGTTTTTGTTGGCATATTATTATGATGCTGTGACAATAAATCAATGGTCGCCATTAAGGTTGCCATATTTCCAAAACTGAAAATCTGGATAGAGTTGTTGCGCTTTTTGTTTGTGTGTGTGTTTTGTTTTTTTGGTACACACATGGGAGGAGGGAAGCCAGGGATGGAGAGGCGAGCCAAGGACCCAGGAGGGAGGAAAGGACGACTCTTGATGATGGGGAAGGAAGAGAGCGAAAAGACGGTGGGAGAGCCAGTGTGGTGTAGTGGTTAAGAGCAGTGGTCTTGTAATCTGGGGAACCAGGTTCGCGTCTCCGCTCCTCCACATGCAGCTGCTGGGTGACCTTGGGCTAGTCACACTTCTCTGAAGTCTCTCAGCCTCACTCACCTCGCAGAGTGTTTGTTGTGGGGAAGAAGGGAAAGGAGAATGTTAGCCGCTTTGAGGCTCCTTAGGGTAGTGATAAAGTGGGATATCAAATCCAAACTCTTCTTCTTCTTCCACAAGCGATCCGGAAACAGCCGCCGCTCACTCGCTCCAGCTCCAGCATCAAGATGCAGCCTGCTTCTGCTTGGGGCTGCAGAAGAGCAGGGTGCGTCCCTCCTCTGAAACCTGCTTGTTCCCTCGCTGCCTTTGCCCTAGTTGCCTCTGCCGTCCCTCCAACTCACCTGCCCACCTCACAATCCCTCCCTGTACTATCGCATGTGATCTCTCTCTCCGGTCTACCCAGCCTGTCCCCTGCTTCCTCCCACCTCGTGAAGTGGCTTCGGGCCTAGTTTATGAGAGAGAGCCTGCGTTCTCCATGCCCACCCGCTCTTGCCCGCAAACTGCCACAACCCCCTTTTCACTTCCTTAACGCAGGCTTACCAGTCCATGCGGGGGCACCTTGGTCTTCAGGCGGATACCCAGGCCTCTGGGTGACAGCATGTGGCCAGCCTCAGCCTTGGCATCGCTGTGGGGGCTGGGGCAGGTGCCAGCAATGTATTCTGCCCCCATTGCCATATGTCCTGGTTTTCCTGGACATTTTGCCGATTCTGAAAAATTCCCCCCGGACGCCATTTTTAAGGGCAGAATCCCGAATACACCCAGGAATCTCTGGACATATGGCAGCCCTAGTCACCATACCATGTAACTTTGGAGTTGGGGGTTTTCCATGCCAATAAGATTGGGAACCAGTGTTCTAGATTACCTACAAAGAACTTTAAATTAAGGCCATCCATAATCCAGGGCAGTATAATATTCTCCCTGCCTCCCTGGCCAGGAGCAGCTCTTGACATTATGGTTTCTTACATTTACAGTCTTGCGGTCATTTCTCATCCCTGTGGCAATGTTCATCATAGCCGACTGCCTTGCAGAATGCACCTCACCAAGTTATTTCTCTGATTTAAGCGTCCAGTTCCAAAGAATTCTGCCACCAGACGAGATTTGTCTGAGACAGTAAATCAACACTTCAAGGTCTTGCAAACAGCACAAAAAAGAAAAACATTCTGCCAATAAGTAGAATTACCAGACCTTCGCGTTGCCAGTGCAACAGATAACCACAGACCACAACAATTAGCTTTTATTTTACAGAGAGCTTGTCCAGTCCCCAAGCACTAGCTGATGAATCACAGCAAAAAGAAAGCTATTTTGCTTTCATCTAGCCGTGAGCGGGAAGAGAAATAAGTATAAGAATAGTGATGCTGTAAAGTTCAATAATATCTGGCTCGCAATGTGAATTTGCACAGCCTGCAATGTGTGGATCTATTTCAAAGCAAGATCCCATGCCGGTGACAACTATCTCCTCACAACCTACATCAACAGTATTCCAAACCAATACATTCATTTCGCACCAATGCCATGACCTCACACACACACCTATGCCAGGCTTCCCCAACCTGGGACTCAGCTACCTTAGTAAAAAAAAACAGTGTTTTGAATGCATTATAAACTTGCAACACCAGATGGCGCTGGAGAACAAAAAAAATTCTGTGTGGTTTTTCATAGCGTTTCCCCCCCTTTTGTTATAACCAATTTCATTTCTGACAGATTTATAGCCACCGTGTGTAGATCTACACCTGGTGCCTTCTGGATACATTCAGTTCTTTTCTGGTTATAACTAGAGATGGGAAAGGAATCTTCTCCTGTCAAACTCAAGCAGAGATTATACGGTAACTTCTCTAGGCGTCTGTCCCATGGACACTTTGGCCAATCCAATCCATGAAATGACAAAATAAGAAATGTTGTTTAGAGGTCTGGTACTTGAACTGAGGGACGCGGGTGGCACTGTGGTCTAAACCACTGAGCCTCTTGGACTTGCTGATCAGAAGGTCGGCGGTTCGAATCCCCACGACGGGGTGAGCTCCATTGCTCAGTCCCAGCTCCTGCCAACCTAGCAGTTCAAAAGCAAGCCAAAAAAGTGCAAGTAGATAAATAGGTACCACTCTGGCAGGAAGGTAAACGGTGTTTCCATGCACTGCTCTGGTTTCCAGAAGCGGCTTCATCATGCTGGCCACATGACCCGGAAAAACTGTCTGCAGACAAACGCTGGCTCCCTCGGCCTGTAAAACGAGATGAGTGCCGCAACCCCAGAGTCATTCGCGACTGGACTTAACTGTAAGGGGTTCCTTTACCTTTACCTTTACTTAAAGCGAAAGGTATGAACCTATTGAATAGGGGTGTGGGGTGTGGCTTGGGCCATCATATAATCATAATGGAGATAATGGCATTCTATATTTAGGACTTGACTTAAGGCATTCAGCTGCCTGAGGTGAAGGACAAAATGGTGTCCCTCCTTCTTTCCAAAGGGAGCTGGACAGGCCAGTGGCGTAGCGTGGGGGGTGCAGGGGGGGCCAGCCGCACCGGGCGCAACATCTGGGGGTTAGGGTTAGGGGGCGCAAATCCACGGGTTTGGGGGCGCAAATCCACCGGTTAGGGGGCACAAATTACTTGCCTTGCCCCGGGTGCTGACAACCCACGCTACGCCACTGGGACAGGCAGTTATTTCACAACTAGCAGCAGCTAGTTACCTGAGAGGAGCAGCAAGGTAGTTATGGGAAGGCTCTAACCAGAGGGTGTGAGGACTCAGGAGGAACAGCAGGCAGTTGCCTCACTCTGCCTAATGACAGAGCTGGTCCTGGCTGTATTATTGGTATGTGATTCTATTATTGTATGTTCCAGTGCTTATGCTTCTTCAGATTCAACATTAAAAATAAAGGCAACAATTGACTTCCTAGTAAGAAACCGCAGAGGTTGAGAACTCATACAGCAGTGAAGTGGAAATCTAATGTAATCACAGCTTGGAGTAGAGAAATAAACCTCCACACATCAAACTTTAATGTGGGTTTTTCTCCATTAAGCATTTGCTTCCTACAAAGAGAGTACCTCTTCCTCAAGTCAATAAGCTAAGCTGCTGTCTAAAAAGATCCTTTTCTTCAAGTTATTTGGGGGAGGTCCCCATAAGGAAACTGGTATATTTGAGCAGCTGAAGCGTGCAATGCCAACAAGTCCCACTGACCTCATTCCAAACACTGACTGACTTTGATGTATGCTGATGTGTTCTCCTACCTCTGGGTAGTTTGGTCTTTTGTTTCCTCAACCTTCAGTTGTTGTTGTTGTTTTTCTGACAGCTTATAAGCTCATCCCATTCCTTGGCATCCATTTTGTATGTCAGAAGAGGGTGGGAAGGTTGTTGTTTACCATCTCTTGCAAATGCCATAAAATGCACAAGTAGCTACTTCCCAGAATTTGGTGCGCCAATTAAAAAAAAAAAGTGCTAGCACATTTGCAAAGCTAAGCAGGGTCCAGTATGGTTTCAAATTGGATAGGGGACTGCATGTTGAGATTCCAGCATTGCAGGGGGCTGGACTGAATGGCCCTATGATTCTACTCTCTTTCTGGTCAGGGATATTTTCTTATTGATCAAGAGGGACCTTTGCTTGCTCATAGAAATCATAAAATCATAGAATCATAGAGTTGGAATAGACCACAAGGGCCATCGAGTCCAACCCCCTGCCAAGCACCATCAAAGCACTCCTGACATATGGTTGTCAAGCCTCTGCTTAAAGACCTCCAAAGAAGGAGACTCCACCACACTCCTTGGCAGCAAATTCCACTGTCGAACAGCTCTTAATGTCAGGAAGTTCTTCCTAATGTTTAGGTGGAATCTTCTTTCTTGTAGTTTGGATCCATTGCTCCATGTCCGTTTCTCTGGAGTGTGTGTGTGTGTGTTTGTGTGTGTGTGTGTTTGATTTTTAAGGGCTGGTATGACATACCACTCATTTATACTGACTTGAAACTTTACAGGACAGCTGTACACCTCCCCTCTGGCTTTGAGAAAGTCAGTGGTCCAAAGGTCCACAAGGGAGTGCATTATTAAGCATGTTCACTGTAGGGGGATATGTGAAGCAGTTTAATTAGAGCTGCACTGCATGTTCATCTGGGTGGGTGGGTGGTGGTTCAGTTGAACAAGCGATCAGGCAACCATATGGGTGGCCCCAGCAGGTCTTCATGTGCCCCCCTTTTACTGCCATCAAGACCCACAGTTTGGCCCAAACTCCCCCATCTGCTCACAGCTTGCCTCAGTCCTAAGATTCTGTTGCTGCTGCTGCCATTCGCGGAGGAGAGGGGCAGAAAGAGGAGAAAAATCTTTCTCCCCTCTGTGCCATCAGAACATTCATTCTTAATGCTGCAACCCTATACAGACATACCTGGGAGTAATCTCTGTCTCAGGGGTCAGCAACCTTTTTCAGCCATGGGCTGGTCCACCATCCCTCAGACCATGTAGTGGGCCAGATTATATTTTTTTGGGGGGGGGATGAACGAATTCCTATGCCCCACAAATAAACCAGAGTTGCATTTTAAAGAAAGGCACACATTCTACTCATGTAAAAACACACTGATTCCCAGACCGTCTGTAGGCTGGATTGAGAAGGCGATTGGGCTGCATCTGCCCCATGGTCCTTAGGTTGCCTACCCCTGCTCTATACCCCCATGACCCTTCAGGTATTGCTGGACTCCAACTCCCATCAGTCCTTGCCAGCATGGGCAACGGTCAGGGAAGATGGCAGATGTAGCCCAAATCTGGTTCTCCTTTGCTGTTCTATATTGGTGCAAGTGTGACTACAGTGTGTGTGTGTGTGTGTGTGTGTGTGTGTGTGTGTGTGTGTGTGTATGATTGTGCTATGACTCTTCAACTAGAATTCTTACAAGCGCAATACTGGTTCCTTTGGTGTTTCTTATGAAGAGCTGTATCTGAAGAGATTGCTTTTTCCCTTCGTTATAATTTCCCTTGTAAAACTAGCTGTTTCCTCAGTATTACAGAGTCATTAACAAACGTAGCAGCAATGTTTAACAGGAGGGTTCCTTTAAGGTCTTTCAATTCTGTAAACGTAAAGAAACTATTTTGAGGGATTCAGACTTTTTGAAAAACAGGTTGCTAAGAGAATGATCTTAGCATAATTTTTTGTTGTTTCGCCAGTTAGAAGTCCAGGTTCCTTAATACAAAGGCTCTAGCAAGTCCCCAAATAGAGTTACTGTACCACCTTTACTTTTTAAAAAATAATAATGCGGTGCTAAGGAATGAGTTGTTGCAATCAATAGGGTGTAGGGAAACTGGCTAGATGAGAGCCACATCCTCAGTAACATCCCTCAGGATGTCCTTTCTTCTGTCTCCTAATGGCAGGCCTGGCTTTCACCTCTGCATTTTATTCTCACTACAGTACAACTATAAGGGCAATTTAGGCTGAGGACCACACTTGTCTCATATAGAATCATAGAATCTTAGTCAAAATAAAAAAAATCCTTCCAGTAGCACCTTAAAGACCAACTAAGTTAGTTCTTGGTATGAGCTTTCGTGTGCATGCACACTTCTTCAGATACACGAAATTTCCATGCACACGAAAGCTCATACCAAGAACTAACTTAGTTGGTCTTTAAGGTGCTACTGGAAGGATTTTTTTTATTTTGACTATGGCAGACCAACACGGCTACCTATCTACCACATAGAATCTTAGCGTTGGAAGGGAGCCACGGAACAACCTGGTCCAACTTCCTGCAATTCAGGAATCTCAGCTAAAGCATCCATGACAGATGGCCATGCTGCAAACTATGGTTTGGCCATTTTCACCCAGGCATCAGGCTCCCATTCACTCCCCTTCCCCTCTCTTGCAGAATCCGGTTCCCTCCCTTCCTGGTTTAATCAAAGCATAGTTTGCCATTGCATCTTAAATGGGCAATGTTCGCTTTGGACAAACTGTATTTTGTCTCCTAACCAAAATTGGAAGCCATGTACAAACCGCATCATACTGACTTGCAGGAGGTCACCTAATGGATGCATCTTCAATCTTTTCAGACCTGGGGCATACTTTTAACCCAGACATGCATTTGGGGACTGATTTCTTAATCTTTTACCATATATTTGCCTGGTGGTAATGCTCCTGTTGTGTGACCCATCTTGGATCAGGCCACAACCCTGTACTGGGTCCTCACCCACCAGTTGAAGACCAGTGACCTAATGGACTTGACCAGGGATGGGAACCCATATATTTCTTGGGGAAGTCTGGCATGATGTCCTCTGCACGCCCTGGCTTTGGAAGTAAAGGGGAAGGGAGGAAGAGTCTACAGTATTCAGCAAAGGGAATGAATATTCCTGCCTCACTCCCAGTTCCCTGGATCTGAGCTATTATATATTTTTCCGTACAGCCAACTTACATAAATTCAGGATGCACGCACTCAAGGCATAGAACTTTTTCTTTCTTTCTGCAAAGTACGATTTTAAACCAGTTCAAAAATCAGAATTTCAAATAAGATGTGCAAAATCCCATTTTGCCTATTTGAAGTACTTTTTCAACATAGCAATAATTCACAAGCAGTAATCTAAGGAATGAAAAGTGGGAACATAATGGTTGCAATAGCAGCTCTAAATACAAAATAGGGAAGAAGAGAAATTGCTTGCCAGAGAGAGAGAGAGGATCTGCAACTCTAGACACAAAAGTTCAGACCCTTTAATGAACCTGAACGTGCAGACGCAGCCCAAAGAAAGCTCTATGACAAAGAAGTCCAGTGCAGTTTAAAGGTGAAAGAGTTGCTTTGTTCCAGCCATTTCATAGAACCATAGAATTGTAGATTTGGGAGGGACTCTGAGGGTCATCAAGTCGAACCCCCTGCAATGTAGGGAGATCAAGAGATAAATTCTAGAAGCCTGACTCCATCCTTTTCCATCAAGGAGGGGAATTATAGTTGCTGCTGCTGCTGCTGCTGCTGCTGCTGCTGCTGCTGCTGCTGCTGCTTAATTTTACAAAAGTGCAGAAGGGAAGATAAATGAAGCAGACTCAAGCCAAATCAGGCAAGCCACCAAGGGCTTTAGAATGAGGCAGGTCTGATCCTATTCTTGTGGTTGCTGTGCACTCCTACCCAACTGAATGTTCACCTAGGGCCAAACTGGCTTGCACAGGTGTAGATCAGAATCAATATGGGGTGCCAGGGATGTGATGCATTCCTACGCAATAATGAAAATAACAGTACAGACATATAGATTTCACTGGAGGCTCATGGGGCTTGTATTGTTTAAATCTGCTAACTACTTCTACTCACTCTCCTGATTCCAGATGTGATAATGTCGACCCTTTGTGACATTTCTAGTAACTGATCCTCTGCAGTCTGGGAGAGCTGGTCCTAGTTTACAGCTTATTTAGGATGTCTGTTTAATCCAGTTTCATATATCCTCCAGGTTACCCAGAAAAACTCCCCAAGGGTGTTATTTCTCAGCCTTGACTCAACTTTGCATAACTAGGGAGCCAAGCCAGCCTGAGCAAAATACACTGTGTTATTACTGAGTTCCTGTATGTAACAACTGCTGACAGCCCGGAATGTCAGAGGGGCTGAAATGTTCTCATGTCATGATGTGTGAGACAGTTTACTTCACAGTTTGGGCAAGGCTACCGATGTTGTCATATTGTGTTTAAAACAGTTTGGTTCCTTCCTTCTATGTATATCTGAAGGAGAATGCTTGTTATTGCAGTTTGGGTAAGAAGCACTGACTGGTGAATATTTACAGTAGTGTTGAAAGATGACTCCCTTTGTTGATTTTTATCTGGTTGCTGCAAAAGTGTTTTATTAGCCTGTTGCCCTTGCTCCGAACTGGCTATGTTTGCCCTATGTCAGCACATAGGTGAATATGATTTGCTGTTTGGCACCATCATGACTTCATCTTGTTTACCATGGGGGCATCTGGAGAAATATAATTGTTTTTAGAATGTTTTTAACTGAAACTGTTTTTAGACGTATTCAATTGGAACTGCATCTAGAATGCTTTTTTTAAAAAAATGTGGATGTTTTTGCTACCCTGGGCAAAAGAGGAAAGGCGGGATATAATTGCTATTATCATCATCATCATCATCATCATCATCATTTTCATATTCCACACATATGTCTCAAGGCAATGTACAAGATGCAGTAGAAAAACAGTCGAAAGACAGTTGAAAATAAGACATAAAATAACAGATGATAAATTTTAAAATGATACCCATGACAGAGAACTATTCATCCAGTTTCTCCCAACGAGATATGCGCGTACATCTCCTATCAGTTCTGGGTTGAAACCAGATGCTGCTATAAATTCAACTCACTGTCTTCTGAGCTCTTATCTCTATGCCACTTTATAACTAAGAATGGTGTACAAGATGAATTAATGGCGCTAAGGGCCCAGCAGTTAAGATAAGATACGTCTTCCAAGCCTGTTAGCTGAGCAGAAGCAGCCCTGAAAACACACAGCGTCCCTCTCAAAGCAATCAAAGTAGGAGAAATCGCATGTCCAGTAAAGTGATTCACTCTGAAGCCTATTAAATGGGAAAGGAACAGTGGTGCTGTAGCGCAGGAAAGGGAATTCAAATGGTACCTGCAAGCACCGGAATATTAAAGCTTAAGAAAACGCTTGCCATATGTTTGCAGGACGAATTTAACAAAGTGACTGCTTTGTCGTCCTACGGATGAAACTTGACAATAAGCAGAGTAGTTGGCACCGACTGCAAACGCCCAGAGAACTTCTCCAAGGCACACAAGAGAACGATGAGCTTAATGAAATTCAGTGGATGAAATAATTCCTGACAACTTCTGGTTGAATCAGTTCGTAAAGGGACAAGACAAAGCTCCAATGGTATTCTCCCTTTAAGTGAGAACCACCTTTTAAGACACAACCTTGATGGCAGAAAGTGAGGAGGAATTAAAGAACCTCTTAATGAGGGTGAAAGAGGAGAGTGCAAAATATGGTCGGAAGCTCAACATCAAAAAAACGAAGATCATGGCCACTGGTCCCATCACCTCCTGGCAAATAGAAGGGGAAGAAATGGAGGCAGTGAGAGATTTTACTTTCTTGGGCTCCATGATCACGAAATTAAAAGATGCCTGCTTCTTGGGAGAAAAGCAGTGACAAACTTAGACAGCATCTTAAAAAGCAGAGACATCACCTTGCCGACAAAGGTCCGTATAGTTAAAGCTATGGTTTTCCCAGTAGTGATGCATGGAAGTGAGAGCTGGACCATAAAGAAGGCTGATCGCCGAAGAATTGATGCTTTTGAGTTATGGTGCTGGAGGAGACTCTTGAGAGTCCCATGGACTGCAAGAAGATCAAACCTCTCCTTCTTAAGGAAATCAGCCCTGAGTGCTCACTGGAAGGACAGATCCTGAAGCTGAGGCTCCAATACTTTGGCCACCTCATGAGAAGAGAAGACTCCCTGGAAAAGACCCTGATATTGGGAAAGATGGAGGGCACAAGGAGAAGGGGACGACAGAGGATGAGATGGTTGGATAGTGTTCTCGAAGCTACCAGCATGAGTTTGTACAGTATCTGACTACTTTGGTTATATTGTAATTATGGACTTTTCCATGTTGTAAGCCACCTTGAGCATGGTTTGAACTATGGAAAGGCTACATACAAA
The DNA here is from genome assembly GCF_965112155.1 of Podarcis liolepis. Classification (NCBI taxonomy): domain Eukaryota; kingdom Metazoa; phylum Chordata; class Lepidosauria; order Squamata; family Lacertidae; genus Podarcis; species Podarcis liolepis. The sequence continues at coordinate 87,143,905 of NC_139558.1, read as the reverse complement.
TAAAATTAAACATATATCTATTACAGATATTTTTTAAAAGTACTAATTGTTTCCCTGTTTGCAAGTACTGCTTGCCTGCCCTGCACACATGATAACTCTTGTCCTTCCTTTTTAATATTCCCCAATTTCTCTTTAAAAACAATTAACTTGCTTTATAGTTTGAGCCGTGATTTCCTGGCTTTGCTACATATGCTCTGTGCTCCTTCTCCACTGGAAGTGAAAAACACATTGATGTTGAACTGGCATTTCTGGCTGTTTAAAATAAGAGCACTGGGCTGTATGCAAGGATTTTTCTCCTTTCACAATTGACTGCTGAAATGTATGCTCAGTGTTATTATGCGGGCCAATTGAAATTTCTCAAACATTTCCTCTTTGCTCATTTATCTGTTCAAAGTCTGTGTGTGCTAGTAAAAGATGCTAGGAGAGTGTCTGTTATAATGTGCCAGAATCTTTATGGCTAATCTGGAACATGATGTCTTTAATCAACTCTGTAACACTAATCATAATGGAATACAGATGCGGCTCCAGTGACTTATTCCTTGCCATCGATAAAAATGATGTAGAGCATATGGTGCTGTTTGATCAAGAAGAAGAAGAAAAAGAGTAAAGCTATTACCAGTTCTCCACTTTAGGAAGGGTTTTTTAAATAAATAAAAAAATCATTTTCTATATCTTTGCGAACATTAAGAAGACAGGATAGTTCTTAGGTGACCCAATTCTGTTTAATACAAATCCATAATCATTATATGGTACACAGGAGTATAGATGCTTGTAAATTAAAAGATAACATTATTAAAAAACACAAAGAGTTAGACAAAAATTGGTGCACCTCTCAAATATATGGAACTAGTTGTGGGGGGGTAGAATGGGGGCGAGGGGGAAATCAGCCTGCTTGACTAACTGAAAATATATAGTGACTCTTAGAGCAGGGGACAGGCTTAAATTTGAGACCTCCATGTTGGTTTCAATATGATTGGTTTTGGTTAGTAAAAGAAGAATTTCCCTGGATCTCTAGATTCAGATGTGGGCAAGCACTTTCCTGGTAAGAGAACCCCAGCAGAGATTTAAAAACCACAAAGCATGCAGCAAAATAAAGTGTGGGAATGTAGGCTGTGAGAGCTTTAAAATATCCCCTTTATAAGTTGCTTTAAGAGCTTCCCCTTTCTCCCCCTTTAGCATAGAAAAGAACACACAGTTTAGTAAGTTATGAAAATGGTTTCCTTACAACCTTTTGAAGGCCAGATTCATGTGCTTTTCCACGCAGCAGCAAGAAAAACGCAGGCAGAAAAACTTAAGTTACAGAACTTGGTAAAAACGTTTCTAACCATGCGGCCTGAACAGCTCACACGTGAACAACTCTCTGGTCGGATTCACGTGGTGGAAGAGGACAAACAGTGGGTGGAAAGCAAATAAAGAACTTTCCTAACAATTTGTCACAGGAGGTGAGGGAACGTGACCTAGCTGAGTCTAGGAAAAAGACCCCTTCATGCATTAACTAGAACTAAGCCCGCTGTTTTATCTGAGGTTGAATTTTCCACAGTCCACACAACATATCAGAATACAGAATACAGCAGCATGATTTCTGATGGGAGTGAAAATCCGCCAACTTATCACACCTCTACTCAGATATCTGCATGGGGCTGTCAGTTTCCTACCAGGCCAAAATCAAGGTGCTAATATTGGTATATAAAGTATGGTTACCAGATGTCCCCATTTCCTGGGGACAGCCCCTGGATTTACAAATCTGTCCCCGGACAAAATCTGTCCCCGGAATATCCCCGGATTTCATTTAATGTCCCCGGACTTATATTTTAAGTGTTGTAGATGTATTAGTAGGGAATGAATGTTGCATGATTGGTTCAATGGCACAAGACACATCATATGGGGACTTGCAGTGAGGCAAAATGGCAGGTGCCACGGCAGCAATCAGCTCCTGAAGCCAGCCAGAGCCAACTGCGCTACAAGGCTGGCTCCGGGCTGCTGAGTCTGCCGCTCCCGCTGCCACTGCTGAGGGGGAACCGGGGATGCCCAACGTGTCAACTGGGGGAACCACTAACACACACCCCACATGACCCAAATCGAGCCAGGAGCGAGAGCACCCAGCCAGGAAAACCCCAGAGCCAATACAGGAAGAAGGAGGAGAGGAGAAGGAGAAGGAAGAGAGAGAAAGAGGAAGGAGAAAAAAGAGGGGAGCCCTGACCTTGCTGCGCCACTGCGGCTGCCACTGAGGAGGAGAGGTAGGAGAGCACCAGGAGGGCAAGGACACATGGCTGAGCCCAGGCCTGACCTGAGCCTAGTCCATGGCAGCTAGCACTCCAAGAGAGCAGGCCCAGAGGAAGGCCACGCAACAGAGGAGACCACAGAAGAGAAGATATTACTTCTTATTTTTAAAAATAATAATAATAATAATAATAATGTTTTTTCTCTTAAAAAAAAAAGTGTCCCCGGATTCTTTGAAAAAAAATCTGGTAACGTTAATATAAAGCCCACCATGGCTTGGTTCTAGCTTACAAAGCAACTTGGGAAACCTTACCCAACATGTTTCCATGAGAACACTTTGGTCTGAGCTGGGATGAGCAAGTTACACCGGCATATCATTGGCTGAGCTGCAGTATGCGACATGCTGAGCCTAACTGAGCCAGGATTCATCCAGCTGAGCCAGAGATCCTAAGCTACTCATCCCGGTGAATCTTGCCATAGGATTGTCTCCTGTTTTCTGTTCCAAAGGAACTTAAACACTTGCCAGTTTTTCTCAGATCTGTTTCTTTGTTTCCTTTATCCCTTGTCAAATTTAAAGGCTCCAAGTAAATTTTACCATTCTCTCAGTCAGGGAGTTTCTTTGTTTCTCCAGTATCTTTCACATAAGATCCTTGAGCTGATACCAAAAGAAATAGCAAATTCCCATCATCTTTAGCTACTGCCTTTTTCAAATAAAGGGGGGGGGATCGGGTCATTTTGAGCTGAATACGTATTGCAAAATACTTCTTATATGTGCTGTAATTTGTTGCTAGTACATTTTATCTTCTGTAGGTTCCCAACAACAATGACAAGAAATTGAGAATGTGCTCTCTATTTTTGCCTGCTTCATCCAACCAGAGTAAGTGTCATTTTCATAAATGTCTTTTCTTCCTTTGCAGTTTATGATGTGTTTGTCAATACAGATCAGATATAATTGTCCTTGGACAAAATTTCTTAGCCCAGGTTGGATAATACTACAATAAAGCAATTTTTCGAGCAGTGAATGCATAGTAATGCAGTCAGGAGTTTTGTTTTTGTTTAGTAAAAGAGCTTCTGTTTCTTAGGCAGTAGGGGGCTGATCCACTGCGGTGAATGGGGCACATCCCCATGCCCCCACTGGCCACATTCTGCCCCTACTCAGCCCCCACCTTCCTGTCTTCTCTGTTAGAACCCAATTGAGGGGGTGGCATTGCCCGTCAGCTCCTTCCTTCTTAGCTTCAGTTTTGCAGGATCAAGAAAACACTGGGATTACAGTATTTTTCGTTCTATAAGACGCACCAGACCCCAAGACGCACCTAGTTTTTGGAGGAAGAAAACAAAAAAAAATTCTGAATCTCAGAAGCCAGAACAGCGAGAGGGATTGCTGCACAGTGAAAGAAGCAATCCCTCTTGCTGTTCTGGCTTCTAGGATAGCTGTGCAGCCTGAATTTGCTCCATAAGACGCACACACATTTCCCCTAACTTTTTAGGAGGGAAAAAGTGAGTCTTATAGAGCAAAAAATACAGTAATTGGTTCTGCCTGCTGTTGGTCCCATCTACACTACATATTTAAAGCAGTATCATACCACTTTAAACAGTTGTTGCTTTCCCCCAAGGAATCCTGGGAAATGTAGTTTGTTAAGGGTGCCAATAGCTGTTGGGAGACCACCACCACCCCAGTCCCCTCAAAGAGCTGGGATTCTCAGAGCGGTTTTACAATCAATCCCTCTTCCTATAGAAGTCTGGGAATTGTAGTTCTGCGTGGGGAATATGGATCTCCTCCTCATGAGTTGCTAGAAGTGTAGCAAGCAATGACAAATCTGCACCAGCACACCATAAGTGAGCTACACCCCTGTTCCCAGCATGATGCTCAGTGTGACTCTACTTTGGTTGAACTTTGTGGACTTTGCAGTTCAGGAAGCACAGCTCTCAAAGTGCCTGTTAACTCATTCTCTCTCTCTCTCTCTCTCTCTCTCTCTCTCTCTCTCTCTCTCACACACACACACACACACACACACACACACTCTCTCTCTCTCTCTCTCTAATGAATTTATACTAGGACTTCCATTCTGAAGGAAATCAGCCCTGAGTGCTCACTGGAAGGACAGATCCTGAAGCTGAGGCTCCAATACTTTGGCCGCCTCATGAGGACTCCCTGGAAAAGACCCTGATGTTGGGAAAGATTGAGGGCTCTGGGAGAAGGGGACGACAGAGGACGAGATGGGTGGACAGTGTTCTCGAAGCTACCAGCATGAGTCTGACCAAACTGTGGGAGGCAGTGGAAGACAGGAGTGCCTGGTGTGCTCTGGTCCATGGGGTCACAAAGAGTCGGACACAATTAAACAACAACAATACTAGGACTGGAAGAATCTGCTCATTTTTGTTTCTCTCGGTTTCTCCTTTCTCTAGTTCTTAAATTCAGTTCCCCACATTTCCACATCAGTTTGCTTTTTTCAAAAAAAGAAGTCATTATAAAAACCTGTTACCATTTTACTGCACATTTCCCCTAGCACACACATTTTTGTATGCAATTTTGTTTAATTTCGCAAACAATTTCTCCTAATATGTGCATCTTTGTATGACATTCTCACTAAGAACTCTCATTTGTTTTGTTTTGTTGCTTTTTTCACATGTTGTCCCAGAATATTCCTTTTGGGGCACATTTTTTTTGGTTAGAGAACCGCATTGCAAAATTCAGCGAAGGGCGAACTTCTAGGGATAGCTGCACTTCGCTTTGTTTTGGGAAGTCTGAATTGCGTAGGCTCGTGTTAAAATGTGAGCTAAACTGAACTTCTCCCTCATCCGTCATCTTGTAACCTTGTAGATTAGACATTAACGGCAGCAAATAGATATGGTTCCGTAAGGAACTTCAAAAAGCTGTCATGGTTATGTGATCTGACATATTGGAAAACAACCTCGGGGCAAGAGAGACAAAGCAGAAGTGGCATTTTCTCTGTGACAATGGCAAATAGATGGGACAAAGAAAAGGGCGATGATTTGAAGCCAGAGACATTGGACAGCATAGGCTGCCATCTGATGGGGCTCCCTAAAATGCTTAACTTGTAAAATTGGAAAATACAAGTGGAGAATATAGCAGGTCAAATCATTTTTTAAATTTTTGTTTGTAGGTGTTACCACAGCCCTGAGGATGAGCTTCATTCTCATTTTAAATACTCCTTGAAATATTGTGGCTAAGGCACACACCAAACTGATGGTAAACAACATTGCTGGGACATCTTTTGATGATTCAATGTCCTGTTTGTATGATGCGCAAAAACAACCTCCCAGAGCCTAAGAAAATGACTCATTTCCCCTATTTTAAGATGTAAAAGACCTTATCAGGTTGAGCATGCTTACTGCAAAAGCCACAGAGTTATTTCTTTTCTCCCACTTGGGGGGAAAAAACAAACTTGGCTGGGAACCAGCAAGCACCTTAAAAATGCAGAATTTCTGATTCCAAGGAGGTGGGGGGAGACACATATAATGAGTCAGACCACTGATCGATTGCGCAATTCCTTCACACACACACCCCGCCAAATAATCTTGAATCTCATTAACATGTTTTCCTGTCAAAACCTGCTGATTTTAAAGCATTACTTACGTTATTTAAAGCCAAAATTGATATTTACCCAAAGGAGGGGCAAGTTCCATTGCGTTTGCAGAAGTCCTTCTGCATGTGCCATTATCCAGTTGGAGACAACCTGTTGCTTTTAAGTGAATTAACCATTTACGGTGCTCCTCCACCGTATTGTGGCTTTGCTGGCATCCCAGATACATCAGTTTGCAACTTTATTATTTGTTTATTTAGTGATACACTTCACTTCATATTGAGTCAGACAGCTGGTTCATCCAACTCAGTATTGTCCACACCGAGGGCTTGTCCACACTTCTCCCTGTCCTAGAATCCTAAAATCATAGCATTGTAGAGTTGGAACTCTGAAGATCATCTCGTTCATCCCCCTGCAATGCAGGAATATGCAGTTGTCCCATACAGGAATCGAACCTGCAGCCTTGGCACTATCCAGCACCACACTCTAATCAACTGAGCTACCCAGCTTCTAGAAAGCAGGAGTCCGAGCAGTTTTCCACTTGCCCCATGCTTTCTAGGCATGGGTCTGAGCAGTTTTCCCTTTTCCCCACTGCTTCCTCCCCTCCCCCCCCCCAGAAAAACCTACTCTTTAGCTCTAAATTGGAGCAAATGGCAATTTGCAGAAAACCCAATTGCCTTTTGTTCTGATTCAGCAGTAAACTGCGAGTTTTCCCAGGGGAAAGCAACAGGGCAAATGGAGGTGTGGAAAAGCCCTGGCTGCTTCTCCCGGGTTTCAGGCGGGGGACATTCCCAGCCCTAGCTGGAGATGTCAAGACTAAACCAAGGAACTTCTGCATTGAAAACATGTGCTACCAGCAGTGGTGTAGCATGGGGTGGGTGGCCTCGGGGCAGTTTCTCTAGGCGCAAAATTCTTAAGGGCGTAAAATTTAGACACCCGGTGCTACCTCAATACAGCAGAACACTTCCGTTGCTGGGCTTTGTTGAAAACAGCTTCTCCATGCAGACCAGGAAGCGAAGTCTCCAGAGAACAGAACATCTTTTCTTATCTCTGCAGCTGCAATCTCCTGAGGGAGGGAGGGCAGCGGTTGTGTGTGCATGCTGCTGTGCTTGAGGGCAGCCATGAGGCCTATTAGGCAGAGCAGCCCCAGTTGTGGGGCCACTTCTCAGGTGTAGAGAGGTTTCCTCCTGGCCGCTCCTCTTAACACCTTCAAGTGCAGCACACGGACCATGGGTTAGGGGATACAATACTTGCCTTGCCCCGAGCTCTGGCAACCCATGCTACACCACTGGCTACCAGAGAACTGCATCATTTCCCGAAATTTCTAGTCATTTTCTCTCTCTCTCTCTCCTAATCTCTCTCCCTCTTTTCTCCTCTTTTTTGCATTCTTCAGGACCATTCCCTGTTGCTATCATGCGATCGAAGGCCTCCGCTGCCTGCTCTTTCCCTAAGTCTCTGCTTGCTCTGCTCCTCTTTGCCCTGGTCCTTCTGCCTCTCCCTAAATTTTGCGGGGCTCCATTTGTGACAGAGACAGGGACCCTGTTGCTGGGGAACAGAAGCAACTGAGGGCTACTGCGCTCACGTCCTGCTTGTTGCCTTCTCAGAGGTATTTGGCTGGCCACTGTGGGAAACGGGATTCTCGCCTGGGAAGGCCTTTGATCTGATCCAGATGGGCTCATCTTGTGAGACAGCTCAGCCAATGGAAGAGAGGAGCTCAGCTCAGTGGAATCCAGAGGCCTTCTGACTGACTGACTCCTTTGTGATAGGCAGGGTGCTAAGTCAATCAGTTCAATTCTCATCACTGCCGCTACAGCCGTTAGTGCATTGCAATACAGATTATTAATTTAGCATCATGGATACTCCCTTAGGGTGCGGAGGGATGAGAAAGCACGTCAAGTAATAGCCAGCATCTTGATTAAGCATGCATTTGATCTGTCAAACTGAACAATGGGCAACATTGTACAGCTCTCCGATTTTGACAATTAATTGCATGGCTTTAATTCCTAGATGTAACTATCCTGTAAATCACATTGACATTCACTCCCCAAAAAGCTTTTAATTTTCAAGAGTTACTTACATTATTTAAAGGGAAACCCGATATATGCCCAAAGGAGGGGGAAGTTTTCAAAGGCGGAATAAATTTACTTCTGAGCACCAGGCACTGTTAACAAGAACAATCTTACAAAGGCACCACATTCACACCCCGCTTGTTGGAGTTTTGACTTTTGTTTCTCAGGGATACCCTTTTTTTTAATGCTGATAGGTCTTTGCCACTGTTTAATTTTTTATTAGCCAGTCACCTTAACGATTATCTGTATTTTTGTACAGATATTTTGTGGTAGAGCATATAGAAATACTTTTAATAAATACTGCTAGGAGGGCAGGAGAGGAGGGAGCCCCCTTCTAATGTGAGGGTCCAGCATGGATTCAGTTCTGGGAATAGCCAGGCTAGCTTCCCGATGAGGTAATGGCTCCCTAAACATGGGCCATTAAGGTAACAAAGGAAGTGGTTCCGTGCCAGATAGCAAATGGGCAGGCTTCCCTCTCTCAACTTGCTGGCAGTTAGAAAGACAAAAGCCAGAGTGGATAATTATGTGAGCTAGAAGTTGGCAGCTGGCAAGGCTGTGGGCTGAGCAGCTGGGAGAGAGAGCCATGCCTGAGGAATGCAGTAGTGATTAGGTGACCTAGGTGAAAGAGGTTGCAGTCTGTTAAATGCGGCAAGCTGGAGCAGAGGGCCATGGCTGATTTCTGCTAGCATCTAAGCCTGTGGCTGTGAGAAAAGCAAGACCCTCTTGGGGTGTTAATGCGCCGAACCCCTCCACCATAGACTCAGGTTTCGATGTGTGCAAATAAACCATATATTCTGAAGAAACCACAGCCTCTGCTGTCCTTCATTCCAAAGGCAACATGAACCCTGGGTAAGCAGCTGGAACCCCTGAAATCTCGCACCATTTGGAGATTGGGGTGGCTCGCAACAATACAAACAAGCAAATGAACATTAGTCTAGGGTTCTGTTTGAAACAGAATACTGCTCTCATTACTGGAATCAGAGGCTGGCATCTGCCAAGATCTCCTCTCCAACGTATCCACTTGGGACCTGGGCTCATAGACCCAAATTTGCCGTTGCTATTTTTTATTTATTTTATTCTTTTTTGTATATAGATGCAAATTTAGAATTCAAATGTCACAGAAGGGAAGCCAAATAATTTCCAGTCCAAATCATTCCAGACAAATTCAATTCAATTTGTATCGCGCCCCAGATCACTCCAGATCAGTTCCTCCTTGATTTGTTTATGCACAATTTATTTCGCTGCAGATCTTGCTCCAGATCTATCCTGTCTCCCTTTAATTACTCCCATCCGTTACCCCCAAATCATCTCTAGATAAAGTCAGGGAGTTTTTGCTATTTGGAAGAACGTGTGCAGCAGGCTTTGGGCCAAATTCTTTTGCTACATACTCTTTGCAAGTTTGCCTTTGACAATTGTCTGGAAAACTGGCTCATCTATGCAAAAAAAAACACCAAACAAAAAACCAAGGATCGAGGCGATTTTCCTAATTGCTTAGGAAAACAAAACTGCCTAGAACTGCTATATATTTTCTTGAAATGCTTAATATATTTTAAAACAGCTTCTTTAAAGAGGCTTTGTTGGTGGGACGAATAAAAATAAATTCTTTCTCGTTTGGGTTTCCTGCCTGCCACTTTTTAAACAAAGAAGATGTGATGCCTTTATATGCAAGGCTGCTGATGAAAGTGTGTGTGTGTTTAAATCATGGCCTAAGTATTTACTTAACTCCAAGGCAAACAATGGGTTCACCTTCATTCATAATCGACCCTATTATTGGGTTCTATAACTGGAATCATTTAGGACTACTTTCCTTTATGTTCCGCATCTGAAAAGTTAGGCCAATGTACAAAGACCTCCTTCCTTTGCTACTAAGTCCATGTAATTATGACAAGGGGGGAAATGACTCAATTATATGGACAGGATTCAATCAATTTTTATTTTCTATCTTTCCCTGCCATGGCAGGTGGGTGACATTGGTTTGTTCTCGGTCCCAGGGAACACCTTCCCATGCAATAGTGCCGAAATCCAGTGTACAAACTCACCGAGATACTAGAGCAATAACCAATTCTCAACAAAAGGGGAACTGTTAGAGGGGAAGAATTTGCGCGCTGTTCTAACGCCCCAAATCTTTGTTACACGTCAGAGCAGGAAAGCCTGCTATTTTCACAGCCGGCTTAAGTAAATGTTTTATTTACTTTGGGTAAAACGGCAGCTTCGGTCATGCAGCAGGGACTTCCCCCTCACAAAAAAACCATTGAATCGGACCAAACTTGAGCAACTTGGACCGCTGTGCTCTTACGCAAGTCCCATTCATTTCGAAGGGTTTTGTGTAGGAGAGGTTGCCAGGGGAGTCTAGAAAGTGTTGCTCACTTCCTGAATTTGGACTTGAAATACAACTTTGCTTGTCAGCCCACTTATTCTTTTGTGGTACCTTAAAACTTTGGCAAACTTTTTGGCATTTACACCTGACCCAGGGGTACCAACTTGAATAAAATATTGTGGAGGCCGAGGTAAGCCCTGCCCCACATAATAATAATAATAATAATAATAATAATAATAATAATAATAATAATATATTTATATCCTGCCCTCCCCAGCCGAAGCCAGGCTCAGGGCAGCTAACAACAATAAAATAATACAACATTCTAAAATCATTTCATTATAAAATTAATTCAAATCAAATTGATGGCAACCATTGGGCTAGAGTTCTGTGAAGATTGCCAAAGGAGGGAGTCAGGCTGTGCCCTGGCCAAAGGCTTGGTGGAACAGCTCTGTCTTGCAGGCCCTGCGGAAAGATGTCAAGTCCCGCAGGGCCCTAGTCTCTTGTGGCAGAACGTTCCACCAGATCGGAGCCACAGCCGAAAAAGCCCTGGCTCTGGTTGAGGCCAGCCTAACCTCTCTGTGGCCTGGGACCTCCAAGGTGTTTTTGTTTGAAGATTGTAAGTTCCTAAGTTCCTCTGTGGGACATACCAGGAGAGGTGGTCCTGTAGGTACGAGGGTCCTAGGCCGTATAGGGCTTTAAAGGTTAAAACCAGCACCTTAAACCTGATCCTGTACTCCACCGGGAGCCAGTGCAGCTGGTATAGCACTGGGTGAATGTGATCTCGCAGCGATAATCGATCACATCATGCAATGCACACACATCATTTGAATGGGAATGCCCATAAACTTTGGGAGGGGCCAGCTCCCTCAGATATTTTATTGTGGGAGCCAAAAACCCCACAGCCCCTAGGAGTTGGCTCCTATGCCCTTCTATACATCACATTTCAAGTACAGTGGTGCCTCACAAGACGAAATTAATTCGTTCCGCGAGTTTTTTCGTCTAGCGAATTTTTCGTCTTGCGAAGCACGGTGTCGGAAAAGTTTTGGAAAAGCTTCAAAAATCGCCAAAAACCTCAAAAAAGGCTGCCACGCCGCGTTCTGTGAGTTGCTCCTCGAAGTGAAGTCGCAACTGTATTAACGGTGTTAAAAAAAAGGAAACAAACTTGCAAAAAACGCAATACATTTTCGTCTTGCGAAGCAAGCCCATAGGGAAATTCGTCTTGCGAAGCAGCTCAAAAACCGCAAAACCCTTTCGTCTAGCGAGTTTTTCGTCTTGCAAGGCATTCGTCTTGCGGGGCACCACTGTATACAGAACATTTCACATAAATCGTCTCATCCTTGCATCACTTACCTCTCATGGGCTTTGAGTCTGGAACAAGAAGATCCATTTGTATGGAAGCGGTAGGCTGTATTAGTTGGCCTGGGAAAGTTTGTATGGGTGGTCATATTAAAGAAGAACCATTTGTTTATCCAAGACAGTTGTTTACAATGGATGTCTTTCCCTCTTAAGTTTTATATGCAAACTCAAAGCCTATGGGTGATTATCAGCTTGCTATTTTTCATTCTAGAGGCCCTGATCTGATAGTGTTTTTAATTTTTACAAATCTGTCAGGTTTAGTGATGAAGACAGAATTTTTCCTGTTATGGATTTATTATTGGCGTGGTTGCATTCTATGATAATTATTTTGCTGTAACAGCAAATTATCATTTGTTTTATTCATTTTCCCATTTACTCTGGTTCGGGTTTAGTTTGGGACGTGGGTGGCGCTGTGGGTTAAACCACAGAGCCTAGGACTTGCCGATCAGAAGGTCGGTGGTTCGAATCCCCGCGACGGGGTGAGCTCCCTTTGCTCGGTCCCTTTATCAAGACTCACACAACCACCTATGGAGGGGCATACATTTAAAGCACATTACTTTCCCCAAAGCATCCTGAGAATCATAGTTTGTTAAGGGTACTGGGAGTTGTAGCTCTTTGAGGAGGCGGACTACAGTTCCCAGGATTCAGTGTTGGATGTGCTTCAAAGGAACAGTGTGGATTTTCAGTTGCCGAAGCAAGTTGTACCCCCTTGGGGAGACCTGCCTTAGAATTTGAGAATCAGATGGACCAGGGGTTAATTGACTCCTTTCCATCATACAGATAAAGACTGCTATTATGTTTTGGGAACTGCAAAGTGTCAAAGGCTTTAAATCCTACTGATAGTTTGGCTCCAGATTACATTCCTCCCCCCTCCCCTTGATGTGTTCTTTTTATATAGAAGTTTGATTTATCTAGAAGTCCAAAACTGTTCCTAAATTATTTTTAGCTCTGCTATCACAAAAAACAGTTGCTATATCGGTCATACCATATCTACTGTTAGTGAAATAAATCTTCCCCCCCTTACTCCATGTGGCTTTTGATGGATAGAAGTGGTCAGCTTGTGCCTTTCTCACAGTTACTCTCTGAGATATATCTTTTGGCTACATACGGCAACTTCTGATGTGTTTATATATGAACAATGTTTTAGAGCAATTCGTCTGATATTATTTCCCTGTTTATTTTTAAAACTGGGTGCTAACATTTCAAAAAACCCACATGGAATCAGAAAACATATACGGTGTGATGGCAAGTTGATGCTACGGAGATGTCTTCTATGTATCAAGTCAAAGTGAAAGAATCTTAGACCATGATAAAATGATATTTAATTTTTAAAGTATTCAGGGTTGCACAAAGCACTAAATTAAAGTCACCTAGCAATGTGTGTGTTCTCCATTTTGTATGTTGCTGTGTGTTTAGAGAAGTGCTTAGTCGCAATCAATTGGGACTAATTTCTTTATAGAATAGTTCTAGTTGTTATGTAACCTAAGCCTGCCTTCAGGGATATATCTGTGAACCTGAATGAATCTGTGAGTAAACTACTTTTATATTAACGTTAATCAGATTCTTGGGTTTATTCTTTTTAAGAGGGATTAGAAGGGATTTTACCAGGAAGGAATCTTTAATAGTAAGACTCAGATGAGTCAGCAACAAGCTGATCGCTGTGTAATTTAAAAAGGGGGATATTTGGAACTCTGTGAGAATATGGAACTTGCTAGCGCAAGTTAGGAAGGCTATCATTAAATAATATATCCTCTCCTGCCTCCCTAATCATCCCCCCACAAATAAGCAAGTTGTAGGTGACTCCCCCCCCCCACAATAGACGGTGGCCTCTGTTGCACAATGAATTCCTACTAAAGCAAATGTTGCGCTGGATCCCTCTGAATCAGTGTTTCTCAACCTGTGGGTCCCCAGATGTTGTTGGACTACAACTCCCATCATGCCTAGCCAGCATCACCCGTGGTCAGGGATGATGGGAGTTGTAGTCCAACAACATCTGGGGACCCACAGGTTGAGAACTGCTGCGTCTGAAGCATCAGATTCGGAACTGCACAATGGATCTCCCTGACCCCCTCCCCAACTGTTCCCCTAGATCTGTTCTAGGGGTCCCCCCCCAACCCTCTGGAGCAGTTTCACAGTGGGCGCAAAAGAAGAGGAGAAGGTGGGGAAATTCCATTTCACAGCCCAAATAACTTTGTTTAGTTGGCACCACCTTTCATATGTTTTTTATGGTATTGTATGTTTTCCGAGTGCATGGCTGTACAGAGCCTTGCCATTTTGTAGGAGCAGCCAGTTTATCAATATCTTTATCAATAACAAATAAATGAACGTCAAATAAGATGAGCACGCGGGGAAGACCTGCTGTTCATGGGCAAGACTCCAAGAAGGCTCACTGCCATGCATGGAGAGTTCGCCTCCCCCTTCAGTAACTTCACAGATAAGAATTAACAAGCAGTTTGTATTTTATAGTCCTTTTATTCAGGCATCATAGAATCATAGAATCATAGAGTTGGAAGAGACCACAAGGGCCATCGAGTCCAACCCCCTGCCAAGCAGGAAACACCATCAGAGCACTCCTGACATATGGTTGTCAAGCCTCTGCTTAAAGACCTCCAAAGTAGGAGACTCCACCACACTCCTTGGCAGCAAATTCCACTGTCGAACAGCTCTTACTGTCAGGAAGTTCTTCCTAATGTTTAGGTGGAATCTTCTTTCTTGTAGTTTGGATCCATTGCTCCGTGTCCGCTTCTCTGGAGCAGCAGAAAACAACCTTTCTCCCTCCTCTATGTGACATCCTTTTATATATTTGAACATGGCTATCATATCACCCCTTAACCTCCTCTTCTCCAGGCTAAACATGCCCAGCTCCCTTAGCCGTTCCTCAAAAGGCATCGTTTCCAGGCCTTTGACCATTTTGGTTGCCCTCATCTGGCCACGTTCCAGTTTGTCAGTGTCCTTCTTGAACTGTGGTGCCCAGAACTGGACACAGTACTCCAGGTGAGGTCTGACCAGAGCAGAATACAGTGGCACTATTACTTCCCTTGATCTAGATGCTATACTCCTATTGATGCAGCCCAGAATTGCATTGGCTTTTTTAGCTGCCGTGTCACACTGTTGGCTCATGTCAAGTTTGTGGTCAACCAAGACTCCTAGATCCTTTTCACATGTACTGCTCTCAAGCCAGGTGTCACCCATCTTGTATTTGTGCCTCTCATTTTTTTTGCCCAAGTGCAATACTTTACATTTCTCCCTGTTAAAATTCATCTTGTTTGTTTTTGCCCAGTTCTCTAATCTGTCAAGGTCGTTTTGAAGTGTGATCCTGTCCTCTGGGGTGTTAGCCACCCCTCCCAGTTTGGTGTCATCTGCAAATTTGATCAGGATGCCCTTGAGTCCATCATCCAAGTCGTTGATAAAGATGTTGAATAAGACCGGGCCCAAGACAGAACCCTGTGGCACCCCACACTAGTCACTCTTCATCAGATTGCAAGCAAAAATCCACATCCCTCCCCAAGGAGAGCAGTTGACTACACCAGTGTTCCCCAACCTTGGGTCTCCAGCTGTTTTCATACTACAATTTCCAGCATCCTTGACCACTGGTCTTGCTAGCGAGGGATGATGGGATTTGTAGTCCAAAAACAGCTGGAGACCCAAGGTTGGGGAACACTGGGCTATGCTATATCCTCCTCCTTCCATCTTCCGCAGCAGCCGAGGCACCAATGGGAAGTTCTTTGTCCTCTTCTCTGCATCCATTGTTCTCTAATATGTTCGGATCGCCCCCTAGTTCATGAGGAGGGAGGGTCCCCCACACTCTCTAATGCCCGCTTCCTTCTGTTTCCCTTGCCATTATCTCGTAGGTAGGTAACTCCTGCCTAAGCTACCTTCCCGCTGTAGTGGTACCTATTTATCTACTTGCACTTTGACGTGCTTTTGAACTGCTAGGTTGGCAGGAGCAGGGGCCGAGCAATGGGAATTCACCCCGTTGTGGGGATTCGAACAGCCGACCTTCTGATCAGCAAGCCCTAGGCTCTGTGGTTGGTGGGGCAAGGCCCTATTTGCCCTAATGGAGCAGACTCCACTGTCTGAATCCCTGGGCTATATATTCAGGGAAATGTGAATATATAGACATGCTTATATATTTATTATATAATATTATATAATAATTATATATACACACACATATCTATATATAATACATATAGAAATGTGAATATAACAGACACATCATGCCCAGAATGCAGTTTATTTTGAAAACAGGGCATCAGTCCTGCAAAAACAAGTCTCTGAAAACTCAATCAGAAAGCTAAATGGGAAGACATGTAATTTCGTGTTTCAGAGTTGTCACACAATGCCACAGTTCTCTCTCTTTAAGAATAAATCAATCTGGCAGCATATTCCACGACAGAGTTTTCAAAAGCTTTCAGACAGAATGGGGAGAAATGAGTGGTGCAGTATCATTTATATAGCATCTTCATATTATGGGTTTAGAGACCTGAAATCCCGACTTCCGCCATGATTCAGTAGAATTGCAACATCACAATAACCCAGACATACCTAAATTGTGGCATGGAAAGATTGAGCTCTGACGGGTGACATATTGGCACTTGACATAACCCTCTCTATATTTCAGAAAGCGGGGGTTGCCACGCACTTCTAAGAAGATGCATTCCGTCCCTGATTTCTGAGCAAGTGTGTGTGTGTGTGTCAAATATTATTGGTTATAAAAAAAAAAAACCATCCAGGTTCGTTTCCTGGAATTCTCCTTCCCCAACGGAGAGTATGAAACGCTTGACATTGTAAAAGTTAATGAACAGCAGAGGACAGAAACAGGAAATTAATTTTGATCTTGTAATTTTTCAGTATGTCAGCAACCTAGATTCTGAGAAAAAATGGGGAGGGGGGGAAATCAATTCAAGTAATGCCGCCTGTCTCAAACAATTTGTTATAGGAGACGGACATGGACGTAAGCACTTCACATTTTTTTTGAGGAGGGGGTTGCGTTAGAGTCTGAAGATCTGCGTCACATACCCAACTCCCTCCAACGACCCGAAACAGCCACTTCATTCATTCCAGTGAAGAAACGCAGACAGCTGCTTCATATTGAGTCAAACCATTGGTCCATCTAGCTCAATGCTGTCGACACCAACCGGCAGTGCTCTACAGGATTTCAGGCAAGATGTCATGCCTACCTGGAGCTGCCAAGGATTGAACTTTCTGCATGTAGACATTGAATTCCCCCTGCTCTGGTGGAGAAGGAAGGAGATACAGTATCTCCCCTCTCCCACCAGCCTCTCCTGGCCATATGTCTATTTAGGGTTTTAAAAGCTGGACCATAAAGAAGGCTGATCGCAGAAGAATTGATGCTTTTGAGTTATGGTGCTGGAGGAGACTCTTGAGAGTCCCATGGACTGCAAGAAGATCAAACCTCTCCATTCTTAAGGAAATCAGCCCTGAGTGCTCACTGGAAGGACAGATCGTGAAGCTGAGGCTCCAATACTTTGGCCACCTCATGAGAAGAGAAGACTCCCTGGAAAAGACCCTGATGTTGGGAAACATTGAGGGCACAAGAAGAAGGGGATGACAGAGGACGAGATGGTTGGACAGTGTTCTCGAAGCTACAAACATGAGTCTGACCAAACTGCGGGAGGCAGTGGAAGACAGGAGTGCCTGGCATGCTCTGGTCCATCGTGTCACGAAGAGTCGGACATGACTAAATGACTAAACAACAACAACAACAATTAAACATTAGCTCTGCCCCTCAAACTAACTTGGGACTGATGTAGGGTGGGTGGTCCCCAGGGTGAGTCAGCATGATTTGGGAGGTCTGGATTGGAGCAGGTGTGTGCAGCCCTAATGCCCACAAGGGGTTAGTATTGTTTGGAAGAACAATACTTAAGGTGTATCTGCATAATATTTGAGTTAATCTGCATGCAAGGGGATCACAGTTTTAAATACTCCAACACCGTATCCACTACCACCCATGAGATACTCAAAAGGTTCTAAGCACCCCAAGATGCTTTCTAGAGCTCAACACTTTGCTGAGTGCATCTCTCTGGAAAACAGCTAGAAAATATATGGAATGGGTGGGTGCGTGGACTCTAAACAAACTACAAAACTGAGAGCATGAGCTTTCCTCAAATCTGAAGTGGTGCTCCAGATATGATGACAATCAGCCCTTTGCCAGTTTGTCCTGCTCATTAGCAGACCAATTCACACTCTTAACAATATAGATGGATTTTAGCCCAGAATACCAGCGAGGCTTTGAAGCTCATTTGGCTATCCAGTAATTGCCCATGCGGACACAATATACTCACGGGCAGAATGGTGACACCGGTATTTATAAAATGGGAATGCCAATAAACAATAAAGTAAAGAAAACAGACAATATTTGGGATGTACTCAGCAAAGATTCAGTTACAGATAGGTAGCCGTGTTGGTCTGCCATAGTCAAAATAAAAAAAAATCCTTCCAGTAGCACCTTAAAGACCAACTAAGTTAGTTCTTGGTATGAGCTTTCGTGTGCATGCACACTTCTTCAGATAGGTGATGCACACAATCTTCAGCAAAGATTGTTAGTCTTTTTAGCTTAGTACCAGTTTGAGAACCAGTGTGGAATAGCAGAGGCAGACATCGCAGTCTCAGTTTCCTATTCACGATTAGAAGACAGCGAGCATGAAATCAGCTGGGGGCCAAACATGGTATCTATTGCAGATATTAATATTGCTCAGGTTGAAGCAATCGGATGCATAAAAACTTACTCTTTTTGAAATAAAAATGACCCAGAGCTTTACTAACCAGAACTTCTTCAAATCAGGTAGAAAAACAAATCCATTATACATCCAAATCATTCCATAAGACATGTGCTTGTCCAAGCATATGCTCAGCATCTTTTTAGAAATATAATAAGAATCAGAAAACATGGAAATGAGTGCTAGGCTTTCTCTGGTGACTGCTAGTTTTCCAGAAGCGGCTTATGTGAAAGATCACACAAATTGCGGAAATTATCAGGAATGAAAATTTTAGGGAATCAGAATAAAGTCTTGTCTGAATGCAGCCATTGTTTGTGGTGGCTGACTCATCCATCTCATGTATCCAGCCTGTGATCCTATAAGGCAAAAACGTTCATGGAAGTTTGGCCAGAAGTGGCAATGGTTAGTATTAACTCTTTTCCTAACAGAGAGCTTAGCTGCTACCAGCTCTCAGGGAGCAAGACAGTTCAGACAAGACATCCATTTGCACATAAAATAATTACCCCATTCAACCAGCCATTTTGAAAGCTTTATTACATTGTGCCTTTCTAATAAAGATCAGATTGACTATCGTTTTGTACTAATTGTGAGCAATTATTGGATCTATCGAACGTGCTCTGCATATAAATCTACCATGGTATGTGGTTTGCTCAAAGTGTAGAAATTACCAGTAATGCACATAATAGTAGCAATTTTCATTAGACTCTAATATTTGGGTTGGGCTTTTTGGCTTTTTTAATGGAAAAGTACCCCAGCCTTGGGAAACGGAAAGCCTTTCCATGGAATCACATTCAGTGCTACTGAAACCACACACCGTGCCGAACTGAAGAAAATCTGTTTTCTCCAGTAACTTCCCCAAATTTGTGAGCTGTACCCCCAGACCTTAAAACATCCCCCAGACTCTCGTGGTCACTAAAGTGTGTGTTTTGTAAGGTTTTCTGTTATTATTTAATTTTATAAAGTATATAAAACAGAACAGTTATAATAGCAGACAAAAGTTAAAAGATGAAAAACAAACTATGAAATAGACAAGGAGACTGAGTACATAGTTACACATGAGTTCAAATAACAAAGTCAATCAAAGTCAAAGACTATCAATGTGATCACATCATCAAATATGGTTTCAGATTTGCCAGGGCTATCTCAAAAATGACGAAATAAATAAACAAATGAAAAAATTGTCCAACACAGCTACCTACTTGAATCGAAAACGATGGTTCTGCTGTATAGGTCATAAAGGAATGCCAAATCATTCAAAAAGTGTCTGGAGGTTCTAGTCCTTATTAAAATCTCAAATTATATGTGATTTCTCCATTATACAGTGGTACCTCGGGTTACATACGCTTCAGGTTACAGACTCCGCTAACCCAGAAATAGTACCTCGGGTTAAGAACTTTGCTTCAGGATGAGAACAGAAATCGTGCTCCAGCGGCACGGTGGCAGTGGGAGGCCCCATTAGCTAAAGTGGTGCTTCAGGTTAAGAACAGTTTCAGGTTAAGAACGGACCTCAGGAACGCATTAAGTACTTAACCCGAGGTACCACTGTAGCTATATTCCAGAATGAGTGATACTAAGCATCCAGTTTAAGGTTTTGGGCTGTTTTCCATTGAGTTGCAATTACTATCCATGCATATATAAGACCAGTTCTTTTGTAATAAAATTGTGGGTGCCAGAGTTTGTGGGTGCAAAATACCCATAATCCCTGGATTTAGTAAATATTAGAATTTAATCAGTGCTTGGAGTATTGCAATGGGCTGCTAGGCACTGGATTTAGCAAAGTGCTCAAATACAGGCCCAGGAGGACTCCCCTGCTGTGAGTGCCCGCAGGTCCTGTCCCTGCCTCTTACCATCTGGCCCAGGGCGGGGCCTGCCCAGGAGATCTCAGAACAGCGCAAAATCATTTTTGCAGATAAAGTCGCTCAGATTCGGGAAGAGGTAGATTCCACCAAAACAAGAACCATAGGGGAGGCGAAGAGCCATTAAGGAAGCCATTAAGAAGGCATCGGTTGTGCCAAACAGCAATGTGGTGAAGCCTCTCCTTCCACTCAGAGATTGTGGGCAGAGATAAGGCAGAGTTGGGTTTAGGATTGCAGTGGTGAATAGGTAACCGAGGTAAAAGAGGTTGCAATCTGTTAAATGCGGCAAGCTGGAGCAGAGGGCCATGGCTGATTTCTGCTGGCATCCAAGCCTGCGGCTGTGAGGAAAGCAAGAACCTCTTGGGGTGTTAATGCTCTGAACCCCTCCATCATAGGCTCAGGTTGAATATATGTATAAATAAACCATATATCATAAAGACACCACAATCTCTACTGTGCCTCATTTCCAAAGGACACTTGAACCCTGGGTAAGAGGCTGGACCCCTGAGTGCACCTCTACATATTCTGTGATCAGAGATGCATTGCATCCCTCAGCTAAACATACACAGGATAGGAATCCACAAGGGCTCCATCATCCAGAGCTAGGACTAGATGAGGACAGCTGTGATGGCCTGGGAATCTGATTCAGAGGCTGAACCGGAGGAATCCCAGCCTGCACAGGAGTCCCCGCCTCCAGGACCAGCTGAGCCGGGGCAGGGGCTTGAATCTGAAGCTGGATCTGAATCTGTGCTGGATCCTCAGGAGCAGACACCAGATGAACCCACTCTGGCTCCAGAGGTGATTGAGGACCCATTGCCTGCAGGTGCTCCTCTCCCAGCCCTGTCAGGGGAAGGTGAGGCTGCCTCTGGGTCCAGTAACCCTCCAGCCTCTCCTGAGCTGCAGAGGCTCAGGGCAGAGAGGCGGAGGGAACTAAGTTCTCTCAGGAGTGCTCGCCTTAAGGCCAGGAGAGGCGAGTCACCTGTGGGCCGGGGCTGCCCTAGGCCCCAGAGGAGATAAAGGCCAGTCAGCCCAGTCCCAGGTTGCAGGAGCAACATCGTTGGTAACCTGTTCCTGCCAGCACCCTGACCTGCTCTCCTGAGTTCCTGACCACGCCTGACTCCTCGCTTTGGACCTCGCTTCGCCCCTGATGGACAGCCTCCATACCCTCGACCTAGGACCGGACTTAGACCATGCCGCACAGTAACTCCCCCCGGGACCAGCACAACAGCCTTTGCTCTCATCCCAACAGAGTTTCCAAGTGTTGCAACATTAGCCTATAGGAGCCAATGTCAACCATTCACTTATATGAATGGTTGCACTATGTGACACAATGTTTCCTGCTCCATATATTTCCAAAGTCTGAGTATCAAACCTACACAGCCAGTCTAGAAAGCCTTAGCTCCTCATCCGCCTCACCCTACCCCTAGGGTGTTACTCAGAGTCGCACCAGAATGTGACGCAGAGTTTTGAGTGATGCCTCTTAGAAAGACGGGGAGGCGATAAACATACTGCTTCTCTTGAGATGAATAGCTTCCTTTTTTACAGACATTTTTGACAGTCCCCTTCTCCATCTGTTCCTCCTTCCATGTCCAATCTCAAGGTGCCAATCTTTGGGGCAGTTCGAGCCCAGATTTCAATTTCCAATTCTAATTAACCCATACGGTCATAAAGCCATTCGGTCTGTCATGATTACACTAATTAAACTGGCAAACGAAAGGGGCCTTTTTGTAGTAGCGTTTGTAAGCTACCCTTTTCATCCACGCGGCTCCAGGCTCTGCTCCTTTCTACTTGTGTAAGCTATCTTTTTAATGACTTAGCTGTGAACTCTTCCCTGGGGGAAAATATCCCAGAGTCCCTTGCTTAGTGTGTACCTTGGACTCAGCTACATTAATCACAAGAACAGTGAATTGGATGCATTGTAAACATGGAACACCAGGTGGCGCCAGAGAGCAAAGAAAAATTATACGCAATTTTCCATAGTGGTTTTATTTAACTTTTGTTATAACGATCTAATTTCTGACTTATTTGTAGTGGTTTTTCCCCTGTGTGTAGACCTACCCCAAGTGCTCTGTGCCTACTTACACTCTTGCCCACTGGTCTTCAGATGGTGGGTCTGATCCACAAAGTGGGTTGCCACAGGAACACTAGCACCATGCAATTATACGGCAAAAGAACAAGAAATGTATGCTGGTGGGTCCTGGGTCTGAAAAGGCCAAAGATACTTGCTCCAGCCTAATAGTTTCCCATTCTAA
The DNA here is from genome assembly GCF_965112155.1 of Podarcis liolepis. Lineage (NCBI taxonomy): Eukaryota > Metazoa > Chordata > Lepidosauria > Squamata > Lacertidae > Podarcis > Podarcis liolepis. The sequence continues at coordinate 87,121,544 of NC_139558.1, read as the reverse complement.
CTCCTATGGCAGCAAATGGATTATCTGCTGGAGGTTCCAAACATTTGTAAAGTTTTCAGACTCTCAGAAATACGTGCTGATTCACATGCACATACATTAATCGAGAGCAATTGATAATACATCACTTGATGGCTCACAGCTGAATGCACAAATTGTCTCCATTTGAAAGTAGCGTCAATAAGCTACAGAGTTTTGTAGTTTCGTTCCCTAATGAGAGTCTGATTCATCTTATCATTGGCAGCAGTCTGTCTTGGGAGACAATGGAGTATGCCTTCAGGAGTGAGGTCAAGCTGTTGGAAGGTTGCAGTGCCTGCTGTGGCTGTAGAGACCGATATGGGAGAGACATGTTTTGTTGCAACTGGGGCAGATGAAGGCTTCCGGTTGTGCTGCTGCAGACGCACCATGCCGTTTCATCTCTCTGCGCTCCTCCCAGCGGCCATTCCTCCTCTGGTCACTGCTACAAATGCACAACCTGACAGTCTGTCTCCAGGCACTGTGGTCGTCTGCAAGGAATTCCCACAAGGCAGGGCTGATGTTGCCAGCTTTCATGTCATGTTTGCAGACAACTTTGGAATGCAGAGCCAATAGGCCTGCTGCCTAAAGTCAGTTCCCTGTAGAGAACGTCCTAAGGGATCCTGCTGTCTTCCATTCTGCAGACGTGACCAAGCCAGTGTAGAGGTCTCCTAAGTCAGGAGTACGAACATGCTGGGAATGTAGGCTTGGGAGAGCACATCTTTGTTTGAAACTCTGTCCTGCCATGTGCTTTATGGAAGCGAGTCATGGGCAACTGACGGCTCTGCCTGTGCACTAGCCAGACATTGTGAAAATAAAGACCTTTGGAGATCCATTCACGGATCTTCCACGTAACACAAAACTCAGCTCAGCTGAGTCATTCTCAGGTCGCTCTATTTCTCTAGAGAACTCTGTGTTCCACCCACTGCACAATGGCAGAAATTGTTCTTCTGCTGCTGGTGACTCAAATATTAACTCTGGAGCTGCTGTCCTAAATGTATTTACCAGATAAATCTAAGGCTGAACTGTGGAACTCGCTGCTTACTTGGCATCAAGGACACGCAAAACGCTACCAAACCTGTTATGTATCATGTATATAGTTTTCACTCAGGTCCACTTCAGTTACTTTAGGTGGGAAACCCTGGGTAGTTGTTGCTACAATGTTGACAGCCGGCTGCCTATAAAAGCAGGCTGGCTGAGCTGTTTGCTGTTCAGTTCTGTTCCAGCTTACAAATAAAGAGCTGCTTTGGAGAAATCGCTGTGTGGTCTGCTATGTCTACCCACTATTTAACAAAACCACTCTATGTTCTAAATCTTATATTAAAAATCCAAAAATTGAGAGAGCTATGTACAAGATCTACTACAGAAGCCACAAACAGAAAACTCATTCAAATTGTGTCCGAAAGGAAGATTCAGTCTTTAAAGTTCCTTTAGCCAGGCTCCTGTAGTAGCTCTCTCAATTTTTGAATTATTAATGTAAGATTTAGAACGTAGAATGGTTTGGTAGCGTTTTGTGTGCCGCTTATGTGCTGCTTGCTTTATACTGGTCTACTACGAGAATTGGCAGCGTAGGTTCATTTCTTCAGTACTTGGCATCAAGGGCAGGGTAAGCAAAAGTCAGGAAGAGCAATCCAAACTATAGGAAGACAGGATAATTTACATGGGCGTAAATTACGCCAGTGTAACTTACCCCAATTCCAAACTCTGTTCAGGATTGGGGCTGCCCAAGCCTGGGAAAGGAAAAAAACAAGCCTTTAAAATATAGAGTTCGACTTACGCCACCTGTTTTGCCAGTGGAATGGCTGTTGGAAGAGGAATAAGTCCACTCTACCCAATGACCCTCCTGCTACATCCCAGGTATGCCCCTTTTCCAGGACATTCTCCAGGTTCAGCTGGCTGAAGCCCATATTTTTATTATTATTATTATTATTATTATTATTATTATTATTATTATTATTATTAAATTTATACATACCCCACCCATCTGGCTGGATTTCCCCAGCCACACTGGGCGGCTTCCAACAAAATATTAAAATACAATACTGTTAAACATTAAAAGCTTCCCTAAACAGGGCTGCCTTCAGATGTCTTCTAAAAGTCTGGTAGTTGTTTTTCTCTTTGAAATCTGGTGGGAGGGCGTTCCACAGGGCGGGCGCACTACCGAGAAGGCCCTCTGCCTGGTTCCCTGTAACCTGGCTTCTTGCAGTGAGGGAACCGCCAGAAGGCCCTCAGCACTGGATCTCAGTGTCCAGGCAGAATGATGGGGGTGGAGACGCTCCTTCAGGTATACTGGGCCAAGGCCGTTTAGCTGGGATGGGGAACTTATGCTGTTATAACTTTGATTGAAGTGGAATGAGGGACTTCAGCTGGAGATCTGCCAATTCCAGCTCCACTGGGCTTCTCCCCAACTTTCCTGAAATCCTATTATTGTGGTTATTAATATTGCACATATGAAAGCAACAGGATGAATAAAAACTGACTCCTCTTGAAATAAAAATTGTCCAGTCCAATAAAATATGGTTCATAAGATTTACTAACAGAACTTGTTCCAAAACAGACACTCAAAACAATAGTGCTACATCCAACTAGTTGCATAATACCTCTCCTGGAGAGAATCATTAGCACATATGTTTTCTTCTCTAGTGCTTCAGAGAGAGAACAAAGACTAACTCACACAAAATGGAGATTTGCAGCTGAATGCCTTTCTCGTGTGATCTAAGTTAAACACCACATGAGAGCTAGCGGAGATACACCAATAGCTAATTATTAATCTGTTAGGCACTCTGAGAGCTTTAGTATAACTCAATGGAATTTTTCAACATTAAACCTTTAGCAATGCACAGAGTTATTTTCCATTTCAATGTACAATTAAACATTTATATTTAACACCTATTTGGTTTAAAATATTGCCTGCTCAGAATCACAGCACCTAGCAGTTACATCACAAAACACAGCTATTACAATTTTGTGCAATTTGATGAAATCAGTGTCTTGGGGATTTCATTCCCATTTCATGGTGTAAGCACTAGGGTGATTTAATTAATCTATGGCTACCCACTTAACACTGAATACATGGTATTGCAAAAGAGATTTGTTATTGTCTACATTATCTCCTGGACAATCAGAACTGCGTTTATACAACTTCCATGAGAAAGAAAAAGACAGGCTTCTCTAAAACTGTCTTCAAGTCGTTACCACAGAAATTCTGATGGTAATCTCCTAAACCTAAAGGTCATTTTATGAATATATCCTAATATAGCTTAACATTTCAAAGATCCACATGCAATTATAATAATATTTTACAGGGTCTATCACTGTCTGAAAACTGAGAGGATGGAAAGGCAACTGTTTACCTCAGGAAGAATCTCACCCTCCACAGTGTTCCTTCTTCTGTTGCAAATGTGTAAGAGAAAAAGGCTATTTCCCCTGATTTAGGAAAACTTTGGTGCCATCATGATTTTCTTTTCTTTTTTCTTTTTTTCAAAAAAAAATATTCATTTTATAAGAAGAAGAGGAAGAGTTTGGATTTGATATCCCGCCTTTCACTCACTTTAAGGAGTCTCAAAGCGGCTAACATTCTCCTTTCCCTTCCTCCCCCACAACAAACACTTTGTGAGGTGAGTGAGGCTGAGAGACTTCACAGAAGTGTGACTGGCCCAAGGTCACCCAGCAGCTGCATGTGGAGGAGCGGAGACTCGAACCTGGTTCCCCAGATTACAAGACTACCGCTCTTAACCACTACACCACAAACAGAAAAGACAAACAAATTCTTGTCATATCCTTATTTTTCTAAACATTGTTAAGTGGGCTTCCCCAAGTCCCGCCTATCTGATTCCATTTTACTTCATCTTTAGCAGTTTACATATATCATCATTTCTAACCATCTTTTTTTTTCCAATCACACTTAAAATAACTTCACATTTTATCACTTACAAATAATACTATTTTAAAATACCCTATCTTCTACTTCTATCCCTACAGCCTATATCCACTTCCCAAGCTATTCTAAGGTTTAAATATTAACATATTTTTTCAAATATTCCTTAAACTTCTTCCACCGTCTCTTCTCTCTGGTCTCAGAGTCTCCCGGTCAGTTCGGCAAGTTCCATATAGTCCATCATTTTCATCTGCCATTCTTCAATAGTTGGTAAATCTTGTTTCTTCCAATTCTTCGCTAACAATATTCTCACAGCTGTTGTGGTATACAGAAAAAAAAGTAACATCCTTTTTGGGGATTTCACCCCCCACTATACCAAGTAAAAAGGCTTCTGGTTTTTTAATAAATGTGTTTTTCAACACTTTTTTCAATTCATTATAAATCCTTTCCCAGAAGTCTTTTACCTTGGGGCACATCCACCACATGTGGTAAAAGGTTCCTTCTTTTTCTCTACGTTACCATCATGATTTTCTTAATGGCTCTTCTCCCAAGCAATTGCCTCTTGGGGAGGCTAAGCTGACTTACATTTTAACACTTGCTGAACCCAAGCGTTCAGTGTCTGGCACCCGGTTGAACACGACAAGCCTTGACTAGATTCTATCACTTCCCGGAATTATAGGTGCCTGGCACCCCCCCCCCCAAATACATAGCACTATTGTAAATCACAAGTAGGAAAGCTTTTCCGCACTAAGGGCCACATTCCTTCACAGCCAGCCTTCTGGGGGCCACATGCCACTGGTGGGTGGAGTTAAAAATAATAGCAGCCAGTGGGATGAAGCGGAATTGCTCACCTGGCTCCCCAGTGCTGAAGAGGTAAGCGCAGCCGGAAGTTTGGTGGCACAGTGCCAGGAACATCAGACTGGTTCCATCCGCACTGGGCCAACATCCATGATGCCCTGCTGCTCTCCCTCTGATAAGCAAAGGCACCCCACTCTGCCTCACCGGCTGCTACTGGCTGAAGACCAGATTGGGAGCACAACAAAAAAATATCAAAAAAATAGCCAGCACGTGTAGACACAAAGTCAGAAAAGCTAAAGCACAGAATGAACTCAGGCTGGCTAGAGAGGTTAAAAGCAACAAAAAAGGCTTTTATGGGTATGTTCGTAGCAAAAGGAAGAACAAAGAAACAGTGGGGTCACTCAGAGGAGAAAATGGTGAAATGCAAACAGGGGACACAGAAAGGGCTGAACTCCTCAATGCCTTCTTTGCCTCAGTCTTCTCCGATAAAGAAAACAATGCCCGACCTGAAGAATTTGGAGCAAATGATTCAGCAAAGGAAACACAGCCCAGAATAACTAAGGAGATAGTACAAGAATACTTGGCTAGTTTAGATGTATTCAAGTCTCCAGGGCCAGATGAACTGCATCCAAGAGTATTAAAAGAACTGGCAGATGTGATCTCAGAACCACTGGCAGTCATCTTTGAGAATTCCTGGAGAACAGGCGAAGTCCCGGCAGACTGGAGGAGGGCAAATGTTGTCCCTATTTTCAAAAAGGGGAAAAGAGAGGACCCAAATAATTATCGCCCAGTCAGTCTGACATCAATACCAGGGAAGATTCTGGAGCAGATCATTAAGCAAACAGTCTGTGAGCACCTAGAAAGGAATGCTGTGATCACCAATAGTCAGCATGGATTTCTGAAAAATAAGTCATGTCAGACTAACCTGATCTCGTTTTTTGACAGAATTACAAGCCTGGTAGATGAAGGGAACGCAGTGGATGTAGCCTACCTTGATTTCAGCAAGGCATTTGACAAGGTGCCCCATGATATTCTTGTAAAGAAGCTGGTAAAATGCGGCCTTGACTATGCTACCACTCAGTGGATTTGTAACTGGCTGACTGACCGAACCCAAAGGGTTCTCATCAATGGTTCCTCTTCATCCTGGAGAAGAGTGACTAGTGGGGTGCCACAGGGTCCTGTCTTGGGCCCGGTCTTATTCAACATCTTTATCAACGACTTGGATGATGGACTCAAGGGCATCCTGATCAAATTTGCAGATGACACCAAACTGGGAGGGGTGGCTAACACCCCAGAGGACAGGATCACACTTCAAAACGACCTTGACAGATTAGAAAACTGGGCAAAAACAAACAAGATGAATTTTAACAGGGAGAAATGTAAAGTATTGCACTTGGGCAAAAAAAATGAGAGGCACAAATACAAGATGGGGGACACCTGGCTTGAGAGCAGTACATGTGAAAAGGATCTAGGAGTCTTGGTTGACCACAAACTTGACATGAGCCAACAGTGTGACGCGGCAGCTAAAAAAGCCAATGCAATTCTGGGCCTCATCAATAGGAGTATAGCATCTAGATCAAGGGAAGTAATAGTGCCACTGTATTCTGCTCTGGTCAGACCTCACCTGGAGTACTGTGTCCAGTTCTGGGCACCACAGTTCAAGAAGGACACTGACAAACTGGAACGTGTGCAGAGGAGGGCAACCAAAATGGTCAAAGGCCTGGAAACGATGCCTTATGAGGAACGGCTAAGGGAGCTGGGCATGTTTAGCCTGGAGAAGAGGAGGTTAAGGGGTGATATGATAGCCATGTTCAAATATATAAAAGGATGTCACATAGAGGAGGGAGAAAGGTTGTTTTCTGCTGCTCCAGAGAAGCGGACACGGAGCAATGGATCCAAACTACAAGAAAGAAGATTCCACCTAAACATTAGGAAGAACTTCCTGACAGTAAGAGCTGTTCGACAGTGGAATTTGCTGCCAAGGAGTGTGGTGGAGTCTCCTACTTTGGAGGTATTTAAGCAGAGGCTTGACAACCATATGTCAGGAGTGCTCTGATGGTGTTTCCTGCTTGGCAGGGGGTTGGACTCGATGGCCCTTGTGGTCTCTTCCAACTCTATGATTCTATGATTCTATGAACAGGCGCAACTCTTCCTTCAGTAAAGTACATTGCAGCCGTGGGGAAATCAGATCTTTCTTCTTCTTTTTTGAAATAATTTTTATTTGATCTTCCAAGTGTAAAGTTACAACAATACCAAACACATGTTCATGTTCAGAGTGTTTTCTGAATCTCCAGACTTCCCACCATCCCCTCCCTGGGTCCTATTGTCAACATTTTCAACTGCATGATATTTAATCATCCATATTTTATATCTCTCCATAGTGTCTATAATCTATAGTTACATGACAAGTGTTATTAGAATCCTGCTAATTTTTTTTCATCTGCTTACAGAGGTCTCCTAAATAAATTATAAATCTTTCCCATTCTTTCTTGAAGTTTTTGTCTTCTTGGTTCCTGAGCCTTCTGGTCAGTTTTGCCATTTCGGCGTATTCCAACAGCTTAATTTGCCATTCTTCTCTGGTAGGGACTTTATCTACTTTCCATCTCTGGGCTTGTAGCATCCGTGCGTCAGTCGCTCCATACATGAAAACTCTTTTCTGCTCCTTTGGGATCTTGGTACCTACAATTCCTTTTTTTAAAAAAAAAAAAAGCTTCTAGTTTCTTCAGAAAAGTTATTGTAAACTTTATTTTCATTTCATTATATATCATTTCCCAGATCTTTCTACACACACACCTGGATGGAAATCCTGGTAAGGAAGAGGCTTTATCACAGTCTGAGGACACGATCCAAGCAATCAAAAGCATTTGAGAAAAACCATAGAGAAGGATCAGGGCAGTGGCGTAGCATGGGTTGTCAGCACCTGGGGCAAGGCAAGTAATTTGCGCCCCCTAACCCGTGGATTTTAGTAGGGGCAGAGAGCTGCGAGTGTGAGCGCGCGCCCCCCCAGATGTTGCGCCCGGTGCGGCCGGCCCCCCCCCTGCACCCCCCACGCTACGCCACTGGATCAGGGAGGAGGGTGCCCCAGAGAGGGGGCATGGCCTGAGGGCCAGGTAGCATGTTCTCGAGGGCCACATTCGATCCCAAGACCTAAGGTCTCCCACCCTTCCTGTAAATAAACCAATATCTCTTTCTGGTTTTGTACATGAACTTTTTTTGTATTGTTTTTGGCCTTAGATGCTTACGTTAAAAAAAACACCTCACAATAATTGCTGACAGTATAAAAATAAATAATGTGCATCAAAAGGTTTTTCAAAGGAGTTGAAAAGGAGCCGGCGTACAGAGCATTAAAAGGAATTTGGAATAAAAAGTAGGATACATGTAACAAGACGTGATGTTTTGGTGGTGGGTGGTGGGGATTGGTTGGTGATTGTAAATTTCAATAAAAATCATATATAAAAAAAGGAATTTGGAATAGATCTTTGAAGAACACAGAAGAACAACCTTTCTCATTCCTTTAAGTTATCCATTACTATTAATATTGAAAAGAATACAACACATATCTTTACTTCCCTTTTGCAGTCAGGCTGTTTCTCCCCCGTACTTTCATTTCATTGAGTGAGGCTGCATGCCTAATATATCTTTAAAGCATATTTGAAGCACGTCCTGCCCCCTCAAAGAATTCTGGGTACTTTAGTTTGTAAAGGGTTGCTGGGAATTGTAACTGTGGGAGGGGTGAACTAAGGTGCATAGAATTCTTTGAGGGAAAGAAGGTGTTTCAAAGGCATAGTGTTCACGCAGCCACAGTGATGGCATATTTTAAACTCCTTCTAATAGTAAACTCACATGGCATGTGCGTACATCAAAGAAGCCAAAATGAGCCCATGAGAAGCAAGTTAGGAAGGTTTCAGCATACAAAAGAAAGCCCAAAATTGACAGAACAAGAAGAGCCTAATGGGGGAAAACTATACACATTTTAAAAGACAGTCTAATGGGAACTGGACATCATCATCATCATCAACATTATTATTATTATTATTATTATTATTATTATTATTATTATTATTATTATTATTATTATTAAATTTATATCCCACCCTTTCTTCCAAAGAAGCCTAGGGTGGTAAATACATAAATAACAAAATCTTAACAAACATACTGAAAGCAGTTTTAAAGCAGTTAAAAACAATCACATTATCTCATTCAGTGATTTCAAGTTTGCTAGGATCAGTATTTTTCAGACATGAAATGCCTGGATAAAGAGAAATGTTTTAAAATTCCACCTGAATGTCAATAATGAGGGAGACATATGCACCTCATGAGGCAAGGCATTCCACAAATGGGGAGCCACCACTGAGAAGGCCCTGTCATGAGTCAACACCAACCAGGCAGCTTTCAGAACCTCAAATGTACTAACACCTTGAACTGGACCTGGTATTTTACTTGGAGCCAATGCAGCACTTTTGGAACAGAATTTTGGGAAGGGAAACTGGAAAGAACATATCTGTGTGGTATATAAACTATCCTGATGACTGGATAGGAGCAATGTTAGAAGTCAGGATACGCTGTAACATTTTGTTGTGGGCCCATTTGCTGCTTCATTTTGTTTAATACCATCTAGAGAGGCACATGACAACACGGAGAAAAAACATTGCACGTGGTGCTGGGTGGGAAGGATGAAATCATCCCATTGTTTTCTTAGGAAACAAATGCGATCCTTTGAGCAATTAAGCCACACTTTCCTCCTCTGCCTCCTAACCATAACGATTTTCTCAAATGCACTAGCACTGACATTAGTTACTGAACTGGTCATTTGCAAATTTCAGGACTGGGACCCTATTGAGTTTGCATGCAGTATATAAAAATCCACTGCCTCAAGTCTTTGTGGACTGCAGCCAAGGAACAAGGAACTCTTGAGGAGACTGAGCAGCGAAGGTTTCCATTTTCAAAAGAAAATGAGTGAATAAGGCTTAACGCATCCCGAATTTGGCACACAAACAATCAAACCATTTGGCAGAGGTGAGACAGCGCAGGACCAAAAACTGCTCAAGGAATTCTCTCCTTGTAAGGTAGCTGGTTAATGGCCTTCAACGCAGAAACTGTTAGAGAGGCTAGTAAATCGCTCCGCGAATCACAAGACCGTTCTCTGGAGATGAAATCTTCAACCCCTGGGCTGTTCTACTGATGTTTAATAGGACCAACTGTAAGTAAACAAGTTGTGGATTTCAGTATAACAACATTGAAGGGAGCAGGGGGATAGAGGCAGAACCAATAATTGGATGGATGAACTCTTAAATGAGGCAGATAATTCATGCTTGGTCTAATAATTTATTTTTAAAATCTTTTGAAGTCTTTTATCTGTAGAGACAGGGGCAACTGACTTACCTTAAGGACTTCCAGAGTCCTTCTATCCAAGAATGATCACTGAGATCATCCAGAGGAGTGCTGTTAGTTGCTCCCCATGTCACAGAGACCCAATTGACCTCCACCACAAGCCAGGCATTAAGTGTTGACAGTCACACATTGTGGGCTCTCTCTTCCAGCAGAGATTTGGCAGGCGTGCTTGAATTTGTCTCTGGAAGACCTTTTTATGTAGGCAGGCCTAGGCAGTTGTTTAAACTTTCCTTGAGTAGCTAGTCATTTTAATGACTGCTCTGTACTGCTTTTAACAGTGCTTTGTGGTTTAACAGACCCTCCAAGTGTCCCACTTTTCCAGGGCTAGACCCAGATTTACCAAAACCATCCCAGTTTCTGATTTGATCCCGGAATGTCCCTCTTTTCCTTATGATGTCCCTATTTTCATTGGAGAAATGTTGGAGGGTAAGAAGTTATGTGACCCCCAAGCCGAGGATTTCAGTAACTATTCAACCTTTAGAAGACATCCAAAGACATTTACAGGGAAGTTTTTTTTAATGTTTCATTGTGTTTTTATGGGGTATAAATATTATTATTGCTATTATTAAATTGGATGTCCCTATTTTCATTGGAGAAATGTTGGAGACTTGCTTCTGAGTAGACATGCACAGGGAAGAGACGGCAGTAGGGCTGTTTCATTATATTTGTCCAAACTGAATTGCCATCTTTATGGGTCATCCTTTAATTTGGCTTCTGCAGCTGAGCACTTTGCCTTCGACAGGAATCCAATTTTGACTGAGTATTGAGAAGAAGCTGTCCTGCACCTGCTTTATCAATTCTGAGGAGAGATCCAGGGCGCTTTTCGTATTCTCTCAAGGTCAGCTCAGATTTATTTTCCTATCTTCAATAGAAACTCTGAGACTTTGTAAAGAAATGGTTTAAAAAGCAGGATATGTTTGGCCCTGTCAGCAGGGGACATATCTTCCTATATACATAAAAACGGAGGGCTGTCATCACGCTGTAATTAATGTGGCTGCCAACAGGCGACCATGCCAGCTCCAGCAGGCCAGGTAGGTGAGCAAGCAAGCAGTGCGAGTGGAAGGCATCCTAAGTCAGCTGTTTAAAGGAAGAGGAAGTTCTGTGAGCCTCTTCCACCTCTCCATTAAATGTGCCCGCAGTGAGGCTATATGGAGTGGGAGAGATGCATGACATAGATACAAAGAGCTAGAAGGGCAACCTGTTCCGCCTTTGGGCAGGATGCAGTTTGACTTACTTTCCTTTGTATAAAACAAGCCCGAAGGAGGCCCCCAACCTGCTCACAGGTCCTTGTATGATCAGTGGAAGCAGTTGGTCCTGGCAATTATTAACCACTCTCAATCCCACTCTGATAATTGCCACCTGCCCGGATTTTAACTTGTCTGAATTAATTTTAAGATGTATTTTAATTAATTGATGTCTGTTTTTATGCTTATTGTGTTGTTTTTATGATGTTGGTTGCTCTGAGCCTGGCCTCAGCCGGGGAGGGCGGGATACAAATAAAATGTTGTTGTTGTTAAACTATCTATCTTTCCAAATGGCAGGAAAATTGTGTCATTAGCATCCATGTTAGTATCTAAATTCCTGTTTGAGTCAGGCAGGATCTTGCAACACCAGTTAAAACACAGATGGAAAAAGCAGTGACATACATCCAATATATTTGTATTATACCTGTTACCAGCACTAGCCAGAATGGCCAGTGATTGAGGGGAACTGAAGTACAACAAATTCTGGAAGTCATGACCTTTAAATTCAAAAAGTGGTTTTAAGAGATAGTTTGGTCACTTGTACAGAGCATTAAAGGAGTCACAGGTCATTGTATTCCACTGTGAACTTTAGTTAGTACATTGAAGTACCACAGTATTTACATTTCCTCTGGTTTCCAGGCTTATTTACACGATGAGAAAGTGCAACAGGAATATGAAGAACCCCTTTAGATCTTAATTTGTTGAATACAGTGAATAAAAAGTTTTGTGTATTTCTCCCTCTACTATGATATTTTTGAAGTGGAATTATTGCTTATTAACGAAGATGTTATTCAAGTACTATTTTTTGGCTTTGGGTTATATGCCCCTTACGTATTTGCTGTGTGGGAAATTATGTTCTTAGACTGTAACCCTATAAAAAAATGGGAATTAGTCTCATTAAGCTCAATGGGACTACTTCTGAGTAGATACGTATAGGGTTGCATTGGTAAGAAACTGTATTCCTGTTACTTTTTCCTACCAAACAAATTTACATTATACTTCTCTCTTTTTTTAACTGCAACGGTTGGGAGCAAAATCATTTTCCCCTTTGCTAGAACATAGCACAGAATTGCATTTTTCTAGTACAGATGTCTCCCTCTATTTTCAAAAATTAATAATGCATTCAATGCAATTAATAACACTTCCCATAATTTAATGCATTCAATTCCCTTGTTCTTTGCATCTCCAATACGGTCTTCAGTCTTCATGCCCATAATTCTGTGTAGGTTACAAGCCTCAGAACTCTTGACTATAGTGAGACAAAGTATAATGAGGAGTGAAGTCAGAGTCTGCTCAGTTAGTCATAGCCTGGTGTCAGCACCAGACTGGCAGTCGAAATGTCCTGCAACACTGCTTGATGGGGCAGCATCTTCCACTATGCAGTGCAGGAATCTCAACTAATGTATCCATGACAGATGACCATCCAACCTCTGCTTAAAAGCCTCCTGGGAAGCAGCGGCAGAGCAAGCCGATCGGGCGCCTGTAGTAAGTAACCAAACAAACAAACCCCTGTGTTGCAAAGAGAACGTCAGCAATGTCTAGGCAACATGACCATATACATATGTAATAGACAATCTTTATAGAATTCCTTCAAACCATAACAAGTACAAAATGAAATCTTTAGTCTCAAAGTCTCTGAAAATCTTTAAATGAAGCGAGGTACCAAACTTTGTACGATGAAAGACAAGCTGTGTATTCAGCAAATATGATGTCCAACACTGAACAACGATTCCGAATATTGACTACTGTTTCATAGAATTCTTCGTCAGCATGGTGGGAGGATATAGAATTGCTTCATAAACTGAAAATACAATTTTACAGACGATGACCTGAATGACATATCACTTTACAAAAATTATAAACTATAATACAAACAGTAAGGAAAAAGAGTACAGTGGTACCTCAGGTTACATACTGTCAGGGGCTCAGGAGCAGAGGTACAGGGGAGAGAGGAAATGGAAAGCGAAGGGGAAGAATCTGAGGGCAGCGTAGGGGAATACGACAGTGACACGAGAGATTCCATGAGCTTCTCCAGCGAATCAGAAGATTCCCAGAAGGAGGCGCCCATGGTCAGGGCAAGGGGGGTCCCGGGGGGGACACACCAGAAACAAGGGGCCAGCGGGGACTCACAAAGCAGCAGCTGGAAATCAGGACCAGCTTCCCCTCCAGAGCGTAGTGGGGGGGAAGAGTCCCATGGGGCAGGGCCAGCGTCTCCTCCAGCAGGGAGAGAAGATGAGTCAGGGTTGACCACGCCTCCATCGGAGAGTGAGGGAACGGAAGGGAGGTTGGGTCCAGCTAGCCCCCCCGAAGGGGGAAGCAGTGACAGGAGCAGTGTAACGGTCAGGAGGAAGGTTGCCGGCTGGGCACGCGTGCCAAGTTCAAATGTACAGGCGCGCGGGACAGCAGAAAACCCAGATTGGGAACCAGGTCCTAAAGCCCGCCGGAGGCAAGGAGAAGAGTCAGGGGATTCAGCGTCAGAAGAGTCTAGGAAGGGCGAGACCCCAGCTGACAGGCGGAGCCAGAGGTGGAGAGAGCAGCGGAAAAGGTGGAGCAAGGCTAGAGTCTTAAATTGGTGTATGGGGGGAGGAGATTCAGACGGAGCTTCGGCGGTCTAGAGTTTCAGACGTAGAGCTGCACGCTGCTGATGTGAAAGACAAACTGAACTTCAATAAAGACTTTTGTATATAACAACGAAGTGGCGTTGGTCCTTTGTGAGCTGGGACCTAGGGCAGCTCTGACACATACGCTTCAGGTTACAGTCTCTGCTAACCCAGAAATAGTACCTCGGGTTAAGAACTTTGCTTCAGGATGAGAACAGAAATCGTGCGGCGGTGGCACAGCGACAGTGGGAGGCCCCATTAGCTAAAGTGGTGCTTCAGGTTAAAAACAGTTTCAGGTTAAGAACGGACCTCTGGAACAAATTAAGTACTTAACCTGAGGTACCACTGTACATACCCCATCTTATTGCGAATGCGGGCACCAGGGGCAGAACGCATACCCAGCGCCCAGGGGCAGCCGCCTGTGGGGGTGGGGCGAGCCGGGGCAGGACACTCCGTGGGGCCTCTGAGGAGTCTGCCTACCTCCTCCCACGCAGCCGCCCTGCAGCTGAGGGGGAGGTGGCAGGCAGACTGTTTGGGGCAGCGTGGAGCCCGCGGGCGCCCAAGCCACCATGTCACTCCCAGGCCCCGTGGTGAGTGCCGCCCGGCATTTTGTCACCCCCCTCAGTGGTGACACCCGGGGTGGTCCGCCCCCACCGCACACCCCTTCCTCTGCCCCTGCTAGGAAGGAGAGTCCACAGCCTCCCTGGGGAGTCCATCCCACCGTCAAACAGCTCTTACTGTCAGAAAGTTCTTCGTGATCTTTAGTCGGAATCTCCTCTCTTGTAACCTGAAGCCATTGGTTGAAGTCCTATCTTCCAGAGCAGGAGAAAACAAGCTTGATCCATCTTCCATGGGATAGCCCTTGAGGTACTGAGCCTCTGCTACTGAGCTACTGCCCTTACAAGAGATTGGATCCTAAAATAAGCCCGCCCACTGAAAGGGTGTTTCAGAGGCGTGGTGGGTGTTGTAGCACGGGGCCAGGAGCCGGGGGATAATGACTTGGGCCAGATCCTAAGCCCGCTCAGCCAGTAGTGAAGGGATGGAGTGGCTTTACACCACCTTCTTAGAAGCATAGAATCGTAGAATTGGAAAGGACCTTGAGGTTCATCTAGTTCTAGTGTCACGGTCCGGTTCACGAGCAATCGAAGTCCCGGCAGGGGACGTCAGGACCAGGGGCAAGATGGCGGGGTGGGAGCAGGAACGGGAGTCCAGAAGCCAGGAGTCAGGAAGCCAAGAGTCCGAGGATCAGGAAGCAAGGAGGCACGAAGTCAAGGGTCTGAGGATCAAGAAGCAAGGAGTCAAGAAGCCGAGGTTCCAGGATCAGGAAGCAAGAAGCCAAACACAGCAAGGCAGGGAGCATGTTGCTGTGGCAAAGAGCTGAAGGGAAATGCTGACCTTATATCCCTTCCCAGCTCTTGCCACGAGGTGCAGTGAGTTACCAAGCGGCCTTGCCTCTTCAGAACAAACTTAGGAAGGCCCCAGTCCTGCAAAGTCCTATTTGTCACAGGGCCCGGCTCCTGCACGCACACCTGACATCTAGTCCAACTCCCTGCAGTGCAGGAATCTGCCACTGCCCCTTATGGGGATTGAACCTCCAACCTTGGCGATATCAGCACCATGCTCTAACCAACTGTGCTATCGGAGAGAGAGAGAGAGAGAGGGAGAGAGAGAGAGAGAGAGCTCCCTAAGAGTAAAACCTGATACCAGTTGCATTGAGACTAGGGAAAGGAGCCTTCTTGGTAGTTTCCTCTAGGCTCCCCTGGGAGAAAATCACCTTTCCCCTCTCTCTCTCTCCCTGTCTTCTGTTGTCTGCTGAACTCCTCTTTTAAAAGAGCATTGGAATAAGCCCTGCTTCAAGCTGCCTGTTAATTATGCCGCTACTCTTCTTGCTGCCGTTGCTTTTATGGAATAGTGGCTATGCCCACAGCGCAATGTGATTCTACCACTCTGTTTTAGGGTCTTTAAACTGAGCTTTGAATTTTAATTCCCTTTTATTGCTGCTGCGTTTTTTATATATATATATAAAATTTTGCGTTGTAAAGCTGTCTCGCCTTGGGAGCATTTTTCAGGAAAGGCGGGATGCAGTTTCTAAGTAAAGCTGCAGAATAGGCTTGGTGTTCATGCTTAGCCACCCAGACATGCAAAGTAGTCAAAAATAGGCTTGGTAATATGGTAGGTTTTTAATGGTTGGTGTTCTATTGCGTTATCATATTTTGTTGGGAGCTGTCCAGAGTGGCTGGGGCAATCCAGTCAGATGGGTGGCATATACAGTTGTTGTTGTTGTTATTATTATTATTATTATTATTATTATTATTATTATTATTATTATTTTGTCGAGGCAAGGAAAATTCCCAACAGGTAACAAATTGGTATTTCCCCAATTGGTAATTCCCCAAATGGCAATATGAATGTACAATTTAAAGGAGGGGGAACACAGGAGACTGGGCAAGTGGGAGCTGTAACAAAATGTTGCAGTATAGAGTGCTCCTGTTCAGGGTTCCATTCGCCCTTGACTTTGCATTCCATGGCCACTGAGCATGCTCAGTCTTCATTGGGCTTTTTTTTTTTTTTTTTTGAGGGGAGTGCTCATTTATTTATTTTTTTGTACTTCTGCCAACCTATGAGGATCCCCAAACTTGTTGATCCCCCATTTCTTTGATAAACATTTTGGTTCACCTTATTTTAAAAGGAGCCCATTATTTTCATAGAAGCCTGTATTTTAATAGGAGCCCATTATTCAAACACAAAATATTGCTTTACTATGATATGAAGATTTTGAAACCAGGTTGTGTCCATGGCATACATTTAAAGCATATGGCTTTCCCCCAAATAATCCTAGGAACTCTTATTTTGCCAAGCGTGCTGGAAATTGTAGCTCTGTGAGTGGGGGAAACTACAGTTCCCATGATTGTTTTTTTGGGGGGAAGGGGAGCCATGTGGTTTAAATTAAAGGTAAATATGTGACTGAAAATACAACAAAAAAATGATCAAGACTGGTGAGCAGGAACCCAGACATCTCTTTTATTTTCTGGCAACTGGCCCAAAAGGAATTCATCCAGACTTTGTGGTGAGGGGAGGGGAGAGTTAGTTAGCAATCCTCACTAATGCTCCTGCCAGGGGTGCTGTGCAGATCAGGGAACTGGAGGGAGAGCAGCTGGGAGTGTCTTGCTTTGCTCCAGGCACCATTGAACATGCTTCAAGAGCAGCTGAGACAGGGCAGCAATGCACCGTGGACAGAGAGGAGAGCCCTGTGCTCTAATAGAGTCGTTCTTTTGCTGCCTGGAACTGTTGCTTTTCCTGCACGGTAGTTGCCACTGTGCCTGAGGCCTGGCACTTTAAGCCCCTCTTTGACCTTGGAGACAGCAGAGTAGGACAGACACAGAGGAGGAGATCCTATAGGCTTGACAAATCCCAATACTTGACTCTCTCCTTCTTCCTCTTCCTGCAACTCTTCCTCCCTCCCCTCTGTCAGCCCCGCCTCTTCCTCTTCCCCCAGCCCCTGTGGATGCCACAGACACTCGCCCCTTCCCCTAGATTCCCCTCCAGCCCCCTTGCCTCCTCTACACAACCCTAAGAGTCCTGCCTGTCCTCAATATTGGGGCGGCTTTCTACCTCATACCACTTCTTCTGTGGACCCCAAGGCAGGCTGGATGCCTTCCTTGGCCCCACAGCCTGTTCTGACTGTCCCTCCATGACTTGCCTGGACAGCCCATCCACCACCTCTCATTGTGCTGCAGCTCACAGCGCCATCTTTCTGCGGCCACGCAAACTGCAGGGTGACGACACTCTTATATGCTTATTATATAGGTAAGAAAAACAGCTTGGAATAGCCAAACTTTTAATGCCTGTTTGAGTCCAACCAGAGAAGAAGCTGGACATACCTCGTGTGAGCAAATACTTTCTTTTGTCTGCCAGTCAAGCTCCATTTGCTTGATGGTGACAGCAAGTTAAGCGCATTTCTCAATGCTTCCCGAGTTTGGTTTATTTTAATAGCATGTTGATATTTTCAAAGCATGTACAGTACAGATATTTCCCACAGCATGCTTCCCTGTTTCCTGTTTCAAAACCTGTGACCTTTATTCCTGAGAACCTCTTTAAATAGATTCCAGAGAAGGGTATGAGCTGATGTTTTATCATCAAGGGAAATATGTGAAGACAGCCCCCACATGACATAGGAACTGGTGGTGGAGGAGGAATGTTCCCATTACCCCAACATGATAAACAATTGCGGCATTTTCTTTTAAAGTTTGTACAGTGTTAGCTTTCATGTGAAAAGGAAGCAAATTCCTCGTTTTCACAACACTGTACGCTGCTGCATCATCTGACGTCAGTCTGCTAATATCCAGAACTAGTGTGTGTCTTTCTGGTATGCACTCATCCTCAGAGCAAAGAGCTTTCAGAAATAGATGTCAGCAGGTTAATCAAACATCACCTAGAACCAGTTGGTTTCAATCCCAGCAGTGCCAGGGCTCCTAAACCACTGGACATTCCTTACTCATTGATGGAGACCATAAGTCAGGCTGGTATTTATTCTATGAAAGATGAGTCAGTGCCAGGAACTGCTGGGTTCTTTTTTAAAGCACATTTATTCGTTGAGTATATCTGGAAAAACCAAGCTGGGGTGATCAATAAAACCCCAAAGGGATAGACCGGTGAACCAAATAAACAATTCAACCAATAAAGCAGCCTGTGGGCCTTCCCTCGCTCACTTCCAGGCAGCAGCCCCAAGCAAGAGAAGGCCAATTGATTGATTGATTTACTTCATGGCAATCCACATAAATGCAGTCACACATGAGTGGAATGTGCATAAGGGAGGGTTGCTCGTACAGTGGTGCCTCAGGTTACAGACGCTTCAGGTTACAGACGCTTCAGGTTACAGACTCCGCTCACACAGAAATAGTACCTCAGGTTAAGAACTTTGCTTCAGGATGAAAACAGAAATTGTGCGGCAGCGGCAGTAGTGGCAGCAGTGGCAGCGGGAAGCCCCATTAGCTAAAGTGGTACCTCAGGTTAAGAACAGTTTCAGGTTAAGAATGGACCTCCGGAACGAATTAAGTTCTTAACTCGAGGTATCACTGTATTGGACATAGCAACTATCCTCGTAGTGTTTGTTGGCATCCGTCTTTCTTGGGAGACAGTGGAAGAGTCCGCCTTCAGGGTGCGGTAGTTGGGTCCGCTTGTCGAGTGATACAGTGGTACCTTGGTTGTTGAACTTAATCCGTTCCAGGAGTCCATTCAAAAACCAAGGCGCCACTTCCGATTGGCTGCAGGAGCTTCCTGCACTCAATTGGAAGCCGCATAAGCCACGTCGGACGTTCGGTTTCTGAAAAACATTTGCAAACCGGAACACTCACTTCTGGGTTTGCGGCGTTCAGGAGCCGATTTGTTCAGGAGCCAAGCCGTTTGACAACCAAGGTACCACACACTTCAGGTGACATACGCTTCAGGTTACAGACTCCGATAACCCAGAAATAGTACCTCAGGTTAAGAACTTTGCTTCAGGATGAGAACAGAAATCGTGCTCCGGCGGTGCAGCGGCAGCAGGAGGCCCCATTAGCTAAAGTGGTGCTTCAGGTTAAGAACGGACCTCCGGAACGAATTAAGTACTTAACTCGAGGTACCACTGTACTCTAGTTCCAAGCGCCTATT